>NW_015164186.1:1194250-1266069 GCF_001447785.1 Gekko japonicus
GGGGGGGGGGGGAATTTCTACCCCCAGACTACTTCCCACCTGCTCCTTATGGGAAAGAAATTTCAGAGAACACTATAAAAACCTCTTCTTTTGGAACAAGTGAAAGACAAAATGGGATTCATTCAAAATGTGCAGTATGAACATTTTTATGTAAAACAGCATTAAAGACTGATACTTCCTGCCTATACTCTACAGACAATATCTTCACGCATATATTTATTGTTTAAATGTGGCTAAGTTGGTCAACAATATCTTTTAATGCATAAGGCAATACATTATTGATGAATTCACCCATTAAGTTAAAAGATTTTAAATCAATCTATCTGGAATCAAGTTGTTGTACACACATCCCAGTCACCACATGCCGAACCTTTTATTCCCTCCAAACAGAACTTACTTTAATATTCAGGATGTCATCCAAGGCCTTGAAACAGCCATTGGGGCCATATGTGGGGTCAGTGCCTCTCTGCCGTGGGTTCCATTTAAGCATCATCTGTAGCCATTTCTCCAGTCGATCAGCCAACACACTGCAACCACACATGCGAAAAAACTTTGGGTAGGAGGAAAACAGTGGCTGGCAGTACCAGAAGGATTCTTAAAAAGTGGACTGAACAAAGCACCCTCCTTTTTATACACAAAAGGCACTCAAATGTGTGTGGGAGGCAAGGGCTTGTGTATACAATACAGCTGCCCAGTTCCCAAGGCTTCCATTTACTGTACATCCTATGTGAAAAAAGACTATGAATTCCTCAGTGCAAAGACCTTACTCTTTCCCAGTATTCTGCAATGAAGCTATAATAATAATGGTGAAGATGATATTGACACAGGGATGACAGTCATGGGGTTTGGTTGTCACTTGGTTCTGGAGTATGATGGGCAAAACACACTATCCTAATCTTCCTCACAGGGTTACCGTGAGTATGAAGTGACAAGGCAAATTAACAGAAAAAAACTTCATTCTCCTTGCAAGAAAAGTAGGATTAAAATGTAATGAATGAATTGGCTTAATCCCAATCCACAGTGCAAATAAGACTTTTTTAAAAATAAATTTCTTCCTCTAGTTTTCCCTAACTTACATTTAACAGCCATAAAGTAAGCAAAGAAAAAAAACACACTGAACAGTGCTATTTGCATACATGACTACCATTTCATCATTGGGGTGGAGGTACAGAACTAGAGACACTGAGAGCAACCTATAGAAGAAGCAACTTGCTTTTTCTCACTGCACAGTTATTTACTTACCAGTTCAGATTATTGGGCTGTGGCAATTTGCTAGAAAATTTCACTTCTCCAGACAAGTCTTCATAGACAACAATATCCAGCTCACTTTTCTGCCTCACTTTTGCATGCCTAAAAGAATCAAGGTACATTTTTTCCAGGGAAAGTCTCCTCATAAACTAAAAGTTAATAAGGCTGTATGATAAGCTTTTGTGAACTACAGAGTGCTTTGAAAATGTCAGAGGTTTTATTCTCAAAAGGCACATGTACACATGGATAGAAATACAAATAGCTACAGAAGGTCTGTGGCATTACTATGCATGGCTTAAAATGTATCCCAAATAAGAACAGAATGACTCATTCACAAGAATAGTAACGGGTGTTAATAAAGCCTTCTTAGCTCCTATGTTGGACTTTGTGTAAAAATGTCACAGACCTCTCCCATTTCATGGACTCGGAGTCCAAATGTTTACAGCCCCCCCCCATATATACCCATGTGTATATATCTGCCAGATGCGAAGAGCAATTCAAGTACCTCATTAGTCAGGCACTAATTCATAAAAATGCCATGGCAAATCTATTAGTTTTAAAGGTGCCACAAGGCACTTTATTTTTGCTGTAACAATTTCTCCTTCCTTCCTTGCTTGTTTCCACAGTTCTTAGTGAATTTTCATTGTTAAACTCAAGGAAGAACATGCTGTAATTTGTGCTGCACCTCAACTGATGCCACTCAGGTCTTATCTCCGGCAAACAAAGCTACAAAGCTACCAACATTTTACCAAACCTCCAGAATACCCTTTTTGTTCAGACACTCACCCTCCACATTTGTACCTCCTCAGAAGCCAAGAAGACCTCATTTCTACCCCTTCCTATACTCCTACCTTCTCAGCCAGCAATCAGTCAAAATCCAGGAAGTACAGGTATCAGGTGGTACCTTTTTGTGACAGTGACAGAACTCTAAAATCTTACTTGGGCTCAAGAGTGCCAGCTAGAAATTAATGGTTTATTCTAATGTAAACCATAAGAGATCCAAGATCCCAGATGCACTAGGTGGCACTCAAGCCCTAGCAAGGTTTTAGGGGTTTTGTCACACTTTTGCACTTTTCACAACAAACTGTCTCCAAAAAACCCAAGAATGAATTCTGGGTCTCACTTAGTTGATAACCCTATGTCTAGGCTGTACCCCTGAAGAATGGGGCTCATTGTGACTGACTGCTCCTCCATAGAAAACATTTCATAACTGTCAAACGGAAACATTCTAGCCCAGCCTTCTTTGACAAGCAAGTTTCCTGTGTGTCCATTTTTTTTCATGGAAGAGCATTATATTGTATGAGCCCAATCTGCAGTCTGAATTGGTCCAGCCTAGGCACAAGTTTGCCACCAACTGGCTTACAAAAGGCAGAAATCATAAACACCCCAAACAATAAATGGTTAATTGTAAATGGGCATCCTGTACAAATGAAAATCAGCAGTACAAGGACAGGATTAAATTGCAAGTTCAGCCATTCAAGAGAGAACTGCTGCAGCAACAAGAAATATAACCCCTCATGCTAAATAGTAACCCAAAATCAGTTGTCCTCCTGAAAATACTGTCAACTCAGTTTTTCCTCATTCCTCTTCTTAAGCTTGAAGGGGAGTCAGTGGCTAAATTCATTCATTATAATCCACTCTGAGCATTATTATGGGATGCTCTGGGGGTTCTCTTAAACAGTTAAATCAATGGATAAAAAGATAAAAATTTAGCATAACCGACTACGTTCAAAGTAATACTAGCAATTTAAGATTAACATTTATATAAGCTGTTGTTATGATCTACTATACTTGGGGTTTTAGTTAGTAGTGGTTTTCTTTCCTTTCTCCCTAGATGTAGTTAACCTTTCCCAATTTTTCGTTGTAGTTTGTAGTCTATTAAAAATGCAATAAAAAATCCCCTCCGGGGGGCCTAAAAATAATAATAATCCACTCTGAGCCTATGGACAGCAATAACACCTTCGCTCTTCTCTGTCGCACCAAACAGCTACTGACCCACCTTTTCTGCCCTCAGGATACAGGAGATAAAGTCTGAGTTTCCTCCTTGAATTACTCACCATTGCACTGGTTGCCAGTTGGGCAGAAAAGGTCGGAAACCTGTTATGCACTCAAATGTCAGTGTGCCAAAACTCCAGTAATCAACCGTCACTGTGTACTTCAGCTGCTCCAGCAGTTCCGGTGCCTAGAATATTGAGATTCAGAAAAAGGCTAAGTCAAGCTCCTCATTTCCCTAAAAGGCTCTCCGGAAGGTAGGCAGAGCTCCTGGGGAGCCTCCTCTCACTCTCCTTTGAGCCAAAGCGATATAAAAGTGACAATCAAAAGTTTTTTCTTACATGGAGATTCAGGACTAACAGAAGGAAGTGCATCTTTGCAGGATATGTCATTAACACAATTCTCTACCACAAGGCTTAGTGATGGCTACTAACTTAAATGATATTTTAAAAATGATTGGACAAGTTCATGGAAGACAGCTAAACTGAATTTGTTTGTACATATGCAGTATACCTCTAAATACCAGACACTGGGAGACAAATAATAAAGGAAAAGGAAAGCCATTGTCTTCATTCTTTCTTAATACCCTGCCAGAATCAGGCAATAAACACTCGGCTAGATGGGCCTTCTAATCCGGGTAGGCAGTGTTCACACCATACAGTTTAAATGCTTCCTTTTAACTGCTATCGGCACAGTGCCCACTTTGTTGCAGCGGGTCCACTGATTGACTCTAACTGAATCCCGACAGTACTCTCTCACTCACACACACAGAGGTAGAGTTCTTACCAGGTACTGCAGTGTCCCAACGAAAGAAGTGCAAAGGCTGCCTTGATCCAGCTCTTTGGCATATCCCAGATCAATGATCTTGTGTATTAGCTGAGAGAAAGAGCAGAGACAAAATCTGAGTAAGCACATTAAGATGACTCAAAGGGGGGAAAAGAATATGGCTACTTGCACGCAGAGACTATTCTCTGTGTAGCTCTAATTGCTGCTGCGAACAGAGGGGCATTCACAATGGCAATGGAGCCTCCACACAGCAGTTTCCCCAGCAGTTTCCTTGCATCAGCCTCCTGAGGCCAACATTTCCTCACCTTCCACTGAACAGCTTTTCTTTTTTGCATTTTAATGCTACACTAGTCCTCAGCTTTTGGGTTTTTTTTAGAGTCTCTAGCTTTTTTCATTGCAGTTATAAAGGGAAATGCGTAGCATGTAACTTTCATCTCCAACTCTTTCAGACTAAAGATGGTGAATCAGTCGTGGCCAAAACAAATGTGGTAGAGATCATCAGTCAGTCTGTTAAAGGAAAACTGCACATGTTGGGGGGACATGTGAAAAAATAAGAAAGGATTTAACCCTTCAGTCCCAGCTTGGTTTTGCTGATAAAAACTGGGTTGCTTGCACTACCGGATAGCTTGATTTCAATAAGTGAAACCCAGTGGAGGGCTGAAGAATTAAATTCTCTTTCCCCTTCCCATCCCACCTCCGTCTGAGTTGGGGCTGAATGTGTGCATGCAGTTTATCTTTAATAGGCTGATCGAGATCTGTGATCTGTCACATTTGTTTTGGCTCAGACTCTAAGCAGGCGTGAACAAAACCACCCACTCAGTCTCCCCCAAACAATATTTTGACCTGCAGGGGTGCAGTTCTGCTCAACATCTTATATTTCTCCATGACAGATCCAGATGACCCCATCAAGATTCTTAGTGCCCCCCTCACCCTTCCATCTCCTTGTTGCAGAACAATGTTCTCTGGTTTCAAGTCTCTGTGGATGATTCTGTTCTCGTGAAGGTATCTGAGAGCAGAAGCTAGGGAGGGAGGGAGGGTGGGCAGGAGAAGAGAGAGAGAGAGAGAGAGAGAGAGAGAGAGAGAGAGAGAGAGAGAATTGTTATCAGCAAAATTATCATCATAAGAACATAAGAGACGCCAATGTTGGATCAGGCCAAAGGCCCATCCCGTCCAACACTCTGTGTCACACAGTGGCCAAAAATACCAGGTGCCATCAGGAGGTCCACCAGTGGGGCCAGGACATTAGAAGCCCTCCCACTGTTGACCCCCCCCCCAAGCACCAAGAAGACAGAGCATCACTTGCCCCAGAGCCCCTATCATCTATTAGCATCAGTTCAATTTCTGCAATCTATTGCCAGTGCATGACAGAAGACAATGAGGCACAGTCAAGCAGCAGCACAAAGGCTCAGAACACCGGGACTGAGCAAAGAAACAGGGCAAGCAACTTCTTGTATGCATGAACAGAGGCATGCCAGATAATTTTGCTTGGCACACAGGGCCCATTCTCAGCACAAGAAGCTGAAAGGTGTCCCTGAGGTACTGGCAGCCCCACTGAAGCTTAGTTTGCTCCCAGTGTGTCTGGCCAAGTACACACCCCTGTCTTTTCCCTCCTCCCTCTTTCGTTTCCTAGCATATCATCATTTTCACATCAGACATGCAAGGTTTCTGGTACTCGGTCAAAAAAGTTTGCCTAACCCTGCCTTAAGCAGACTTTTGTCTTCAGAAGTAAACTTCAGTGGAACAGCCTGCAACAGTGAGAATCCTGGCACCATAAGAACTGACTGGTTTTCCTAGGCATAGGTTTACTAGCTAAGTAATTTCTACACTGTATTTGAAGAAGTGTGCTTGCACACGAAAGCTCAACCTTGAATAAAACTTTGTGGGTATTAAAGGTGCCACTGGACTCAAACTTCATTCTACTTTCTACAGTGGTACTGCACATTTTGTTGTTTCTCCACAAGGTCTATTTGGCACTCAGAGGTCGTTCTATCTGAGTTTCCAATTCCTAGTCATGTCAAAGGACAAGACAGAAATGCTTTGATTTGTTCAAATGCTCACTTCACCTACACATATTGCAAGGGTAGGGTACTTCCTGAGTTGGAAAACCCACCACACTAATTAACGGGGGCACAGTCCCCCTCACTGAAATGAATGGGAGGTGTGCAAAAGAATTGTCATACAGATCTCATTCAATACAGCAGTGCAGAAATTCTCAACACTACATGATGCCCTTGCACTGGAGCAGTCTGTGATCATAGCCTTCTGCCTTTAATGTCATTCAATAACACTCTGCCTGAGGCCATTGCTTCATGATGGGACTCTCGGTCACTTACCAATGTCTGACAGCAAGATGAGGATAGATCTTTCCTGCAGGCCACAGCAGTTATCAAGCTGGTTTAGATACTGCAGAATTAAAAGAGAGGACGTAAGAAAATTCATTCTCTTTGCAGGGGTTTGTTAAGAATTAGCACTAGTGCAAAGAGGCCCTTCTGAAAGGATGCTAGCTGAGGAAATGTTGGCATTATATGCTGAGGGACAAAAAGAAGTTTCCATAGATAATTTTTTTTTCCAGAATCATACAGCATGGTTCTAGCATGCCTGCACCACTCCTTAAAGCAAATTGGAGTTTTGAAGTGGCACAGTCCCAAAAGACTGCAGATCACCCTTAAGTTCTAGGAAATGAATGCATCAGAACCACCCCCTTTTTCTCCTTTTCACAAGGCCATAAGATCAGCCTTTGGATCATATCAGTGGCTCATGTAATGCAGCAAGACCCCTCTCTCCTCGTTTGCTTCCTAGCAATTTATACACAGTGGCATGCAGCCTCTAAACACAAAAGTACCATGTACTTATTTGTGGCCAATAGCTGTGGACAGAGCTATCCTCTAGGAATTTGCGTAATTATCTTTTAAAGCCATCTAAACCATTAGACATCAACACAACTTGCTCCAGCAATTTCCTCAAGTTAATTAGGCATTGTATGTGAAATACAATGCCTAAATAGTCCATTTCATCGACATGATTTTTACAAAACTCCTATTCTTGCCATATATGTGGCTCCCCCTGACCTCATTTTCTCTAGCCTTTCCATGAGCTCCCCTTCTAAATCAGTTTTGTTTAGTGTCAACACAGACCGTAATACTTCTTTGTTTTGGTCAATGCCTAGCAAATTATTGACATATTACAGGATGCGATAAGCAATAGTAGTCTTCATTTCCAGGCCACCAGGTGAGCATCCTAGCTGAGCATCCTATCTTCACAAGTGGTTTTTCCTGAATACTTTAAAAGTGGGTTGTTACAGCCATCCAGTATTTAGCAGTGCTTAGTACCGAGTTACTTTGCACAAGGAAAAAAAACAGCAATCAAAATAATATGTTAATGCAAGTTAACTTCAGCAACAAGAAAAGCTAGTTGTCAACGCTGGTGTAAATCATATTGTGCATGTTTATTCTGGTCCTACTAGTCACAGGAAGGAGCAAGGAGTCTTCTGATCGATGTAAATCTCATTCACCAACTCTTGCAAATTCTAAGTATGGAGACAGGCAATCATTTTGCAGAGAGTTGAAAATGGTTTGAATAAGGAATGGTTTGAGTGAAGAATCTCTGCCCTAGGGTTAAAAGTTCTTGTACTGTTGTCTCTAAGTTTTATTTGCTTCAAAAAAAGTACAATCTATTCAAAGACAAGCTATGGTGGGACAACAGAAATCAGTGTACATACAACAGGAGATTCTCTTAATTCATGCTCTCAAATTACTTAAACAGTTTCTGTCCATCTCCACCTACACACTATACACTGCTTGCACACTTCCAAGCATATTTTATAAACATAGGGATTAAAAAGTTATTTTTTTATCATTTACCTCCAATTAAACTTGGGATTCTCAGGAAACTGTGGCCGATATCACATTCCACAATTTCTCTGTGCCCCTTCAGAATCATGGAATACACAGGCAATATTATCTAAAAGGCATGGGAAACTCGAGCTGGAAACTTCTGCTTCCTCTGCCTTTTGCAAGTTTTGAATAAGGGTGAGGACAGACATTGTAAAGTGCTGTGAAACCGATACAAGATCACATTTGCTGTATCTGCTTTCATGGCAGAAAATGTGCATTCAGACCACTTCCACCACATTTTAATTGTCTGTTAACGTCCTAAGAGTGAAAGGGAGCTGCCCTTGAAGACAATTTAGAAGCTAGAACTGGTGCAGGGTGCCTTTTTGTTGATGAGGTGCACATAACTTGGAATTTGAAACATTATTAGCCAGCTATTTGTTTCCAGGCTCAATTCAAGGTGCTGGTTCTTACCTTAAAAGCCCTGCACAACCTGGGACCCACACACATAAAAGCCCACCTCTCTCAGTATGACCCCATGCTCCCCTTAGACTGACCCAGCAGACTTCGCTAGTTATGCCACCCACCTGACTCAAGTGCTGACATCAACTGCAAGATCAGTAGAAACAATAAAAGCATCAGTAAATATTATCTTCCCATGGACAAACCAGTAGCCTTCCCAGATTGATCCTGTGGGATTACAACTGGTTTGTCCATGGGGTCACAATATTTTCTGACGTCGTTTTATTGTTTTTACTGAATTTTATAAAAGAACAAGGTATATTTTTCAATAATAATAATAATAATAATAAATACTTATCTATGGCATTGTGTGTAGCCAGGAGATCCAAAATTGTCTGGCAGCCTTAAATTCTTATTCTTTTAGGTGGTGAACTAGACTTACTTCAGGGGCTGAGAGAGCGCTGAGATCTATAATTGACCCAATTGGCTTCAGGTGGAGAAGGGCAGAATCGAACCTGGTTCTCCATATTATAGTCTTCCGATCTTAACCACTACACCACTCTGGCTCTCTATTTTTATTTTCAAAATAACAAATAAGAGATGCAGGAGCCCTCTGTATAGAGTTTTGACACTGCACCTTGCCACCAGCAGATTCTTTATGTGTATAAAAATCTTTTGAACGACAATATCAAATCTCTAACGAATCAAATGGATATCATTGGTTCAAGAGAATGATGCCTCTTCCCCTCATGCCAGAGCTTCTGGAACATCCCACACTATACCAGTGATTGAACAAAGTTTGAATCCAGTGGCACCTTTAAGACTGACAAAGTTTTATTCAAGATATAAGCTTTCATTGTTGTTGTTGTAGTCCTAAAGGTGCCACTGGACTCAAACTTTCTTCTGCTGCTTCAGACCAATACGGCCGCCCCACCTGAATCCATACTAGTAATTGTCAGCGACTGGTATGTGGGATGCAGAAGTAGTCTAGGTGACATGCACGATTTTCATAACAGCTAAGAAATAGCTCTCCCCATGTCCACTTGCAAGTCTGAACCTGCCCACCCTACCAGCCACAGATTATCCATCTGTAACTTTTGGGTATGTTAGTAATAACCTCGGACCCTTGCTGTTTCTCCTAATCCCTCACTTCTTCCGGCCCACCAACAAGCATCTTTGATGTGCTGCTTCTTGCTGACCCTTCCTGCCAAGATTATCCATTGTCCTTCTGTAATTTGTTTAATGTCCTTAAAATTTCTGTAAATGTTAAATATAATGTCAGAATGTCTATGAACAGAGAAATAACCTTCTTGGGCTTTTTTTTTGTTTCTATCGGGGTTGGACCCTGGTTCTCTGATACAATCATTGACGGGATGTGAGGTACAAAAAGACTGAGAATCACCGCACTACACCAACAAAAACAAAGCAGCCTAAACCCAACTAGACCCCCCCCCCAGTCTCCTGGCTCCTCCCTAATGTATGGTGCACTTCCAAATACTCACCCTTCTAAGATCTCCTCCCTGGCAGTACTCCATAGCCAACAGGGGCAAGTCATTAGGGGCAAGATTCTGCATCCCTTCTGGGACATCACGGGCAGCCACCACATTGGGGTGATTTAGTCTATAGGAAAGTAAGTAGAGTAGATAACATAATATCCCAGGACCCATTGTTTTGCTTTAAGGCACTGATTTTCAAACTTTGTCCATTCAGGGAACACTTTCTGCATTAACCTGTCTGCTGAACTAAGCCTGAACACTGGCTGTAGATCCTAGGGCACATTCTACGGCATATAACTTAATTGCATCTTGTTGGGCCATCACCAGCATTCTTCATAAGCCCTGAGGTGTGCCATAGTGGCCAGGCAAACTCTGATTAAGAAAGTGCATCTGTCACTGATTCTCCAGAACACAGCTTGAAAACAACATTACATCAGGGCATTTGTTACATTTTAGTGTAAATGAACCCTCAGCCTTGGCCTGACAGCACACAATTATTATTATTACAAGGATATAATATGAGCTCAGTCTCCTCTTCCTCTCTGTTTATTGTATGTTGTTTAATGTATAAATGCTTAAATGCTGTGATTTGTCTGAAGCCCACAAGATGGAGAAAGCTAAATAAATACATCTTCAATTGAACAAGATTACTATCCTTCCTGATGCCACTTTGCATAAAATACACACGTGCCACAGGTTTTCCAGCGCAGGCACATTGCTCACCGTTTCATTATCTGTATTTCCAGACACCATCTTTCTCTGTTGCGGGGGCTGAGCTCCTGACGGCACTGTTTAATGGCAATTTGCTCCCCAGTCTCCTGTTTAAAAAAAAAAAAAAGTTTAAGCAGTCTAAATACAGTGCACTGTCCTTTATATTCACAGCACCTTGACAAGAATACTGGCTTTGATTTAGATGTTACAAAACCCTGCATGCTATGCAGTCCTGTTGGGAATTTGAAGGAAAACCATGTATTGATAGCATCATGTAACAATTATACATACTGGGTATGCACATGCACATGCACACACACATACACAGAGGCAGCTAAGCAATCACTATTCCAAATGTTCGTATTTGCCAGGAACAGTTACCATTTTTCTGTTACCTGTCCCTGATCATTTACTGTCCCTATTTTGCCTTGCAGAGTGATGGTGTGTTTTTTCTGTTTTCAAAATACACTTACACAGAGAAGTATCCAACCCCTTCCCTGGCTCCCTAATTCGAGTGAGGGTGGATATACATAATAAAACACGTATATATAAACAGAAAACTCCAGTGCAGTACTGCTGTATCATATACTGCTGCAAGTATGCAGTCTCTGTAGTTAAAAGCGAAGGGAGGACAGATGAGAGAGAAACTGTTGTTGCCCAGTGAAGGACAATCTACTGTAGATAAAGGAATGTAGCAAGTAGCAGGGTGGAAAAAGCCTTCAGCAATGTGGAATTTGGGAGAGGGGGCCTGGTTTCAACTCACAGGATATTTTAAATATGAGAACAGAAGAAGAAGAAGAAGAAGAGGAGGAGATTGGATTTATACCCCGCCCTTCACTTGGAGTCTCAGAGCGGCTTACAAACTCCTTTCCCTTCCCCTCCCCACAACAGACACCTTGTGAGGTGGGTGGGGCTGAGAGAACTCTGACACAAACTGCTCTTTCATGAACAGCTGTGCCAGAGCTTGTGACTGACCCAAGGTCACATCAGCAGGTGCAAGTGGAGAAGTGGGGAATCAAACCCGGTTCTCCCAGATTAGAGTCTGCACACTTAACCACTACACCAAATAGAAGCATTTTGACTAACACACTCTGTTCCAAGTCTCTGTTTCCATCTGTAAAAATGTTTTAAGGTATATGTATGGACCATGGAAAAACCAGTATGACATATCAGCACATTAATCATAAAACTACATAATTTTTCCTGAAATAAACTTTACATGGAAACTTTGTAATTTACATGGAATTTTTGCCTGTGGAAAGTCTGAACCACATATATGGTTGCCAACCTCCAGGTGGGGCCAGGAGACTTCTCCCCCGGAGAAAATGGCTGCTTTGAAGGGTGAACCCCACTGTTGTTGCTCTCCAAGTTCCACCCACAAAATCTCCAGGAATTTTCTAACCCAGAGTTGGTAACCCTCATTAAAACAACAGCAACAGCCAGAAGCCACAGGTTGAGGGCAAGGGGGAAAGTGAGTGGCTGGTTTTGCCTCAAGTTGTTCCTTTTGTTGTACCTGACCAAAGGAACCAAGCGAGATGTTTCCCACTCAGCTGGTAGGGAAAATAAACATTCCCCATAAATAACAATTTCTTTCCCTGCCAATAAAATTTTCATTTGTTAGATTACAATGTCTCGGGATGCCAGTTAAAGGGAAATAAAGTGAAGTATTCGGGGAACTTAAAAAACCTAATAAATTTAGCACAGCCCTGGCAAATGTTTTCCTGGGTCAAAGCCCAGATCTGTATCTCAGACAAAATGGACTCTGGCCTATGAAACTTACAAAAAGCATTGCTTAAATAGATTTATAAAAGTAAAGGTAAAGGTTCCCTTGCTCGAAAGCCAGTCGAGTCCGACTCTAGGGTTGCGGTGCTCATATCAGTTTCAAAGCCGAAGAGCCAGCGCTGTCCGAAGACATTTCCGTGGTCATGTGGCTGGCATGACTAAACACCAAGGCGCACAGAACGCTGTTACCTTCCCACCGAAGTGGTACCTATTTATCTACTTGCAATTTCTTGCTTTCGAACTGCTAGGTTGGCAGGAGCTGGAACTAGAGACGGGAGCTCACTCCGTCTTGCGGCACCTGGGTCTCAAACTGCTGAACTACTGACCTTCCACAGCCTGCAGTTCTTCTTAACCACTTGAGCCAGCTCCAAATAGATTTATACTACTTAATAAATTGTGATTTAGGAGACCTCCAGTTCAAATGCTACTTTTCCTATAAGCTTTTCTACAATCTGTGAAAAAGCCATATCCCAACATTGGGTTAATAACAGTGGCCTATCTTAGAGGGCTATTGTAAAAATATCATAACATATCTGACAGTGCTAGATCAAAGCTCAATATTATTATTACTGTATGTTATTGAAAAAATTTCTCTCTGGTAAATGTTTGTTTAGTGGTCTCTGAGGAACGTTGTTGTTGTTTTAAATTGTATTATATATTGTATTGAGACTGATGGAACCCGCCCTGAGCCTGCTTACAGGGAAGGCAGGATACAAGACCAATAAAATAAATAAACATCCTATGAACTGGAAAGTTATTTCATCTTAATACATTAAGATCTGAAGCTTCAGTACTACAAATCTTACAGCACTATAAGGCACAACACTGCTTTGCTGCCACACAGCAAATACGTTTATATCCCTGAAAAGCAGCATAAACATCTGATGAGGTGGCCTGTAGCCCAGAAACTTTAGGCTTCAGTGACTCTTTAAAAAGCCCCAAGTTGTTTTTGCTACAATAGCATCCCTAATGGAAGTTGCAGTCTCTGAAAAAATTGTGCCTTTTGGGATTCTGTTGCTGCTAATGAGTTTAAGATGCCTATTTTTCTATATTAGTTACTTTCCCCCAAGTTTTCACCATACCAAGAGGGAATATAAATTGCAGAAGTAAACAAACCCACGACAGCAATAGCTCAAGCGCAAGCCGTGTTCATTTTACAGTGAACGCACGCGCATCCTGCATGTACATGCATCTGTAAGAGCCAATACACATTCACTTTACAAAAGAAACCGGAACCAGTACATATGCAAGTGTGTCGTTTGAACCACACATCCAGCAGAAGTACATGTAATGTAATGTGAGAATTAGCCCAAGTATAAAGAAAAAACAAGGGTGTGCAGAGATTGTTCCACGTGTTCACTGCGACTTCTGTGAACAGAAGGGCTCGCTGCATGTGCCACTTATCCAGACTGCTCCAGACTGCTATTTTTTACTCCAGACTGCTACTTTTGTTCACAAGCAGGGTTTTGGGGCGCATGACGTCTCCCACAAAACTAAGGCGCCTTTATACACGCACGCGACGCTCCTGCCACTCTGTTGACGTCACACGGGGAGAGAGAGAGAGAGAGAAAAAAGCGCGCTCCCGCCCGATTGTCCCTTTAGGGTATTGCGCACGCCACTAGCCGCGTCCTTCCGGCCAATTAATTTCTTTTAAGAAATATTCTTGTCATGGGCGCTTGCCCCGCCGGCCTCTCCGCACTCCCGTCGCACCCACCTTGTGGTGCCAGCGGATGACGTTGCCGAAGCCTCCAGTTCCGAGACGCTCCCGCATCTCCCACGGGCCGCAGCAGCCCACCGACTGGAGGGGCGCGGGAGGCGGCGGCGGGGGAAGAGGAGGAGGCGCCATGGCCGGGCCGGGCCAGAGGGCCGAGAAGGACCCCCCCCCCCTTAAAGATGAGGCCCGTTAACAGTACTGACAACAGTACTGACAACAGCAGGCCCAGCTACTTCCGTAAGGAGGGAGGGAGAGAGCGAGAGCGCGGCGAGCAGCCTTGGCGCCGTGCTTCTGAGCAAGCTGTAATCTTGCAGTTTTCGTGCCCCAGAAATCACTGAGCCAGCCTTCAGATCTCTCCCCCCGTTTTTCTGAACCTGTACTGTTTGTAGATTATTTTTCTTCTGCAAGACCCCCCCCCCCGGCTTCTCCATTTAAAACGTGTATTAATACCACAATGCACGCTTAGCAGTTTTGTTCAAAAGGTGGCTTCCAGCAACTTTAGTTAAAATAGGGATTTTTTAAAAACCAAAAAAGGCAGTAACCTCAATAAAACAAGCAATAGCCGCTTCCTAATTCTGTACCCATTGTAATAAAATATATTATTTTCTTTTTAAAAAGGAGGACATTCAGCATAACCAGACATGACATTTTCCTCGTGTACCCTTAAGACAACCAATACATGTTGTGTGTCTGCAAATAGATAGGTCCTTTCCCCTTTGGTGTGTATTCCCTCTCTGTTCTCATGTTGCTTTTTTTTAGTATGGTTGTGCACCCCTGTGTGATTGCTTACCTCCAGGTCACAGAAGCACAGAGCATGGGTTTGGCTTACAGTAGTCAATCTATGTTTTTCATTCACCGTGTTTGCATTTCACAAGGAGCACTGCTGTAAGTACCATTGTGGTGGAATTCAAACAGGAGGCTGAAGTTGGTTCCTTATTCCCAATTCTTTATTCATTCCTTATTCGCGTCTCATTCATAAATTCATCCAAAAACAATGAGAGTTTGAAAGCTCTGAACCCCAAAATAAGATTTTGACCCCCAAACTTCATGCACCCCCATGTTCAGTGAACTCTCCCCTTCGAGGGAACATATGCTGTGTCCTGGTCCAAAGCGCGGTTCTTGTGCCAGCTGCTCCAAAGTGAGGAGCCCCAGGACAATCACACAGGCAGACATTGGGGCCAAGCTGTAACCCAAAACAATCTTTGGACCACCCCAAAGGACATCCCCACGCTCTGGAGACTGTCCCCTGAAAGATGACATACAGTGGTGCCCAGTCCAAACACTGGTTCTGAAGCCACAGGCTTCCATTTCAGGTGCACGCAAGAAGCCTGTATTTCAAAAAAAGATTTGAATAAGGAACTGGTTTCACTGTATATCCTGGAATAAGGTTTAGACTGCCACATGTCAGACATGTCATAGTAGTGCTCTGCTTGCTGAGCCTTTATCCTGAGAGAGGGCCAAACACTAACGTTATGGTGTAGGTCATCTGTACATACAAAGCCCATAATGGAAAATTATGGCTCCCTGGGGCTGTATCGGGTTCTAAGCTTCCTTTCCCTGTGTGATATGGTCCCAGCCAGAATCAGGCACAGGAACCTGGGAATCATGGAACTCTACAAGACATCTCTTAAGCCAACCCTGGGATGTCCCCAGGGAAAATATGTTTATCAGAGCATTTTCAGCCATGGCTGTAAGACTATGGAAAAAACAAAACAAACAAAAAAGTTGAGAAAGAGTATAAATTTTATTCTTTAAAAATTAATTTTAGTAAACAAGGGTGTCACAAAGTAAGCATAATGTATAAACTGCTCTTTGTTTCCGACTATGACATAAGACTAATTGAGTTTCAGTGTTCCATTATCACAAAACAGCAATAAAAAGTGATTCCTTTAGCGTTAGATATTGATTGAATTAATCTTACAGATTATATTGCTGTTACTTTCTCTGCCGTTTTTAATTAAGTATTGATTGCATTGATTTTGCTGTTGCATTAAGACCCTACTGCTGCTATCTGTGTATTATCTGACTGTAACTGGCTTGATGTTCATTTTACAATATCATTCAACTATTGATGAATTTTTGTTGGTTTTATAGTATATTGGATTTTATGCTATATTTTATATATTGTGTTTTTTATTTTAAGCTATTGCAAGTAGTTTTGAACAGAAAGGTGGGTGCAAATGACAAGTAAATGAAATATATGACTACCCAGTTGGGGAACCATTTATAAATTTAATTGCACTCTTCCTCAGAGACATTTATGCTAGAATAAACGTGTTAGTCTTTAAAGTGACATGAGACTTTTTTTTTGTAATGCCTTGATGTCTCAAATTTAAACCATGTGTTGCAAGTCATAAAAGGGCACCAGAACTGCTTTCTGTATGAGAGATTTAAGGACTGTTACGAATGTTAGTTCCAGTTCTTTGCACAAAGGCAGAATCTTCCCCATCTCCTCCTCCCACCAATGAATTGACATAAGCCAGACTACAGTAGTTTTTGGAGAAATTTGAAGGGCTTTTGTTGGCAATATCTCAGATGCTTCTTGGCTGTTCACTTGAGAACTATTTTATCATTCATCTGTGGGAGGAGAGCATATTCCTTATGTGTTACATGAGTTATGGCAGTAATATATATCTTTACTTTGACTGGGAACAATCTTTTTTTAAGACTAAATGTAACCTAAAAATTGGTGTAGAATGTTCATTTTCCCCCTCACCCACTACTGTCTCATATCAAACAGTTGCCTCACAAAACTGCAAAATCGGTTTTGACCAGAGAGAGTAGTATGACTGCATGCACACAAAAGATGTGTGGGTATACTACATGTATAGTGGTTTTGTTATTTTACTTTAGAAACTAGTAGCACAGTGGCTCAAGGTAGATATAATAAGGGTGATTTATTTTAAAATTATTTTATATATTCCTGAGATGCTGCTCTAAATCACGTTTAATCTACTTTAGATGAAACATTTTGCTTCCTCAGTGCTGAGGTTAGTGTGGTAGTAGAGAGATATAAGGAGTTATCCTAACAATGGCCCCGGTCACACGGGCAGGAAACTGCGGGGGGGAAGCGTGGCTGTTTGCCCCAGGGCAAACTAACACGCAGTAAAGCGATCATACCTCCTGTGGAGGTTCTGTGGAGGAACCGTGGAGCTTCCGTGGTTACGGAGAGGCGGCGATCACAACACACGCCTGCGCGCAACGAAGGCCCTAAACTTGATTTCCACTTGGAGGCAATAGTAAGTCTGGCAGCCGCAATCAATATCGAAATTGTTTCTTTTTTTGTTTGTTTCAGAGGGGGAGAATCCAACCAAAATTCCAATAAAAATAATTCAGGAGTAAAGGGGATCATTTGATTCATGATTACACTTATTATAGCAGCTATATTCTTCCAAAATTTCTGAATAGAGGGGCACTTCCACCAAGAATGCCAAAATGTGCCAGGTTGCCCACAGCCTTTTCAGCATACTGGAGTGATTGTCTTGTCTATATTGTGGAGTCTTTGCATTGTAGAGTCAATAGTGTTCTAAGAGCTGTTTGTAGTTCTGCGCACACTGTGGTTAGAGGAAGAAAACCTCTCGTTCTGAGGGTGTGGTTTCCCCTGCTATCACCACCAGCA
The DNA here is from genome assembly GCF_001447785.1 of Gekko japonicus. Lineage (NCBI taxonomy): Eukaryota > Metazoa > Chordata > Lepidosauria > Squamata > Gekkonidae > Gekko > Gekko japonicus. The sequence goes on from NW_015164186.1 coordinate 1,211,891, forward strand.
GCATCCCTTGTCCTTTAACCCAAGATTCCAAGTTGAGTGCTCACTGCACAGTGTTACGTCATCTCCAGTTCAAAGGTCTGGTTTTAAATCTGTGATCCATTCATGTGTTAACTGTTTTACTATTAGTCTCTACAACGGAACAATGGTGACACAGAAGAGCAGTCACTGAGGCAACTCAAAGATCAAATCAAAGCAAATTAAGAGAAAGACGTACACCTGATAAGTCCCTGTACTCCAGTAGATGCCAGCTATGTAGGCGGGTAGCTTGGAATGTGGGAGGTAGAATACAGGCAGTTTTGTACTTTGTTTCTGCTTTCCATTATTCCTTATCAGGAACTTTATCATGCCAATGACTGCATCAGTGCTATGGAGACACAAAACCAACTGTTTTCCACTACAGCATGAAGCTTGGCACATCCCCCTTCCTCCCTATGCAGAAGCAACCCTCCCACAAGATAAGGCGAAGCAGCTGAGAGGCTTTTGCATGTACAAGAGAGAGAGACAGGCCTGACGAATGGGGCATAGTCTCCCATGAAACATTGCTATACAAGCCCCATTGAAATGAACAGCTGTTGTGCAAAAGCATAGGAGGAGGCCTCACAGGTCAGAAGCGGACCATTTGTTTTGCATATGGTGAACCTGAAAACAGAGTTGGAAAGCCATAGAATGTAAAGCCGCTGTGCTCTTACCAAAAAAAAATCAACAATGAAGGGGCCCTCTCTTTACCTCCTCTAGTAGGTCATTCCATAGAGTTGGTGCCACAAATGAAATGGCACTGAAGATTGTACAATACTAGGAAGGGGAAAACTCAAGTCGTAGTTGGTTAGAGTAATCCAACTAGAATAGAAGTTCATATAGGGGGAGATGGTTCTGTGGACATGTGGGTTCCAGGTTTGTAGGAGCTTTAAAAATAAGAACCAGCAGCTAAATTTGAACTTAGAAATAAACAGGCCACTAGTTAAGTTGCTTCAACAGAGCTGTGATGTGGTCTTTTCAACGAATCCCATGTAACAAACAGGAAATTACATTTTGTATGTTGACGCTTCCAACCTGTCTTTAAGGGCTGCTCCATATAAAGCTCGACCATGAGATTACAGAGGCATGGAACGGTGTGGCTGGATCAGCTGCATCTGACATGGAAGAGAGGTGATGAAAACGATATAAGCAACACTAGGGATTTTTAGTAACAGAGCCAACCTGCTTTCTAAACAATAAGGCTTGGTTCCAGCGTGCCCCCAAACTTTCATTTGATCTGCAAATTATAATCTTACCCCATCCAGGGTAAATTGACCATTCTCCTCCAAAAAAAAATCAGATTTACCAGATAGCATCACATCCATCTTGAGCAGATTAAGCTTCCATTTGTTCTCTATTAGCCATGTGACCAGAGGCTTAAAGCACTGGTTCAGAACTCGGGAGAAAAAGTCTCCCATGCATGCAAGATCAAAGCCACTGAGCGAATGACATTCAGCCCTAAGAAGAAGAGAAGAGATTGAATTTATACCCCGCCCTTCACTGCCCAAAGGTGTCTCAGAGCGGCTTACAAACTCCTTTCCCTTCCACTCCCCACAACAGAAACCCTGTGAGGTGGGTGGGGCTGAGAGAGCTCTGACAGAAACTGCTCTTTCAGGAACAGCTGTGCCAGAGCTTGTGACTGACCCAAGGTCACATCAGCAGGTGCAAGTGGAGGAGTGGGGGAATCAAACCCGGTTCTCCCAGATTAGAGTCCGCACACTTAACCACTACACCAAACTGGCTCTCCAGACAAGGCTCCAGACAATTTCCTTCAGCAGCATGACATAAATATTGAAGAGCACTGTAAAGGTAAAGGTAAAGGTTCCCTTGCTCGAAAGCCAGTGGAATCCGACTCTAGGGTTGCGGTGCTCATCTCCGTTTCAAAGCCGAAGAGCCAGCGCTGTCCGAAGACGTTTCCGTGGTCATGTGGCCGGCATGACTAAACACGGAACGCTGTTACCTTCCCACCGAAGTGGTACCTATTTATCTACATGCAATTTCTTGCTTTCGAACTAACCCCTATGGATTCTCACAAGCCATATCCCAAACAGTTAACAAACTCTTCAATCTAAATGCTTCACAGCCATCCAGTTCTTTTCCATTGAAAAGGCTCAGTCATCTCTTTGGGATATGAGCTAGGGATGCTGACTTGCATGTCTCTTTAACAGAGGCTCAATGTGATGTTATTTACCAGATGATGTTATTTACTTTCGTGCCATGAAAAGCTTCCCTTGCCCATTTCTACACATTAAGCTTCTTTTCAAAGGGGCAGGACAGTTTTCTCTAGGCCTGTTGGCAATCGTAGACATGACGTGTGGGGGAAGAACTGAAAGCACTGTGAAAGCCTTCTGCCCTTAAAACCAACCCCATTTCCCAAGTCATGGGCAGAATGGATTTGTCCATTGTGTCGAAGGCCACAGACAGATCCAGTTTGATCAACAAAGAAGAACCACCATTATCAAGCTATAAACATTCATCATATCAACCAAGGATTTCTCTGTCCCCTGATCAGGCCTGAAACTTGGGTCTGGCTAAGCTAGTCTGGTAGAGAATCGAAGGACCCAGTGACTTATCAATAGTTCTACAAAGTGCTTATATCCCTAAATCAGGGATGTAAGCAATAGGGCAGGTGTGAGGACAGGCTTCATTAGTCTAGCTAGGGTAGTAGTCTGCCCTGCTCAACTGTAGTTGGGATCCACTCTTGCAGAAATGTGTCTGTTTTTGATTGCTCCTGAAGGTCACATTGTCCAGTGGGAAGTGTTCAGGCTGCTGGTTGTACACCTATACTGCACAGCAAGCTCTTTGCTTCCGTCATTCTTGGGGATCAATTGAAGAACCAAGGGGCTTGCTGGCCTGATGAAGAGTGTGGTATCAGATAACTTGGGCTGGTGAATCACCTGTACTGGCTTTCTTGCCATGACCCTCCTCCTTGATGGCCACTGAACAGGAGGATCTCTGCAGGTATTAGGGTTTCCTGCTCCCAAATCTTGATCTTGTTTGGACTTGACAGAGATGCCAGGTGCTAAACCTGGAACTTTGTGAATGTAAGGCATGTGCTCTCCCACTGAGCTATGGATCTTCTCCCAAACTTCGGGGGAGATGATTCATGTTTCACTCTGTTTCACTCTGTTAATCTTCCCCGGCACTGATGGTTTTCTAGGAGAAGACTCTAAAACCATTCTACAAAGTAATTGAGTTGGCATGTGCAGGCATGGAGGCACCCAGCTTTCTCCTGGAATCCAAGGAATTTCTCTAATTAGCTGGGTTTATGAGAGTGTGTCAAAGGAAGGGGTGGTGCCTGACACCAACCAGCACTGGCAGGACCTGTTAAAGGGAGATACTGATACTTTTGTTTTGGGGAAGAAAATGCATGAGGCAGAATCAGAGTATAGACTGTAATAACACTATAATGGTATGCATGTTTCACTCTGTTAATCGTCCCTGGAACTCCTGGTTTCCTAGGGGAAAGGTGGAATATAAATGTTTTAATTGATTGATTGATTAATTAATTAAAGGTCAGAGTAGGTGGGACTGTGGTTGAGCTCCCTGGTGGGGGGGGGGTACACCAGCATGACAGCACACTGATGGCATGCATGGTGATGTGCTGCTGGCATATCTGCAAGGCCCCCCTTTTGTACTGTGCGTACTTATTGCTAGCAACTGTTCAAGGGGAATGGCTGGTAGAGCAATGCACAGCGTAGGTGCAGGGGAGTGAGGGAGTAGAGTTATGACATACCCATGGCACTGCAGAATTCTGTAGTATCACCATAGTTAAAGGGGTAGCACTTGGCACTGGCATATCATATTCCCCACTGACTCCAGCACAAGGCATATTCACTCTGCAAAGCCCTTCAGAGAGAGGATGGCGCTGTAAATCTGCCACCAGCCATGTGTTATTAGACTCCCAATGGGAAATTCTTTTGCATCACATGCAGCTTGGCCTAAGGAATGCTAGCCTCCAAGTCGGACCTGGGGATCCCCTGGAATTAGAGGTCATTTCCAGACTAGAGAGATCAGTATGTCTGGAGAAAATGGATGCTTTTGGAGGGTCTATGGCAATGTACCCCACTGAGGTCCCTGTCCTTTCCAGGCTCCATCACCAAATTTCCAGGAGTTTCCCAACCTGGAGCAGGCGGCCCTATCTCCTCATCCCCTGCCAGTGAGCACAGGGGACTTGGCAACCCTACTTGGCCCTCATATACACATTGTTGTCTTTTTCTACTTATGGCAGGGGCTTATAATATTAATGGGAAGGGCATCTCTTTGATTTTGCCTGTGCCCTTATCGTTCCACAGCAGTCTTTGCACTGACATCAGCAGGAAGGTTCTCACCATGCTTCCAGCTGTGATTATTTGTTTATTCTCGCTGAGTTACATAACAGGCTGTGCTGAACATTCACGTGATTTCATTTTCAGTTAAGGTCTCAGTCATCTGAATCCAGACAAGACAGAGGTGATGGTGGTGGTTGAAACTGGTATTCTAGAGGGGATTGTGCTTCATACCCTGGAGAGGGTACTGTCTAGCAGACTCTGTTATGAAAGAAGCTGGTTATATTGGTGGCTAAGATTTTTTTTTCTCATTTACATGTACAGGGGCGGACTGCCCATGTAACTTACAGGGAAATTTCCTAATGGTGGGGAAGGAAAAGCAGAGATGCAAACCCCAGCAACGCTGCCAGTTCCTCAGGGGCTACTTGCCTTAGACCCTCACAAGCAGCAATGATGACTGGTGTCAGCTCACCAGTTGCCTCTTTCTGAACTGCCACCGATTGCAGCAGGAGGCAATGGGCAAACCATTACCCATGGCTGATGATGCTGGGCTGAGTGCCCCCCACCAGGCGCTGGCTTATAGTGCAGCAAGAAACATTCTGAAGAAGTGAGCAGTGACTCACGAAAGCTCATATCCGACCACAAATTTTGTTAGCCTTTAAGGTGCTACTGGACTCTTTCCTACTTCTACAGACAAACACAGCTACCCATCTGAAAGAAACACTCAGTTTAGCTTGCTCAAGGGTATTTTATCTTCCCAGTACTTCAGGGACAGAAATCAATCCCCCACCCCGTAGGGCCTAACTACATGATACACTGTGAGTTCCAGGAATGTGGTCCCCACATATTTCTTCTCTCTAAAAATACAGTATGCAGGCCCCCATTCTGATATGATCGGGTATAGGGGGAGGGGAGGTTTACATCTTCTTCATTGGCTGTGGTCACACACTCTAAATCAGGGGTGGCCAAACTTGCTTAATGTAAGAGCCACATAGAATAAACGTCAGATGTTTGAGAGCCACAAGACATAAACAAATATTACATGTTTGGATGGGAAATATGCAAATTTGCTTTTTATTAACGTTAAATGAGACTGCCAAAAATAATATCAAGAGCAGTAAAAGCAGATATTGATAATCTATATATCTAATTCCGAAGTCACCCCCTGGTGTGCGGATACCTAAATCCACGCATCGGGGGGACCTGGAGGAGAGGGAGAGAGAGACTGGTGGCTGCAAGCCGCGGGCGTCGCTTTGAGGAGGAGGAGGCGGTGGAGGCGGCGAGGCCCGGCGAGGCCAGACCGGCAAGGCCAGAGGCGAGGGGGGGGGGAAGACAGCTGAGGTTGCTTGGAGCCGGGAGCAGGGAAGAGAGACTGCCGAGGCCCGGCGGCTATAAGCCGCGCGGGCCTCGCTTCGGAGGGAGGGAAAAAAGAGAGAGACTGGGGGGGAAGAGAGAGAATGGGGGGAAAGAGAGAGAGACTGGGGGGTCCGGCAAGCCGGGGGTGGTAGTTGAGGGTGTGTGTGGAGGAGACGGTGGAACCAACGGGAGGGGGGGAAGCTTACCTACTTCTTCCTCCTCCGCTTGCTCTGTGTGGAGCTCCCCTGCTCCTCCCCCCGCGATTTTCGCAGGTCCCCTTTCTTGTTATATTTATTTGTCCAATGATATTTGTTTGCTAATGATATCTAGCTTCCCCAGCCGCCCTGCTGGGAGCTGCACAATATGTGTGAAAGAGCCGCATGCGGCTCCCAAGCCACAGTTTGGCCACCCCTGCTCCAAATAATCCACTTTCATTCCACTTTCCAACTGGATTTTTCCAGTTCACACAGCAAAAATCCAGTCGGAAAGTGCAGTGAAAGTGGATTGAAAGTGGATTATTTAGTGTGTGTGACTGCAGCTGTTTTCCCAACTGGAAATGGCCACAGGAAACTGCTGTTTGCCACATTAGGGCAACATGTTGGCCCGACAAATTCTGGGAGCTCTGTTCATCGAATTCCTAGCATCTCATATAGTTGAGTTGCTAGATTCAGCTGATCTAGGCATACTGATCCATGCTACTGTACCTTTGGGATTTGACTATTGCCATGCACTTAATGTAGGGCTGCCCTTGAAAACACCTTAAATTTCAGTTAGTGCAAAATCCTGCAACTTGTCTGTTGTCTGGAAGCAATAGTTAGAATATATTATACCTGTGCTGAAGTATCTTCATTAGTTGCCTGTTTCCAGGTTCAGTTCTGGTTCACAGGTGCTGATTCACACAAGAGAGCCAGTGTGGTGTAGTGGTTAAAGAGCAGTGGACTCTAATCTGGAGAACTGAGTTTGATTCTGCACTCCTCCACATGAAGCCAGCTGAGTGATCTTGGGTCAGTCATAGCTCTCATAGCCCCCAAAATAAGTCTAGCTCGCCAGCTAATGGTGCATAACACTAAAAAGAGCTAGTACTTTAGGCAGACAATCTTAGGATCTCCAGGCTATATCACACACAACACCATGCAATAATTAATTAATTAACAGCTCTTAAACCCTTCATAACCTGGAACTTGAGATCTTCATCTGCCAGAAAGTATTAAATGGCATACAGGAGATGTCTTCCTTCCTCATGAATGGGATATTAAGGCCCTTGGGGGCCTCAGTTTGGTGTAGAGGTTAGGTGCACAGACTCTAATCTGGGAGAACTGGGTTTGATTCCCCACTCCTCTACTTGCACCTGGTTGGATGACCTTGGGCAAGCCGTAGTTCTGATAAGAGCTGTCCTTGAAAAAGAGCAGTTTCTGTCAAGAGCTCTCTCAGCTCCCGCCTACCTCACAGGGTGTCTGTTGTGGGGAGGGGAAGGGAAAGGAGTTTGTAAGCCGCTCTGAGACACCTTTGGGTAGTGAAGGGCGGGGTATAAATCCAATCTCTTCTTCTTCTTCTTCATTCACTTAATGGATCCCACAGAAGTAAAATGATAGAATGGTAATTCCATGTAAAGGAAAGGGGCAGGGGTGGGGCAATGTTGTTGTGGGCCAATATCCAGGTGTTGAGGTGCCAGGCTAGAAACAGCTCAGACTGGCAAGCAAAAGGCACAAATTTCTGGAAATCAGGGCCTGAGGGAAATCAAGGAGTTAAGCAAATAGGCAAAACACGGGAAAGGCAACGTCAACTAGCTTCTGACTGCCAGTTGCCCAAATCTGACCAAGAAGCTTATATAGACCTACTTTGTTGTTGTGGTTTTGCTGTCAAATCATAGCTGACTTATGGCAAACCTGTAGGTTTTCAAAGCAAGAGACATTCAGAGGGGGTTTGCCATTGCCTGCCTCCACATCATGACTCTGGTATTCCTTGGTGGTCTCCCATCCAAATACTTGCCAGGGACAAGCCTGCTTAGCTTCCAAGATCTAACCAGATGGGCTAGCCTGGGCTATCCAGGTCATATAGCTCTACTAAGACAGGAGAAACCAACTGAGTCTGGGTGTGTGATGTCAACCAGGACAACATGCAGTATGTATGCAGTCTGTATTCCTGAGTGGCACAGAAGCTCCTCATATTGGCTTCTGGGTTTGAAAAATAAAAATTTCTGTGGGGGAGGAGATATTGAGGAGAAAAAACAACCCTGGAAGGCTAGGTGGCTGAGTATGGGAATTAGAATTTGAAAAATAATGCCAATTAAGGATAGGTAGGAGTCGTGACAATAAAGTCACCATCCAATAGGTCTGTTTAACACTAACATGTCCATTACTCTCATAGCTCGTTAAGGGCTCTATAGTCACAGTAATGGAACTGGAAACACCATTTATATAACTACTCAGGTTTGTGGCTTAATTGTTGGGAAACCATGATCCCCCCTTGTGGCAGAACAGGCTTGCTCTGGTCTGCAAGCCCTATTCCACCCTGCCCACTAAGGTTTTTCTCAACCCCTGAAGGGGCTTTTCTTCTGTTCTCGGGTAGCCCGCAACCACCACCTGCCCTTTGTACAGAATTGCCCACTGGGAAGGTAAGGTCTCCCAGCTTCCCTTCCAAGTTCTGGGACCTTGCATCTATGTCTCCCACTGCCCAACATCTGGTCACCATGGGGACAGATTACTGCCTTGTGCTCCTCTGGAGGAATAGCTACTTGTTAACAGCCTGTCTTCCCCCGGCACTCCTTTTAAAATAGTGTGTCTGAGACAGTGGAGGTCTATGTGGTACAGAGAACCACTGCCAGCATCAAAAGTTATAAAGTTTTTATTTAAAAGAAAATGTTTACAAGCATACTTTTAGCACAGCACCACATTGAGCAAGGGATCAAAAAGAAATAGGCAAAACACAAATTCTCTGTCCCTCTTTCTATAAATGCACTATCAGATGTTAAAACATAGGACAGGCTCCTTAGCTTAGGAATTCTAGCTCTCTACAGAATTCCTATTATCTTAAAGCTCTCTCCCAACTCTTCAGGCAAGCACAGGGTCAATGGCTGCCTTCCTAATGAAGAAGTCTGTGTCCTCTCCTAGACTTAGCACCCAAGGAAAAAGAGACCTCCTTCCTGCTGCAAGGAGGGTTTTTTTTTAATCATATCTGTTTCTTCACCCCCTGAACAGGTTACACCAGGTCAAAGAGGTGCTTTCTGGAGATCTCCAGGAATCTCCTTCCTGAAGCCTCTCTAGCATTTACTACCTCCAAATCTCTGTTCCCTGCTTGAAGGGGGGAGCTGACCATCCCATTGTCTAGACCAGGGGTGTCAAGCATGCGGTTTGCTATTTGCTTAAGGACACTTTAGCTCTGACTTTGATAGCCACATATCTGTTTTTGGACCTAAATTGGAAGATGTTCTAATTCAGCAACTGTGCATTTGGCACCAGACACATGACTTTCACCTTTTGAGGCTTCACAAACATCTTTGTCATGTGTGTCTAGATCTTGCTGCTTAACCTTCCTCTTCCTGGTCCAATATTCACTTATTGGTTATCTTATTGAAATATGTATTTAAGTTATGTTTACCTCAATATTGTTTGACCTCTGAAGAAGGCCCCAATAGGGAAGAAACACATCAGGTCATGTGTATTGGCCCTTGGGTTTAGGCTATACTTTTTTACGAGGCTTTAATTGGGCCCTTATGTATGTTTTTAACTGTCTTTCTAATTGTTAAATATCAGTCTTTAGGCAGCTCTTAACAAGTGATTCAGCTTTATTCAACGATAGCAATCAACAACAAACAGCAACACAGAACAAGCTCTTTTTAAACTTTCCTGGCTTAGGTAACTATGCCCCCTAGAACATTACAAACCAATCATAGTTCGTACATAACAGCCAATGGTTAGTGTTCCCTCCAAACCATTCCTAAGCTGTGATTGGCCCACTCTGCAAAGTAGCCAATCAGAACGTGCATTTCAGGATACCAGGCTTCTATGGAGCCCTGACTGAAGCTTGGCATACTGTGAGTATTACACAATACATAACACTAATAAATACTTGTATTTTTGTATATTATAAGTTTTAACTAGGTTTTTAATATTGGCCCTTCATTAGACTTTCTTCTCACCCTTTTGGTTCTTGATTCCAGTTTTTGGGTCAGGTTTGTTTTCCCCTCCCTGTGTCTTACCGCAGTGGAACTGGCCATCTCCTGCTTCCAGTTCTGCTGCTGCATCATAGCTTGCTTTGCCAGACTCTCTTAATAACTCAGCCATTTCATGTTTTAACCAGGGTCCTAGACTCAGAACTATGAGCATGAGATTTCTGTGGTGAATGTCAACAAATCAAAGGTAGGTTTGCAGCTTACAAAGCTAATGTTTTAAGCATGTTTTTATTTTAAGTAAAAAAAACCCTTTGTGTTTGTGTCCTTTATAAAGTTTACTAGGAAGAAGGCTCGCTGTAGCAGGAGACAGCGGGCGCTAGTGTCGTCTGCGGGCGGTGGGCAGCTGCCACCCAGGGCGGCTGAGCAGTGAGGGGGCGAAGGTGCATGGCCCCACCACCAGCCCAAGGCCATGGCAGGCCAAGGCGACCAGCCGCGGCCATCCTGCGACGGGGTGGCCAGCGCCCTGCCTGGCCGGTGCACTCGAGGCCCCGTGGGTGGAGGAAGCTGGACGCGCCCCCCCATGCCAGGATGAAGCCGTTGGTGGGTCAAGTCAGCTGGCCTGACTTCCCCTGGCTGCCGGAGGCACTGGCGAGCCAAGGCGCCCAGTGCACCACCAGTGGAAAGGCCCCACGCCACCTGGCCCTCCGAGAGGCTGCCGAGCAGCCACAGAAGGCAAGGGCGGGCGGACATGGGTCGCTGACGGTCAGGAGGGTTGCCGGAAGAGAGGCAAGTGAAGAGGGGGTTTTTCAGCCCCCACCTGGCCGGGACACAGCCGCAAGTCACTGTCCTCGCGGCGGAGCAAGGAAAGGTGAGGCGAGGGCGGTTGGAGGTCTTGCACGGCGGTGGGAGGATCGTCCTGCGGTCCCCGGCTCCCCCCCCAATGCCATGGTGGCAGGGCGAGGGAAGGGGGCACCACTGGCCCCCTGGCTTGCACACGTCCCAGCAGCGGAGCCTCTGTCCTGCCCGGCACCCCGCGCAAACTGAGGGCGAGAGGTTGCCTGGCAGTTCTGTGGGCGGGGCTGAGGCAACGGAGGGAGGCAATCCAGGCATGGGATTCCCCCCCCTCCCCGCTGAGCGACAGGTCATGGACCCAATGGCTAGGGAGGCGTGTGGAACGTTCACAAAATGAGCTTTATATATAAGAGAGATATCTCCGCTACCTGGCATTACATTTCATGACACACATGGCCCGGCCCAACAAAGTCTCATTTATGTCAGATCCAGCCCTCATAACAAATGAGTTCGACACCCCTGGTCTTGAATCCATTAACATTTGTATGAAGGTAAGTGTACTGGCTTGCAGGCTCCAAGTATCAGTTGCTAGAAGTCAGGAAAGGCAGGGTCGTTGAATCCAGGGCAGAGGCCAGAAGTCATACAAAGCAGAGTTGTTCAGTCAAAGGTCCAGAAGTCACACATGATAGAGCTGGTGGCTTAGCACCTATCAAACATGTTGCATCCATGCCTAACAGCCTCTTGGCTGGCTTTAAAGCCCCACGCCAAAGGGTCATGCTTGCAACCAGTTGCTCAGAAGCAATCGAGCAACTATTCATCTTCGTTATCAGCAAGCAGGTGGTGTCGGAGGCTCCTCTTCTTCTGAGGAACCCCTTTCTCCTGAGGAATCCTAACTATCACTGAGCCCTGGCTGACCCATGACAGTAAGCTGGAAAGCAACTGGACTGTCTTCCTCCTTTCCAGCGGGGTGGTGGTGGTGGAGCTTTTAAAACGCAAAGTGGAGGTTTTGCTCATTGCAAACCTCCCTGGGAAAAAATGCATTAGATCTGTTAGCAGGAAAATTGATCTGTTAGCAGGAATACCACATTGGACATTTGAGAAGCTGCTATATAATTTGTACACAGAAGAAGTAGTTTCTGGGAAGGGCCTCAAAAGCTGGCAGGTTTCCTGTGCAACTATAAGAACCTATTATGTTGCTAAACTATTGAATTAGGGTGGCCTTTTCCTGTTACAGAAATACAGAGCCTTTGTGCCTTGGTGTGATGTAGTTGACACATACTCACATTGTTTGCCACCAAACATATGAAAGACAAGCTCCCTATGCAGATGTTAACAATCAAGTTCCTGATGGTCTGTAGCATTCTGCACGATCCTACTCTTGTACAAACGTAATGCTTGCCACAGACATTTATTTGAGCATTATCCTGGTCCCTTTTACCCCACCCTATATCTACCATTTTTAGCATCTCTGTAGGGCTCAGAATGAAGCTCCTAAGCTGCATGTTGAAGGTCCTCTGTGTGTTCTGAACTTTGATTAAGCCAGGATTATCTGATTGTAGAGAATTACAGGTGTTTTTCACATGGGGACAGGCATGTGTAGTTTCCAAGTTGCTACTTTGGCTACTAGCAGGGCTATTTTTGGGAAGGAACGCACAGGAACGGAGTTCCGGCTGGCTCCCGAGTTGGCCACGCCCAGCAGGAACTCATTAGCATAACAGGCCACACCTAACAGCAGAAACTCATTAGGATTGGCTACATTAGGGGTGTGTGGCCTAACATGCAAAGGAGTTCCTGCTACAAAAAAAAGCCCTGGGTTTTGACAACAAAACAAGGTAAACAGAATAAGAAGCAAAAGGTGGGTGTGGCTGGATAACCACACTTCTGGTAACAGGGGGGGTGCGGCCTAATGTGCTAATGAGCTGTGCTAATGTATTTCTGCTGTTGGGTGTGGCCTATTATGCTAATAAGTTCCTGCTGGGCTTTTTCTACAAAAAAGTGCCCTGGCTACTAGTATAGTGCAGGAGCAATGGGGCTTCCCACATTTCCTCCCTGACTTGCTGCTCCCCCAGCAGCAGCTGTTTCTTTCCCTCCCCCCACACACCACCAGGGCTTTTTCAGTCCCACCCCCCCCCCCAATGGGCAATTCAGTATCATTCTGTCAGTATAATGGGTTCTGAAGGAGCCATGGCTCAGTGACAGAGCATCTGCTTGGCATGCGGAAGGTCCCACGTTCAATCCCTGGCATCTCCAGTTAAAAGGGCCAGTTAGTAGGTAATGTGAAAGACTTTGGACAGCTGCTGCCAGTCAGAGTAGACTATACTGACCTTGCTGGACCAAGGCTCTGATTCAGCAAAGACAGTTTCATGTGTTTTATGGATTCTCAGCTTTCATTCTTTAAAAAGTCTCTAGCCTTTTTCAGTACTTTCCCCCTATATCTCCATGTGGATGGGAAAGTGCATATTTTTGAAGGTGCCTCCACATCAGTGCTATTTTCCTTGCCTTGCTTCCCCCACTGGTGGGCTTTCTGGTGGTGGGGGGGGTGGGCTTTTAAAAAATTGGCAAGTTTATTTATTTATTTATTTATTTATTTATTTATTTATTTATTGGATTTTTATCCCACCCTCCCCACCGTAACAGGCTCAGGGCAGCTTACAAAGGTGAAAACACATAGATAGCAGTTAAAACAAATATAAAACCTTCTAAAACAATCCAGATATCATCATAAAGTGCTAGTACATATTCAATCTGGCAATACTAATAATATCGCTAGATCACGATAACATTATAATGTTTCAGTGATCTATTGTCATGACCAACTAGTTCCTCTAAATTCCCAGCTTTCATTGGGGGGAAAAAAGGAGTCTCCATCCCTTTTCACTGGAGAGGTACACGTCATATAATGGGTGTGTATAATTTCATATCTACCAGGGAAATGTCATCTCATATGTGTGGTGCAGAGATAAAATGTCTTGATGTCATCATCATGTTGCTTAACGGAATGGGAAGTTCTGAAAATATTCTCCCTCGAAAAAGCAGTCCTTTGTTATTCTCCAAGAACAGGAATGGTTTCAGGATTACTGCACTTGGCAGTAAGACATTCATTGGCAGCAATGGATTGAAATAATGAGAATTTTAAATGACTGGCAAACTAATACTGATTAGAAAGCTACATTTTTAGTGGGTGGAAGGACTTCTGTCTGATCTTTGAAAAAGAGGGCCAAACAAAACATAGAACAAGGGAGCTCCTCTATTGATTCAGGCCATTGAGTGTGGACTGGAGGTCCCCAGTGTGGTGACCTCTAAGTGTTTTTACTTTTTAGGAAGTGGGCAGGGCCAGGTAGGGCTTTCTTAAATATTGGGTTCCTTGGATGGTCTGACCCCAAGCATAGTGATCAGCTCTGCTTTATTGGTGATTCAGCAAGAACAAGACAAAGACAAAGGACAAACTGCCATGGCAATGGCCCTGTTAAATAGCATGCAACTCCACCCACTTCCCAAACAACTACCAATGACAGGCCATTATCAGAAGCATTACTTCCCCATTGGCCACCTCCAGAGTCCTGGTGGGCTTTTGTTCTAGAGCTCCAAGCTCAGCCAGTCTCTGGTAGAAACAGTCCTGGAATGTTCCAGTCCCAATACATAACAGCTTTATCCCAGCAAGGGTTCTGATTGACTATTGGAGATTTGATTGATGGCTGTGCAGATTTGTTAAAATGTTGCTTTGTCAAGCAGCAGCCACCACAGCATAAGGGTCTGCACTGTGTTCAGCTTTGGCAATCATTTGGCGGCTGTCTCTGCCTCCTGCAACAGCCATTTTGTTGCTGTACCCATCATGCCATGTTAAGGTTGCCAGGTCTCACCTTTCCCATGATGGGGGCCTCCTGGCTCCTCCTTGGGATTTTTCTGCCGCACATTCTAGCATTCAGGGCAAAAACTCTATGGTAACCATAGAGTTCCCCCCAAATGCTAGAGAGTAGCCACGTGATGGCCCCAGCAATGATGACATCACTACCGGTGGCGACATCACATCAGCGATGTCCCCGTGGGACACTGCTGTTCAGACATGGGGCGTCCCCTGCTGGCCAGCTGGCTGGTGGAGGATTGGGGCCCCCAAAATCAGGGGATCCCCTGCCCCAACTGGGGGCAATGGCAACCCTATGCCATGTCAGAATTTCTAATGCGCCCACAGGCTCAAAAAGGTTGGAGACCCCTGGTGTAGACATTTACACACCGGTGACTCCTTCAGATGTATCAACCAGAGCGATGTGGGAACATGCCTGATGCTGTTGACATTGCTGCTGATAAGCATGAATTAGCCCTAAGAGGGAGCCAGCAAGGACACTGCTGTGCCAGGATAGTACAGGAGCAGCTTTGTGATTCTAGATAAAGCAAGAGTGGGTCAAAGGTAGACCACAGCCTGCTAGTAGAGAAGCCACAGCTCAGTGATAGAATAAAGATTGTATGCAC
Source organism: Gekko japonicus (assembly GCF_001447785.1). Lineage (NCBI taxonomy): Eukaryota > Metazoa > Chordata > Lepidosauria > Squamata > Gekkonidae > Gekko > Gekko japonicus. The sequence goes on from NW_015164186.1 coordinate 1,226,900, forward strand.
AGAAGTCCATGGCATCTCCAATTAAAAGTTCAGAGGTAGCATGAGAAAGACCTCTTGTGAGCCTGGATGGTACTACTGAGCTAGATGGACCAGTGTTCAGTATAAGTAAGCTTCATATCCAGTAAACTGCTAGCCAGTTTCTGGTAGACCATTTAACACCTGCTGGCTGCTGAGTCTTGCAAAGGGTGATGGAGTACACAGTTATGCCAATAAAAGTTATTGGAATTGGAATTAAAGATGGAGTACATGTACCTAAACAGCATGATAAAAAGTAGAGACATCCCCCTGCCAACAAAAGTTCGCATGGTCAAAGCAATGGTATTCCCAGTAGTCATCTATGGCTGCGAGAGTTGGACTATAAGGAAGGCCGAGCGCCGAAGAATAGATTCTTTTGAACTATGGTGCTGGAAAAGACTCTTGAGAGTCCCTTGGACTGCAAGAAGATCAAATCAGTCAATCCTAAAAGAAATCAACCCTGACTGTTCCCTGGAAGGCCAGATAATGAAACTGAAGCTCAAATACTTTGGCCACCAAATGAGAAGGGAGCACTCACTGGAGAAGACCCTGATGCTGGGAAAGATTGAAGGTCAAAGAAGACAGGGACGGCAAAGGATGAGATGGTTAGACAGTGTCATAGATGCAACGAACATGAAATTGAGCAAACTTCAGAGGACGGCAGAAGACAGGAAGGCCTGGCAAAAGCTGATCCATGGGGTCGCGACGAGTCGGACTCGACTGTGCGACTGACCACAACAACAACAACACGGACTTCTAGATGCACTTCTGATGTTCTTAACCAAAAGTGTATCCTCAGCATCATTTTCACACAAAAAAAATAGTTTTGTCAACTACTATGTCATTCTGAGGATGTGGTCTTCTTTGTAAATGTAAAACACACCAGTGGATGATGGGGTGTTTTTTTTTTGAGGGGGGGGGGAATAAATCATGCAAGTTAGCCTGAGTCTGCCCTCGGTGTAATGCAGCAAAAATGCTAAGTATAAACAGCCTAAGCACCAAATGCCCAAAGGCTTATTGATCATCCCAGTGCCATTACCCTCATTGGGATTGCTTTTTTTAAAAGCAACAGCAGTATCAAATTCGCTGAGCATCTGGACAGAATGCTGCCTGCACATTTCCCCTGATATCCTCCAGAATAGAAAGAGAGACTTTTATGAAAAATAAAGGTTGAAAATAATGAGAGAGTCTTGCACTCCTGAAAAGGTCCAGGCTTGCTTAAACCCCACGAAGTCAACCATGGTTGTCCAAACACAAATAGCTCTTAGGGTTCTAGAAGGGATATTAGGATGATTAAACAGCCAGCATCTACATGATGGTGTTAACATTCTCCAGACCGTGGAGGATATTGGGCAGAAACGAGTCTAAGCCTTCTTATGCTGGTTATCCTCACCAGGCCTCCTCCCATCTTTGCGTCTCTCCTTCTTTCCGCAGCAGTATTTCAAACTGACAATGATTCCATGAATAGGAACTTGCATATGATGGTTTAGGACACATCTTATTATGCTGTTTCTTACCCTTCCCCCCAGTTTCCTCTCTTGTAAAGTATTTGTGAAGCTGAACAAAAAATTGGGGCTTCTTTCATTTCCTCTCACTTCTACTTTGTAAAAACTTGCAGTGCAATCCTCCTAAGCATGTATACTGTGAGTTCAATAGGACTTACTCCTTAGTAAGTATGTTTAGGATTGTAGCCTTGTTTTCTTGCCTCTCACATTAATTTGCTCCAATCTTTGCCAAATTATTTGTAGCTTTTGAAAGTTCACTGAATCATTTCAATCTATTTATAAAGGTCTATTATTTGTCCTCTGACATTTTTCAGAAGTATGTTTTAAAAGGCACAAAACCATTCAAACAGGAAATGGAGTCCTTTTATTTGTTTACTCCCCTAAGTCTACATCAACAAATTTCTCATTATCCTGCGCAGTTCCTCTGAAGCAACAGCAACCGGTCATCGTGATTCCAGCGAACCCCAATCAAAGATATTATCATTGCCCTTAAACAAGTCTGACGGTACTATGTGCCTCCCAAAAACTTTGCTTTAGGACACCTAATCACAGTGCTGTGATAAGGCCTCAGGACTGACGTGCATGAAACGTTAGAAGGCCGCACATGGAAAGCATGTTGCCCATGGAGATGCACCAGGATTTCCTCCAAGTAAAAGCTGATGGGTAACATTTTTGTCATCTCAGGGCATGGCAGCCTTTTCCTGACTTCCTGGATGAGTAATTGATTTGCCATTTCTGCATCATTGCTGAGATCCAAAATGTGATTTAAATCTGAATCAGCTTTCCCGTCGTTCCAGTGAGGTTATTGTTCTAACAATGATCTCATAAGTGAAAAGTTGGGTAGGAGAAGCAGGTCCTGCTGATGAGGAAGAAGCTTTGCCTCTTCTTGGCAGCTCTGGATACAACAGTGGCAGTGGTTCTCTCCCCCCCCCCCCCCCCACAGTTCCATCATGACACAGGCGATAGGGATACTCTTGTGAATTTCTCTTGTCACACCCTCCCAAAGACCAGTGCCTGAGTTCTACTACCCCCATGCCCTATTTACACATTATTAAAAGCTCTTTGCCACCTGACAGCCAGTTTTAGTAAAGAAAAGCGGACATTTTTGCAAGAAGCAGAAATGTGACAAAGGATGCGTAATTGTTACTCCTTTCCCAGTTGAATTTCACCCCTCTCTCTCTCTGTCTTTTTTTCCTCTCTCTCATTCGAGCTTCCAGATACTTATGCAGGCAGAAAAAGAAGTTTGGCAGGAACGGATTTGTCAGGATTGTGGCAGCAAACTTGCAAGCAGGAAGAGATAAACACATACCACTACTTCTCGATCCTTTTGGTTCATTGAATCTGACCATTGGAGGTATTCTTTGCCCCTTATCCTGGAACAGTGTGTCTTGGTATTGACTTCTGCAGAAGGCTGCCTTTCAAACAATTAAGAAAGTTGAATGCCATGTTTAATCTCAATATGGAGTTTGTTGTGCTTAATACAGAACAGCTGTGATGCAAACACATTCAGCAGTATTTAGTATCTACACATATTTAGTATCCACACATAGGCAGTGATGGAGAGCCGGAAGGAAACCGTTCACTTGGATATTATGTTCCCTTGTGTGTGAGAGAGGTTCGATTACTCTCAGCCCTAAACAAAGATTTAACTTCTAATGACAGCTTGGCCCTAAACAAAGATTTAACTTCTAATGACAGCTCAGAGAGATCTATTTTATGTATTTGCTTATATAAAATAGGGACATCCCGCCCCAAGTGGCATACATACATATGTGCCAAAAAGGCATATGAAAGTGATAATACAACCACCCAACGGCTTGCCAAACAACAAAGAACTAAAACAGAAACCTCAGCAGGTCCTAAACTTATAGCATTACATACATGCGTTTGCATAGCTCAGTAACAAGACCTCTGGAAAGGAACTATTTTATAACATTTTCTAAAAAACAGCAGGAAGGGGCCCTCCTAACCTTCCCTAATAAACTATTACAGAGAGTCATGACAATGACGACAAGGCCTGTGACCAGCCAGAAAGCAGTTATACAGCTCTATGGGATGGCATAGCAAGAAAGAGCCATTGAGAGAAATGTTATTGACACAAGCATCAAAAGATCTGGTGGAAGATAGCTTAGGCAATAATAATAGCTTAGGCAATAATATAATTGCACTAATATAATTAAGGTTGACTTGTTATAGATAATACTACAATGGTATAAATATAAGTTTCTCTGAAATAATGCTATATTCAAGACCATAAAAATAGTTTTGACATATATATGAACCTAGTTTATTTTTATCCTTTTTATTTTTTAGAAATGCTCTTAAAATATATTGTTTTATTATAGTTTGATTACAACAACCGTAGTGGTATTAAGATGTAATGGAAAATATAATGTAATAGCAATGTCTAACAGTTATTAATAGTAATTAATGGTAATAAAGGTTAGGCTTTAATAATAAATGTATGCAGTATGTAAAAACCGTCCTAATACTGTGTATTTTAAATGTTTATGTTAAATACTCTTTAATTACCTCGGTGTTGATCGTCTTTGTTATGAATAAGTTATAGATTATTATAATATCTATATCTCCCCCTTTCCCTTGTTTTACTGTATCCCCATTTTAATTTAAAATAACAATAATAATAATACAAAAAACTATTTAAAAAGGAGATCTGGTGGAGATAGCTGAAGCCTGTAGAGCTCTAGTACAGGTATTCTGGGATCACCCTTTTGTGAGGTCCTCAGGTACAGCAATGGGTTCCATGATGGGAGGGAGGAAGACGATGGAAGACTAGTCAGAAGTGGCCCAGTCTAAGTTGGTAGAGGTCAGTCAATTCCCCTAGACCTTACAAGAGTCTTCCTCATGATAGTATGCTCATGAGTAGAGGCCCTATCATGAGTAAGGGCCTCCTCAACAGCAAGACAAGGGAGTTAGGAAATCAGCCTGGCTAAAGAGCCCACTCATATAGAATGGAGAAGGTAATGGGGAGGGTGAGTAGATGGGACAGAAGGGCTGCTGCTCTCACACAGGAGCTCATTTGTTCCTTTAGCTAGTCAGCATCAAACCTGGGACCTTCTGCGTGCCAGCTGTGGGCCTTACCACTGAACCACAACTGTGTTTTACTAAGGACATGCACCAGAAAACAGGGACTCCCTCTATTAAGAGAGGACAATTGGTGTATATGCTGTGCCAAATACACCCAATCTTGCAATCTGGTATTCCCTCAATCTGTGTACAAGCAGGGGCAGCACGGCACGGCAACGGGTGAGGCTCGGAACACTCCGAGACGCCCAATTCCTTTCCGCTTCTTTTGGGGCCTCCTGGCTCCCAGGAGAGCCTCGCCAGATCTCCCGGAGAGAGATCTGGAGCAGGGGGCTCTGCTGTGGCCCCTCCCGTGACTGGCAATGCGGGGGTAGTGTCCACTTCTTGCCCTGAAGCAGAAGCGGTTTTGTGAAGGGGAACATGGCCGCCATGTTCCCCATAGCTGCTGCCTTCCATTTTTTTTACTTATACTTAAACTCGTATGGATTATAAATACAGCAACGAAGCAAAATAATGGAAACTTCAAAATATAGAAATGTAAGCACATGCATCTTCATGTTTAAAGAAAGAAGGTTTGCAGATACCCCGAATTGAATGGCGCAGAAAGAAAAAAACAAAGCGGCCAGGAATGGAGAGAGAAGGAGCTAAGTGTTTTGTTTTTTTCCTTTCTTTCGGGGCAACATTTGTCGTTCTCTTGGGACAGGATTTATAATCGATACGGAGAGGGTTTGAGAGACCTATTGATTGTTATTAAGTTTTGAAACTTGAATGAGTTTGTGTGAAAATGGCGTTTGTAGGGGAAAATGATATGGAGGAGGAAATGGACGAAAATATGTTGGTGGGAGAAATGTTGGTGGAACAGTTTCTAAAGGTCCTAAAGGAAGGAATACAAAAGGGTATTGAACAAGCATTTGTAAATTTACATGAAAACCCAATGGTGACAGAGAGAACTGAAAATTTGGAACAATGTGTACAGAACTCAGAGAAGATTCTTGGGTGTCAGCAAGAAAAGGAAGGTACAGAGCTGCTACATTTACTGACCCCAACGCGAAATAAGAAAACAACTAAAATGAGCCAATTGAAGAGGGAGAAGATAAAAGGAAAAGGGAAAGTGCAAAGATATTTGCCTAAAAAGAAGAACAAGTGGAAAAAGGGAAAGACAAGGACAATGTATGTGGATGTTGGATCCCAAGCATTCAAAATAACTCCACGTTGAAAAGCAAGCAAGGTTTATTTCAAAGCGTTGGTTTAACCAGAACAAGACATTGTTAGGAATAACTACAGGTAACCAGGGAAGGCATAATATAGACATTTGAACCAGGTAAGGACCAATGAGCCCAGTTCCCGCTGGCGGGAATAGATCATACAATTCGCGCCCATTGCATGGGAACGCAACAGTTCTATAATGTCAACACAGGTTCAGTTCACATGCTAGATACCCAAAACATTCTAGGCGAAGCATTCCTCCTACACCCAGCTGCCCGACCTTGGCGAGTTCCACGGACTACATAACATAACTCAAGCAAACAAGGAATGAGGGAGCGGGGGGTGTAGGATACTACACAGGAACCGGAATGACAATGGCAGCTAGCTGACAGTGGAAGGCTAAAAAGGACAAAATGGTATGGAGGCATGATTTTCCGAAAAATATTGAGGAGAGACTGAAAATGAATTATCACTTGTGCAAAGGGAAAAACCACATAGACATGTTACTACAGAAAAAAAGTTACAGACTTATAGAAGGCAAATTAAATTATATGACATTTATATATATATATATTTTCCCTTTGCCTGTACGTGTAAAAATGGATTGAATAGACCAGAGTAACTTGATGTTTGTTTATAGCATATAGTGATAAGCGCTAATGGACATAAATTTAAGGGTGGTGGTATGAATTGATTTGAGTAAGGTAAAAATGTTCACTAAACTTTTCTTGTTTGCTTTTTATATTGTCATTGATGTGTCTTTTTTCTTTTTATTTTCTTTTTGAAAGTGTGTAAATTGGAATGAACTGATTATTGTGTTGTTAGTGTATAGAAAATAGTGGTAAGAGTGAGGGGATGTAAATGGAAGGGTGTTGGTAGGAAAGAGATAGTAATGTTAGAGAAGGTAGTAAAGTGCTAAAATCATTTAAATGTGGGAGGGAAAATTAGGTATGTGAACAGATATATATGCTGAAGAGAAAAGTGTGTATGTATAGTGATAAACTATAATGGAAATTTATGAAGGGAAAACACCTAAGAAGTGAATGGAGAATATACTGATTCTACTACATGCCCAAGGTAAATTTAATTACAGGTGCTATAGTAGTTTTGTTTGAAGACAATCCTGACTTGAATAGTAGGGAGGTAGACAATGAAAATTTTGAAATAACTATAAAAATAATAAAATAAAAATAAAAATAAACCAAAATAATATATGATCTATGTTTGTTATAGAAAATCTATTGGATGTTGGAATTAATGGGAATTTCTCTAGCATCTTGTCTTGAGGCAACAATGTGGATTGTGAAAGATGGTTGACTTAATATTTATAGAGATCAGAAATTCATAAAGAAGTTAGGTGAATCTTAAAAATATTATTATTGGATGTGTGTACTTGAAAGTTTTCTTATTCAGTGATTGTTCAGAAGAAAAATTTATGTAGGCTTGGTTGGCATGTTTCTGTTTAGAATATATCTGAAGTATAGGGAATTAATTGGATGTGTATTAAAATTTTGTTGTAGATATGTGCATTATCGTGAAAACCCAATCAAAAGTATTAAAAAAATATCTGTGTACAAGCAGCAGGTGTGTAACTAATTTGTCCTTATTTATTAGAACATTTCCTCAAACTGTACCCCTCACTTTGGCTAGGAGAATCCCAGATGTTTTGCATCAGTACCAAAACCAACAGCTTTGTCAACATATGATGTATTGAAGACTTAGGTAGGCAGTTAATAGACTGGTGCCTTGAGTAGTAATTAATAATAATAATTGTATGGCATTGTGTGTAGAATAGCCAGGAGATCCTAAGATAGTCTGGCAGCTAGAAGTTCTAGCTCTTTTAGCAATATGCACCACTAAAGTGGTGAGCTAGACTTGTGTTGTTGTTTTTAAGACAAGAGACATTTCAGAGGTGGTTTGGCATTGCCTGACTCTGTATCACACCCCTGCTATTCCTTGGAGGTCGCCCTTCCAAATACTAGTCAGGGCTGATCCTGCTTAGCTTCCGGGATCTGATGGGATCAGGCTAGCCTGGGCTATCGAGGTCAGGGTGCCTGGAGTAGTGAAGCAGAGATTTGCTTGTTCTTCATTTTGTTGCATGAATGACCTGGCAGTAGCACTGCAGTATCTGCTGTATAACCCACCTCCTCCTTCCCTCCCAACTATCATAGTTCATCCATGGTGCTGTATGGAGTACATCAACCTTGGTACAATGGTTTTTCGAAGCCACCCTGCATATCATAAATCCATGTTTGATGGTCAAATAATTGAGCAAGTCAGATGCTGTATTTCCTGGGAATCATTTCAAGATAAAGAAACAGAATAGTTGTATAGCTTCTGCCAAGCTGAAACTGTTGAGATTCTGTCATGCAGTTTTAGCATTTGGAAAAGTTAGAGACTCTACTTATACCAACCTTGGGGAAACTATATAACACAGGCTCTCCCTCCACTGATGTATGGGGCAGTAGTATGGAGATTGCGGGATATAGATCTATTTAATATTTCCTGACAAACCAAGTTTTTCAGGTCCTTGTTGAATGATGCTCTAAAATATTTCTGCTGCCTGCTTTTTGAATAGAAATAAGGTTTATGCACATTTTTATTCCTGTTTTAGAGCACATTCCTAGATTTTTATGACAGTCTCCAGGGTTACTTCAAGTTGCATAGTTTGTCTGAAAATAGTTTTATAAATAGTTTTATAAAAATGCTTTTGGGAATAGATGTTGACCCAAAATTATACTAGCTAGACAAGTAAGCAGCTGTAAAACCAGAATGCAATCACTTAACAACAGCCATCAAAATAGTGAGAAGAAAACAGTTTGAGGAAGGTGTATTTTTACCTGGGCATTCCTACATTTTTATGACAGTCTTCCTGGATTACTTCAAGTTGCTTAGTTTGTCTGAAGATAGTTTTGTAAAAATGCTTATAGGAATAAATGTTGACCCAAAATTATACTAGCTGGACAAGTAAGCAGCTGTGAAACCAAAATTCAGTCACTTAATAACATCCATCAAAATGAGGGGAAGAAAACAGTTTGAAGAAGATGTATTTTTGCCTGGGCGTAGAGATTAGTGTTTTTGTCCTTTTCTGTATGCCTAATATAAGCTATTTTTTGGCTAGTCAGGTGATGCATGGTATGTTTAGAATTGCCAAATCTGTGATGATTACAAAATAGTTGAGACAGGAATTATGCATCAAATAGCTCTCTAAAAACTATGGCTCCTCATGAACTGTTAAGAAAACAAGAATGGTCTCACCAGTAGGCAGAAAAAATGTAGAAAAACAGGTGCAAGGTGAAAAAATATTTATTTAGTACTTGTAGTTCTCTACTTGTTTCCACAATTCACTTCATCAGGTTTCCAAAGTTAATCACTTTACACCATGAGCTGTCCATGCAATGTTAATAATTGTGGTCTGCTTTGATGGTCATTTGATTTTCCTGAAATGAGCTGTACTCATTACCCATTTTGTGGTCATTGTTATTTTCAATAATGTACTTTTATTTTGTAACGACCCTATTTTCTCTTTAAACAAAATGTATAAAGACTGAAATTCTGAAAGCTCATCTAGATTTTATGGCATCAAGGATATATTTATCTTGAGTAAATATAGGCAAGTGTGAAAAAGCATGAATGCAATTTGATGCAATGCTAAACATGCCTACTTAGTGGTTTATATACAAAAAGTAAATTTCTTCACCATATCCAGCTGCAGATGGGGTGTTACACGTTTCAAGGATCAACAGTGAAGACAAAAAGAATTGTTGCCCATAGAAAACTAGCATGTAAAGAGAAAGAGCTCAGCTTCTCCTTTTCAATGATAGGTTGTTTTGATATGTACATAGACATTATCCTAGGGGGCTATTCAGACATGCAGTTCAAATTGTATTTAAAATGAAAGCTAATTTGAAGAAGTTGTGATTGACAATTTGGAAATACTCTCACACCTGCATCCTCTAGTGATACCATCTGGAGCAAGCTTTATCACTTGTTCAGCAGAATGTGGGTATTGGATACATTTTAATGGTACTCAGGTCAACTTTTCATGTGTCACTCAGAATACTTTTTAGCCCTTCTTCCATGACTGATATAGAAATGAGGCAGGCTTTAAAGCATTTGTACCAGTTTCTGAATGAATTAACGACCATGCAAGAGTGTTGACTGACAGCTGCATTCTAGCCATCCTGAGTTTTACAATGTATGTGTGTTATTCAGTTTAAAACAACGACATAAGAAGACCCTTGCTGGATCAGACCTATAGTCCATCTAGTCCAGCATCCTGTCTCACACAGTGACCAGCCAGTTCCTTTGGACAGCCAACAACAGGGCATAGAGGCTGAGGCCTTTCCTCTTGGCTCTGGGACTCAGAGGCTTAGTGCCTCTAACTGTGGAGGTTCTCCTCAGTCACCATGGCTAGTAGCCATTGATAGACTTATCCTCCGTGAATCTGTCTAATCCCCTTTTAAAGCTATTTATTCCTGTGGCCATTACTACATTCTCTGGCAGCAAATTCCACATTTTAATCACTCTCTTAGTGCGTTCAGACAGGGCATTTGCAACGGTATAGGTGCCAGTTGGAATCAGTGTACTTACCAGCATTCACATGGCGAACATCTGCCTTCCGTCCCTAACTGTTGCAAAGAGCTTTAAAACATTGTATTCTGCCACTAGGTCCCCAAGTGGTGGTATCCTGAGTGCAACGGTTGTAATCGCGTTACCCCCTGTTTGATCACTCTCCAACGTTGTAGAGCCACTTCCGTTCGGAAGCCCGAGGCTTTCGATTTTCGCCCGCCATTTTTTTTTTAGGTCAGCGATATGCACTTGGGCAGAGCTTCACCCTGGCGTTTGTTTTTTTTTTAAAAAAGAAAAGGTCCTTAGTTTAACTTTTAGAGGAGTCTGGGACCTCAGGGCGGCTACTTTGCTCTTTAAACTTTAAAGGTAAGTCCTTACCTTTAAACTTTAAATGTAAGACGGGGTGTTTTGTGCATGCGTGAAGATTGCCATTCTGTGGATGGCTGCCTATGCGCATGCGCAAGCTAAGTAAAAAAAAAAAAAAAAAACCCATGCTTGTTTAGTACAGGGCAACATGAATTTGTGTGCATTTACACAAATACACAGTCCTTGGTTTGGGTCAAGGTCTAGGCCCACCACAAGGACTGTCAGTCAGAGGTGTGCTTGGGAGTTCCCTACTGGTAACTCATGTCAAACGCCCCTCTGTGTCAAATAGCGTCTTCTTTCATCTGTCCTGAACCTACTACTCATCAGCTTTATTGGATGCCCTCGAGTTCTAGTATTTGGGAAGAGGGAAGAAAATGTCTCTTTGTCAACTCTCTCCACCCTATCTGTAATTTTATAAACCTCTGTCATGTCTCACATTAGTGGTCTTTTTTCTAAATATAGAGAAGGTGCTCCAGCCCCCTAATAATCTTGGTTGCCCTCTTCTGTACTTTCCCCAGCTCTGCAATATCCTTTTTGGGACATTTAACAGCTCCAGAGTGTGAGCTTTTTGGTGTGAAAATCCTCCCCCTTAGAGATGCAGCTTTGGACTATGCAAAGGGAAGAAATAGGCTAAGAAGTATAATGGTGTGCTGCTGATGCTAGACTAGGGCAGGAAAGGCTATTTCCTGGATGCAGATTCTTCCCTGTCTGTGCTCCGTGCTCTGCATCCTTTTGGATGAGTGCTATTCCTTCCCTCTAAATAGGAACCAACATGCTAACATTACAGTGAAGCCAAGAAGCATTTGCTTTCAGCCTTAAAACAACCACTCCCTCCTCCTAATTCAAAATAAAATCTGCTGGATCCATCAAATTTAAACTTCACCTAGAAGCTGAAATTTGGAAATACTTGCCAACAGAAAGCTGAGAACTAGCAATGTTATAGTCTCCAAGCAAGGCAAGTCTGCAAGGAACGGGGTTATTGGAACGCTGCCTGGAATCTTTCACAGACTTTCCGGCCTATAACAACAACAACTTCCAAGATGACAAAGTTATCACCTTATAAACTGATGTGAATGGCCATAACCATGAAGGCTGCTGAGGACTACAGCATTTCACTTCTTGTGTGGTCAACATATAGAACAAGGTGCCTACATGGTCTGATAAGCCAAAGGAAACTTTCAGATTGAGCCTGGCAGTGCCAGCTTCACCAATTCGCTTACTAACCTGCCACAATGCCTGTGGAGATGCATTTTTGTTATTTACTTATTTATTAAAAACATGTTTAATATCCTCACGCCAAAGGTGCCCCAACAGCTCACGAGAACAACAATTTAAAAGGTTAAAATACACAGTAGACAAAATCATCACAAAAGGGACTTCAAAAGTTCTCTGTAAAAGTACCACCTTGCAGACTTTTCTTAAGGCAGAAAGGGTAGAAATGCTCCTCCAGGGGGAGCCCATTCCTCAAAGGTTACTTCTATACAGGGGTGATTTTGGTCTCATTGCTGCCAGATGTGGTGCTGGGTGTGGCTGAGGTGGTACGGAAATTTGCACCTTGCTTCCTACATCTTTTCAAGCCGAGTTTGGATATGATCTTCTAGGAAGATAGTACCAAAAGCACATTTGGGAAATATAATAGTGGAGCTAGTGAAAACCCGGAAGGAGGACAACTGGATGATGATATTGGGTGGAAACGCCCGGAAGAACCACTGCCATTACGGAGGATGACCATCAGCATAGCAATAGTTGGTACATGGTATACATCAAGCTGCTTTATACTGAATCAGACCTTTGATCCATTAAGGTCAGTATTGTCTACTCAGTCTGACAGTGGCTCTCCAGGTTCTCAGGCAGAGGTCTTTCACATCACCTACCACCTGAACCCTTTTAAGTGGAGATGCTGGGGATTGAACCTGGGACCTTCTGCACACAAAACAGAGTCTCTGTCTCTGAGCCACAGTCCTTCCCCATACATCTTGCAGCTGGACTGTACTTATTCCACAAGTAAATGTGCATCCTGCTTTCAGCAATGAGAATGAATCTGTGTATATGAGAACATCTGATCTTGTGGAACTTCAGTCACTTCCAGTGGGGTTGTGTGAGAGAGTTTCTTCTTGGAGTGTGCCACTTTGTTTAGCTTACTTTCAGCCGGGACGTGCAGCTAGGCTAAACTTTCTCCTTTGGATGTTCTCATTTTGATACTTATGAATAATAGTTCCTTCTGACAAATAAGGTAAAAGCACATATCTACCAATCAGCTTAATAGTCATTCTGTGTCCCCAGTGAGCCTTGTGAACTGTAGTTGGGAGGGGGGCACTTTGGATCTTTAGTAGATAATTCTCAATACTCTTACCTAATTCCAATCTTTACCACTCTTGTTAACTAATGTATAATTGTTGTATATAAAAATGCTTGCAAGCAGGGGGAAGCATGCCATCAAGATTTACAGATAGCCAGTCCTTTATGTTTTTTAAAATCAATGTTATTACGAACCCATGGCCTTTCCATGCACTTGTCTCCTGTAGAAAGTTTGCATCGCTCTAATAATGTATGTTTATGAAGAACAGCAAAATTCCCTGCATCTTTATATAGGTTCATAAGACTGTTCTTTGCCCTGTGGAGCTTACATTCTAAACATGGTGGTCATAAAAGGAGGAGGGGTGAGGAAGGAGGGAAAGGAAAAGGAGAGGCTATTTCTTTCTTATTCATGCCCCAAGAGCCCTGTGAGGCACTGGGGCTTACCCAAAGCCTGCTAGTGAACTTAGCAGGGCATTTAAATTCTTCAGTACAGGAACCCCAGTCCCTGTCATTTTTCTATCTACAGCAGCACAGTTTTTATAGCAGAGGGTGAATGAAGCACGTTTAAAGCTGCCAACTTTCTGTACTAGCTTTGCTCCTGTGTCCTTTGGCACTAACACAACACCCAGAATTATAGCAACTTTTTCACTCATCTCTATCCTAGAGAATGGATGCTTCATTTCTATGCATCAGACTGCTGTTCAAAGGTCATAGGAGCAGGGAGGGGTAATGAAAACAATTGTAAGCGGTTCTGTAATGGTAATTTCCCTCCCGTAGGACTAGCATGTTACCAAACTCAAATCCAGGATGAATATTTCTAGGAGCATTTCTATGTGGTATGCTTTTTGCCAGCTCATTTCCCTTGCTCCTTCTGTAGCCCAGCATTACAGGCAAGGCAAGTCACAAATGCTACCTCTCCAGGGATGCTTTAGCTTCCAAGTTAGACAAGACCAGAAGGATATCTCTGCTGACACACATGCTTCTGATGGTGGTGTGCTATGAACCCAAAGGGCATGGCTTTCCTGTTTGGCAGTTAGTCTGGAGAGTCTCTATGCCACACCCGGCACACCAAGGATGACCTGTTAAGACCCTTAACTTACGAAAGGCATTTTCATTCCCCAGTCACTTTCAAGACTGTCAAGAGCCACCATACTACCTGCCCAAAATGACAACCACTTCTAAGGCCCTCTCACACTATTGGACCATCCCTCCCAACACACACAAGATTCTTGATTAGAAAATACATGCTGCTACTTTCCCATAATAGCACCTTTTTCTCCCTGGGACCTCAGGGTGATCCAGGCCCCTGGAATTTTGTACCTTCTAGTCGCTCCATAGCAGTCCTGTTCATCTGTACTTTAACTGATTAAAGAGTTGGATAAATTTAAAATGGATCTTTTGCTGAAACTTCAATGTGGGTGTAGTGTATCCAGCCCTGACAGGGCCGGGCATGTCCGGACTTGCCCAGGGACAAAACCTCAAGCTTTGCGCCTAAAGACAATGGGTCAGTAGGATCCTAGACTGGCCCAATCAGAGGGCTAGGTCCCAGACCGTGAGGCCAATAGGCCTCTCGGTTACTGTAAATAGCCTATCGGGAAGTTGGGGTGTGTTATGGTGGTAGGTCCTGAGGGAATATAAGCCGGCCTGTGAGCCAGCCAACTTTGTCTTGTTCCTGACTAATAAAAGTATGCTTAGCTGAAATCACTCTCCGTCTGCATACTTTTCAGTGGGATTGCTTACGCTGAAGGGAACAGAAGAGGGTCAGAAAGGCAAGAAGCTCACCTGCCCCATTAACTTCCAGCATGATTGGAATGACTTGCATGATTTCAGATGATATCAGAGAGGTCTCTCCAATCCCATCCAAAGTCATCCCATACATTCTGATCATGAGGGACACAATAAGAAACCAATACCTCACTACACATGCTAATGTCATTCAGTTCTCGGATCTGTTTGTAAACTCTTTTATTATGCTGTATATTTTCCCCTCAAATGGCTGTGCCCCGCCCCCAGCATGCCCGGCGTCATGACATCACTTCCCTGTGATGTGCATGCGGCGCGCGCGCGCTGGGAGCCGGCACAAAGTCCCCCGCCGGCAGAGGTAAGTCGATTTGGCAACCCTAACATGGCTACCCACCTGAACTCGTGTGGTAGGTTAGGCTGAGAGAAAGTTACTGGCCTGAGGTGAGTGGAGATTTGAATGTGGGTCTACTTGCCTTTCAGTCTGTAACGCTAGCCATTATACCATGCTAGTTCTCTTATTAGGAATTCCCCAACAAGGAGATGAGTACTAGCCAACATTATGGCAACATCCACACAGGGTTTTATCTACCTTGGCTTCCAACCCACAGCAGGTTTGGTGTTTTCTTTCTCTGTTTATGCTTCCACACAGTCATCCTCTGATCATTAATTTTTTTAACAATTTTTTTTTATTTTCTGAAACTACAATTGGCAACAATAAGGCCCAGCAGGCTTGGCCAGTGATCTGAATGAACTGAGTGTGTGCCCTGGAACATATCCCAGAATCATCTTCAGTGGTAAAAGTATACAGGAGTTCTTCATCAGACAAGTCAATATGGAAAAGGTTTCCTTGAGACAGAGAGCAAAACAAACTTACTGCCTGAGCTGTAATCTGAACAAGAAATGATGCTGCACGCCAGCAAGTAGCTTTCTTTCTCTTCTTTCAGGATAGGACCACGAGAAAAGTCATAACATGGAGGCTGCCTGGGCTTGAGGTAGGAAATCCAAATGGCAGCCTTCGGCTAATCCATATGGAACAATCCACCACGAAATTTTCCTCACATGAAGAAAGCTGGTTGGGGGGGTGTGGCGGCGCTCAAAGAATATGGCCACCTAAGTCTCTTGCTCCATGACTCCTCTCCCCTTTTCCAATGGACTGATACTGACCTCACTCTATGGGGAAAGACAGCCGCTCAAACCCACTTCAGAAGTCTATAAAAACTAAAAGGTACAAACTTTTTTTACTTCGCAATCTGAGGAAAATATTTCAGCTCCCCACTCCTTTCTGGCCTCCAAAATGGCATCCGTCACATCCAGAGCTGATAAAGCCAATGCCCCACTTACCTCTTCTGATCTTTCTGCTGCCCTGAATAAGAAGGAAAAAATGATGCTAGATACTGTGGGACACAACCGGTGTCCCTGGCAGTGTTTTTCCCAGCCCAATTTGAGAAACACACTCAACAGTTCTGTAGAGAGGAAATATTTATTAATTAATAAAGGAAAAGTACAGATCTCAAGGCTTTGGAACCCTGAATACCCAACAGACTCTTCGAGTGTTACAATGGATGACATAGGATTTTATACTCAAGATGGCACACACAAGTAAAATAAGATTATTGGTTCCATTAAACATCAGAACCCTGACCTAACAGGTCTCTGATTGGTGAAAAACCTTTTAGGCTGGGCTTTCCCAAGTAAAGTTTTTTCTTTTGGCTGAACAATAAGTGTTTCTTTCCCTTAGACTGTAAAATTCTAAAAGTATCTATATAGCTGATATGGTTTACAAGGTGCTATTGTTCTTCGTTTAGTCAGAGACATGTGCAGTTATAGCTGGCCTACCAAGGCCATAAGCCTCAGCAAAAATAGCAAGTTAACATTTTGTTCTTTCAGCATTTTACCTTCCCAGCATGCATCCAAACAGTCACAAATGAACCAAAGTTAATACCTGAATACATTCATGATGTTAGAATCATAAATGGCACTTAACATATGCACCATGGAAGTGCTACGTGCACCCACCAAGTCAAACCTGTTAGTCAGTGGCAGAGTATAAAGTGTTTCATAAACTGTGCATACAACAAATCCCCTATTTCTTGGTGAAGTGAAGATTTATAGTTCACTGACACCAACCGTAGCTCATTTTACATCTCTATTAATTCTGGCAAGCATTAGCATTCTTTCAGTTATGGGGGACTGTAGGCGGTGTAATGCATGGAATACAAGTATAGATGCTTACAATTAAAAAAAAACCAATTAAAATATGTAACAGAGAACAGGCTTTTGCTTAAATCCTGGATTAGAGGGTTCAGGTGCTAGAAGAACTTTGTAAAACAACATTTTTTAAAACAGCCCTTTCAGTTCATCTTGCAAATCTTCTGGGACACTGGGCGCCACGACGTCATCTGATGCTGCTTCCTTGTTTCTTCGACTTCCATTGGGGCAGCAGTTCGGTGCAGTAAGTCTGACAGCCGTGTCAAAGATTAGCAGTACCTGGAACAGGGACTGGCATTCGGAAAACTCTAATAAGATTAGTTATTTTGCTATTACACTTCTGGAACATAGAGAAGAAACAGATTAAGCTGATAAACATCTGAACATTCTCGTTTAACATTGCATTCCTGATTTTTAGAACTGCCCCTTGCTATGCCGTCTGGAAAGCCTGCTATGAATAAAAATCAAACAAAATATACTAATCTTTTCCCTGGAAAGACCCTAGTGTATGTAGGTGAGGGGCAAAGGTTTGCGTGCACGAACAGGTATTTATGGAGTTAAGCCTATCAGACAAAAGTTCTGTGGAATAGAATGAATGTGGTTCAGACAGTCTTTTTACTTTCCCTGGTTACCTGTACATCTTCTTCTATGTACTCTGATGCGGATTCCAATAACTTACTTGGGCTTCAGTCCTAAGAACTGTCAGTACAGGAGTATAGTGAGGTGATGTACATTCTTCCAGTTTTTTCCCCTCTAACCGGGTTTTCAATAACAGGTTTCAATCCTGGATGACCTTCTGTTGAAAAGGAATACTGACGGATTTGAACAGGGGATCTCCCGGGCTTGGAGCTCCCATCTTACAGGCCAGGCTTTGTTTCAGAAGGGCAAATAGACAGTCAGGGGTTAGCAGAAAAACACGCTTCAGACTCCGGTTATCTACAGGAATAGTACATTCTTGAAAGATGCATTGTTTCTGTCAATTCCTATAATCCAGAGGAGGAGAATTTTCTCCTTTTCCAATGAGAATAAATCCTTGCTCCTCCAAAGAAAACAGTTATTGAGTTAACTGTTAGTCAGTGGCAGAGTATAAAGTGTTTCATAACCTGTGCATACAACAATACCATCTCTTCAGTGATTAAACCTCCTGAACAACTGGACTCTATGCAGAAATCTATTTAGGATACACAAGCCGTAGTTAATAGTGCTATGAATATGGGGCTGACCCATCAAAATTACTCATGATGAACTTCTCCCTCCAGTAAAATAATCTTAAACTGAGGGGCCTGGCAGAAAAAGTAGAGGGCAATGTTGGTCTCTCAACTTTCTTATCCCAGTAGTTGGCTCACAAGACAGGAGGGAAGGAGACATAATGCCAGTGGTCACCAAAGCCTTTTGGATCGGCTCCCTTACTTTGTTTAAAACCCACCCTTCCAGAGATGGATCTTAGATGCAAAAGAAAAATGTTAATGACTGCAAGGCAATGTGGTCACCTTACCTATCAGAGGGAAAAGATAGAAGTTTACCAAGATCTCCCCCCTGAGGCCACTGAAAAACGGCAGGAACTGAGACCAATTATTGCTCACCTTATGGAGGCAGATCGCCGTTATAAATGGATTACACCTGTTGTCCTGCAAGTCTCCCATCTTGGTAAAATCCACTGGGTCACCTTTCTGGAAGAAGGCTTTGCACTGCCGAGACCTTCGAGTACCGATGGAGATCGCCGAAAAATCCCAAAAAAGAAAATTCACCTCTCCTTTGCCACCACCGACAGAAAACAAACTGCCGTCCAAGTCACTGCTCTAAATATAGCAGCCCCTTTGCAATATGATTGAAACTCTTCTCCCACCTTCTGCATGCTTCCCGTTTGGACTCACGTTCGTTAAAGTTTATTTTTATATTGCACTAAAATTGTTGTTCGGGGTCTGGGGGGGAGGAAACAGAGTGTTTTGTCTCTCATAGCTCCACACAAACACTAGAGTTCTCAAGGTTGCTTGCTGGAACAAAGACTCCCAGCCTCTTGCAGATTACATTTTGTAATGTATTGAAACGATTACATGAATCTCCTCATAGGACTCCTATGTTAAGCTTTGAGCCAGACCAGGGCTCCTCTGAGCGAACTTCCTATTGGTCGCTTCGTAACAGCGACCAATCAGAACGATACCATTCCCTAGGAGGGAAAGACTCCCATTGGTCCTTAACTAAGCAATCTCATTGGTTGTTAATTGTAAATAGGCGTGGCTACATTAGCCCGGTTATGTTTAAAAGGAGCATAAGCTCCCACTGTTTTCTGTTCTGGTTTCTTACTGAGTTGAGTGCTTGTTCGTTACTTCCAATAAAGCTGAATCACTTGCTGAATCACTCTAAGAGTCCTTTGTTAGCGCGATCTAACAATTGGCGACGAGGATGGGATGTTAGAGCAGGTAGGCAGCCCTGCGGACATCCACACTTCGGACTCGGAAGAAAGCGAGCAGAGCACAGCAGCCGATCCGGCGGAGGCGCCACCAGCTCCGGTGCCCAAGTCTCCCACGATGGCTGGAAGCCAGAAGTTCGAGTGCTTCGAACCCTCCTCAGAAGACTGGGACTCCTACCTATCCAGGTTCGAGTTCCATCTGGAGACACACGACATTACAGACGAGGCCAAGAAACGGGCGTGCCTCCTGAGTTCCTGCGGGAAGGGGACCTTCGACATAGCCAGGTCGTTGGTGGCCCCAACTGATATAAAGACTGTCACTTACGCTGACATCACTGAGAAGCTTAAGGCTCACTATTCTCCACAGCCGTCGGAGATCGCCTGCCGGCACGCCTTTTACAAGCGGAACCAGGCCGGAGGCGAGACCATCGCAGATTTCGTGGCGGCCCTTCGCAAAGCCGCACGGCCATGTAATTTCCACAACGTGGAGGAAGCCCTCAGAGACCGTCTCGTCTGCGGTCTCAAAGATGAAAGGCTGCAACAGAGGCTGTTCGCCCGCACCACCCTGACCTGGGCAGTGGCCTACGAAGAGGCCGTGGCCGCGGAAGCAGCGGAGAAGTCCACGAAGGAGGTCCGCCAGCGGGTGGCAGAGCCCAGTATACACGCTCAACGAGACAGCGAGGGCGAAGACGCGGATGATGACGTCAACGCGGTTCGAGGCAAGCGGACCCCAGCGAAGACTACCAACGTCAAGCCTTGCTCCGGTTGTGGCGGGAAGCACCAGCGCGACTCCTGTTGGGCTCGTGATGTCGACTGCAGAGCGTGTGGGCGGCGTGGTCATCTGGCCAGAGTCTGCAGATCAGCGAAGAAGGATCCCTCAACTAACAACCGGTCAGCGCAGAGGGGCACTCCAGTCAGCACCCAAGGCAAGACCCGTTCCTCAGCATCGGAAGCAAGCTGCCAGTTGACGGCGACCTTGTCGAGCGCATCGGCCGTAAATCGCACCAGCAGCCAGGGCAAGATCACCGTGACTCCACTCCTCGACGGCCGACCCTGTACAATGGAGGTGGACTCAGGATCGTCCGTGACGGTGATTTCTGCCGCGTCCTGGCGCCAGTTGTTCCCGAACCGAAGCCGGCGGCGGCTCCAGCCTGCGGGAACCAGAGTGTCCGACTTCCAGGGCAACCGAATTCCCTTGGCCGGACGGGACTCTGTTACTGTTGAGTATAAGGGGAAATGTGTTAAACTGTCATTCCTGATTGCAGAGGGAGACCGGGTTAACCTGCTAGGGTTAGATTGGTTTGAGCCATTGGGCATTGGTATTTCTGGGATTAACAGGATGTCTGAAAATAAATGGGGCATGCTGTACGACCTGTTCCCTGATGTATTTGCCGAAGGGTTGGGGAGGTACAAGGGCCCCCCGGTTGCGTTTGACTTAGATCCGTCAGTCAAACCTATTAGGTTGAAGTATCGGAAAGTACCTGTGTCTCTCAAACATAAGGTGGAAAAAGAGATTGACAAACTAGTTGAGCAAGGGGTTTTAGAGCCAGTACCATACAGCAAATGGGAGACCCCGATCGTAACCCCTGTCAAATCAGATGGGTCCATACGACTATGCGCCGATTACAAATGTACGATTAACAAGGCGCTGCAGCAACATTCGTACCCGGTCCCGGTAATAAGCCACATTTTGGCTTCCCTGGGGGGTGGCAAGATTTTCGCCAAATTTGACC
Organism: Gekko japonicus; assembly: GCF_001447785.1. Taxonomy (NCBI): domain Eukaryota; kingdom Metazoa; phylum Chordata; class Lepidosauria; order Squamata; family Gekkonidae; genus Gekko; species Gekko japonicus. The sequence goes on from NW_015164186.1 coordinate 1,248,001, forward strand.
TGGCCCAGGCATACCAGCAGTTGCCTGTCACCCCGGAGGCTGCCGAGGCCCAAACAATTGTAACCCACCAAGGGGCTTTTAAAGTGAACAGGCTGCAATTCGGGGTCAACGTAGCACCTGGGATTTTTCAGGGCCTCATGGAACGTCTACTAAGGGGGGTACCTGGCACAGTGCCCTATTTTGACGACGTGCTGATTGCGGGCGGGTCTGAACAGGAACTACTGGACCGGGTTAAAGAGGTCCTCAGGCGTTTTCAAAATGCCGGTCTCAGAGTTAAGCGCTCAAAATGCACGCTCGGGGTGGAAAGTGTGGACTTCCTGGGGTTTCGCATTGACGCAGAGGGAGTCCACCCCACGGATGAGAAGGTATCTGCAATCCAAAACGCCCCCAGGCCGGTGAGTAAGAAGGAGCTCCAATCCTTTTTAGGACTCCTGAATTTTTATCATGCGTTTTTACCGCATAAGGCATCAGTGGCGGCCCCTTTGCACGCGCTTTTGCACAAGGAGGCAAAATGGAAGTGGGGGCAGGCCGAGGAAAAGGCTTTTGTGGGAGTCAAGGAGCTGCTGACATCTAATGCCGTACTCACGCATTATGATGAACACAAGCTCCTGGTGTTAGCTGCTGACGCTTCACCTTTTGGAGTAGGCGCAGTTTTAAGCCATCTGATGCCTGATGGGAGCGAAGCGCCTATCGCTTTTTATTCTAGATCACTATCTGCGGCAGAGCGGAACTATGCCCAGATAGACAAGGAGGGTCTGGCGTTGGTAGCGGCTGTCAAAAAGTTCCATGATTTTATTTTTGGCAGACGATTTTTGCTGGTCACTGACCACAAGCCGCTACTGGGGATTTTTGCGCCCGATAAGCAATTGCCAAACATCATGTCCCCACGCATGCTTAGATGGGCGATATTTTTGCAGGCTTATGATTTTGACTTAGAGCACCGGCCTGGGAAAGCGATTGGGCATGCGGATGCCCTCAGCCGGTGCCCGGTGCCGGACATTGGCGCAGACCCTGCCCCCGCCTGTGAGGTCTTGGCAATTGAGGAGCTTCCTCGACCCCCGGTATCATCCAGGGACATTGCAGCACACACGGCCAAGGATAGCGTGCTGTCCCGAGTATTAAACTGGGTTTGGAGGGGGTGGCCGGTTGGAAGCGTTGAACCGGAGTTCGGCCCTTACAAAAGCCGTCAAAATGAACTATCCATTTCTAAGGGCTGTGTATTATGGGGGAACAGGGTGGTGGTTCCTGACAAACTCAGGACGAGAGTGTTAGAGTCGCTGCACGAGGGTCACCCCGGTATGGTACACACCAAAGCGTTGGCCAGAGGGTATGTCTGGTGGCCGGGGCTGGACAAAGAGATCGAAGAATGGGTACGAGGGTGTCCCAAATGCCAGCAAGTCAGACCCGATCCCCCACAAGCTACACCCCAAGGCTGGGAGTCATCTGGTAAACCCTGGGCCAGATTGCATATAGATTTTGCTGGCCCTCTCCAAGGGCAAATGTTCCTAATTGTGGTGGACGCTATGTCCAAATGGCTGGAGGTCGTGCATATGAAATCGACCACATCACTTGCTGTGATCCATGCGCTCCGCCGACTTTTTGCCACCCACGGGTTGCCTGACGTCATCGTCAGTGACAACGGGCCTCAATTTGTGTCTGAGGAATTTAGGCTCTTCCTCACGAGTAATGGCATACGCCAAATGACTTCGGCCCCTTTCCATCCGGCATCTAATGGCCAAGCCGAACGGATGGTCAGGACGGCCAAAGAGGCCCTGGGTAAAATGGACGAAGGGGACTGGAGCCAGAGGCTGGGCTCCTTTCTTTTGCTGCAGCACACCACCCCCTGTAGTGCTACAGGCCGTAGTCCGGCCGAATTGTTAATGGGGCGGAGACTCACGACCCGTTTGAACCGAATGCACCCAGACCTCACTGAAGAGCAATCCGAGCGTACCACGGCGCAACCGAAGGTGCGCATGTTTGAAAAAGGGGACAAGGTTTTCGCACGAAATTATGCAAACGGGCACTTATGGCTTCCTGGGGTTATATCCGACTCTGTGTGTTGAGTGGAGACCCCCAGAGCAGGCGGTGAGTACCGAAAGGCCCGGTACTGTCCCCGAGTCAGGGCAGACCCCTGGGTGCGGGGCTGAAACCCCAGTAGAGTTTGTGCCTGAACCAGGCTGTAGTTAACCCCACAGTGACTCACAACCTTGTGTGCCCATAGAGCCTGCACCGCTTCGCAGGTCTCAGCGTACGCGGCAGATGCCGACTTATCTAAAAGACTATGATTGTAATAAAGTATTTTGGAACAGTCGATGTACAACAGCATGGCTTGAATGTATGTAAATAATAAAACAAATGGATGATGACTTAACTTAGGGGGGAGGAATTGTAATGTATTGAAACGATTACATGAATCTCCTCATAGGACTCCTATGTTAAGCTTCGAGCCAGACCAGGGCTCCTCTGAGCGAACTTCCTATTGGTCGCTTCGTAACAGCGACCAATCAGAACGATACCATTCCCTAGGAGGGAAAGACTCCCATTGGTCCTTAACTAAGCAATCTCATTGGTTGTTAATTGTAAATAGGCGTGGCTACATTAGCCCGGTTATGTTTAAAAGGAGCATAAGCTCCCACTGTTTTCTGTTCTGGTTTCTTACTGAGTTGAGTGCTTGTTCGTTACTTCCAATAAAGCTGAATCACTTGCTGAATCACTCTAAGAGTCCTTTGTTAGTGCGATCTAACACATTTGCCTGCAGGAGTTCAGAGAACTACCACACATAAGGAATACTATACTCCATAATCTATTTTAATTGTCTTGATTTTATTGAAAATTAATTGTTTATTCTGGTGATTCATTCTCATTACTAACTGATTATCAATCAATTTTTAAAAAACAGCTAGTGTTTACGAAACAAAAGTATTGGCTAAGGATTCCCCGATCCTTGAACCTCTTGGCACACAACGTAAAAGAACAAAAGGCTTCTAAACATTTGCTTCTATTAGAAACACTCAGGAAACCAACCATCCATACAGACACAGAATCCATTGCTCGGGTCTTTGAGGAGTACAAGACATTATACTTCTCTGCGATTCCTCACCTGACACCTATACAATTGTTCTTACAAGATCATCACACACACCTTACTCTGCAGGATACACACAGATCTTTCCTAGATTAACCTTTTTTGGAACAGGAAATTCTTGACACTATCAAGACACCAAATAAATTGCCTGGACCGGACGGCTTCTCCTCTGAATTCTATAAATATTTTGCATCATGATTGGTGGGTCCCCTAACTTCTACCTGCAATTATATTTTGGATTCTGGTAATTTATCCTCCTCTTGGCAACAAGCATTGACAGTAGTGCTACCAAAGAAAGACAAAGATCCCTTATCCCCAGCATCCTATTGCCCCATCTCCTTCTTCAACCAAGACTTCAAAATCTTCACATCCACCCTGGCAAAACACCTCAATACCTTTATATACATCCAGATCAAGGGGGATTCATCTCAAATTGGGATTTAATCACTCTAACAAAACACAACAATCTGCAATTTTCCCTCTCATTAGATGTCGAAAAGGCTCAGTGGAATTTTCTTATCTTTTTTCATTGCTGCAATCTATGGGATTTGGCCAAAGATTTATATCTGTAATTAAAGCATTATGTACCTCTCCCACAACCAGGCTAAAAATTAATGGCACTTACTCTAATCCTATCACTCTACACAGGGGGGCACTTGTCAGGGGTGCCCATTATCCCCACTGCTTTTTGCGCTGGCAGTAGAAGAAGAAGAGGAGAGATTGGATTTATACCAAAGGTGTCTCAGAGCGGTTTGCAAACTCCTTTCCCTTCCCTTCCCCACAACAGACACCCTGTGAGGTAGGTAGGGCTGAGAGAGCTCTGACAGAAACTGCTCTTTTTCAAGTTTCTTATCAGAACTATGGCTTGCCCAAGGTCATCCAGCCAGGTGCAAGTGGAGGAGTGGGGAACCAAACCCGGTTCTCCCAGATTAGAGTCTGCCCACTTAACCACTACACCAAACTGGCTCTCCAGTGCCCCTCCAGCCACTGCAATCAGGTCTAACCTGTCTATCTCTGGAATCAAAATTCACTAACAAATGGATCACTACCTTATGGACTATGTCACTGGTAGACTATGTCACACTCTACACAATCCAAAATGTTCCAACTTTGACAACAAGTGGTTTCTGATTTTAGACTTCCTGTTTTGAAACCAATTCATTTCTTCTGAATGGTCTCAAATACACAAATGGATGTGATGCCTTAGAATTTCTTCTGAACAGTGGCCCAAAAGGAATATCCTATTTCTCACCCTTATTGCTGTACCACATAGATATCAAATTTTCATGAAGATTTAAAAATATTCTTTGTAACCTACACCTTCTCAAGAAATTCATGCCAAAACTGAGTAATACCTTGCTTTCTGTTCTCTTTATTTATGACTCACATAATGTGGATCTATATTTACATATCATAATCTTTATGTTTTTCTGCTCCAAACCTAAATTAACACCTTTATTTAAGTTGGATCTCATACAATATTGGAGCAAATATGATTTTTCCTGTTTGTAATATGATATTAAATATGTTCTATAACACCTTGCTATGTCATAATTACTTATTGTAAGGTTGAATATATGTATTCTTATATGTATTTAACACCACATATGACATCATACCTGTTCTATAGTTATACCTAGTTTTTTGTATTCATGTTCAAGTTCACATATCATTACTGTTGTAATATTTCAAGTTGTTAAATCTTTATTATGTTAATAAAATCCATTTATAAAAAAAGAAAGTTGGTTTTTATACCCCACTTTTCTCTACACTAAGGAGTCTCAAAGCAGCTTACAATCACCTTTCCCTTCTCTCCCCACAATAGCCACCTGCGAGGTAAGTGGGGCTGAGGGAGTTCTGAGAGAATTGTGACTGGCCCAAGGACACCCAGCAGGCTTCATGTGGAGGAGTGGGGAATCAAACCCAGTTCTCCAGATTAGAGTCCAGTGCTTTTACCACTACACTATGCTGGCTCTCACAGTGCCCCATTTAAATGAAGAGTGGCTATGCAAGAGCATGTTTTCTGGTTGTGTGCAGCTCCCATTAGAAAACTTTGTGGTGGACTGGGCCATGTAAGGTAGCCGTGCCTGCTTCCCAACTCTGTCACTCTTTAAAATATTACCTTTCTGGAAAAGACCAAAGGTTAATTTAGTCCAGCAATCATTTTTCAACTCTGGCCAGCCCAGATGCTTCTGAGAAGTTCCAAAGCTGGGTATGAAGGTAACTGTTGTCCTCCCCCTTGCATCTGTTATTCAGAGGTACACTGTCTCTGAACATGGAGGCTCCACCTAGCTTTCATATCTTAGTAGCTATTGAAGAGTCCTATCCAGGAACTTGTCTCATTTCTTTGATAAGTTAGTGGCCATTGCCTCCCCTTGGGGCAGCAAACGCACTGGCTGAAGAAGTCTTTCCTTTTGTCTGCCTGAATTTGATTGTCAGTCCGTTTGACTGATTGACAGCAAATTCTAGTGTTTGAAAGCAGGCAAAACATTTATTTCTCCCCACTGCACATAATTCGTCTCTTAATCGCTTGTCTCCTTTAGCTCTGTCCCGTCCCCCCGTCCCCCCGTCCCCCGTCTTCCCAAAATTAACAGTCCCTCGTGAATTCTGTTGCCTTGAAAAGTCTCTGTGGAGAAACATTGCCGTGAAGTCATGAATAGCTGACTCCTGGTTGACTTCACCAGAAATGATTTCCTCATTCCTGCGTCCCTTCTTCTCTCCAAGTCTGCCTCCCCCCCCCCCCCCCCCCCCCCCTGCCTCTGGTGGCTTTCTTGGCCCCGCCTCCGAGAGACCACGGTGCCGGCCCGGCCCCGCCCCGCGGCTGCTGCAGGTTTTTAAGCAGGAGCTGATACTGATGATCTTTAGAGAGAAAGGGACAAAGAGAGGGGAGAGTTTGCTGGCTGGAAGCAAGAAAAGCATCTCTGCTGGAAGGGACAGGCTGGGACGAAGTCCACCAGCAGGCAGTGAAGTGGGAGTGCCCATGCAAGGTATGTCTCGTTGTGCTGTGTGCGCAATTTCTTTTTGCGACGGTTCTGGGTGGAGGGCAGGTTGCGGCGAGGAGTCGGCCTGCTTAGAAGCCGCGCCGTTGAGCCTTCCTTCCTGACTCCAGATGCTGCATGGGATGTCATCTTCGTGGGTCTCTCTGTTCTTCTCTGTTAGGGCTCAGCCTCAGAGGCAGTCTTTTTGTTTTGGCTTTTGTTTATTCCCGAGATGAAGCCTAGTGTAGAAGCTAAACCTCTCCGCGGAGCCCTGGTTGAAACGAAACCTTCTTGTCTAAGATGGGAGAGAGTCTAGAAAGAGTGCATCAGCAGGTCCCACTTCTACCCACAGATGGTGGCAGGGGGAAGAGGCTGTGCTTGCACCCCGTTCTCTGGTTCCTCTCCCCTGACCGTCGGTTAAGATCTGGTTGTTGTTGTTCAGTCGCACAGTCGAGTCCGACTCTTCGCGACCCCATGGACAATCTCCCGCCAGGCTCTCCTGTCTTCCGCCGTCCTCCGAAGTTGGCTCAATTTCATGTTCGTTGCATCGCTGACACTGTCTAACCATCTCATCCTTTGCCGTCCCCGTCTTCTTTGACCTTCAATCTTTCCCAGCATCAGGGTCTTTTCCAGTGAGTGCTCCCTTCTCATTTGGTGGCCAAAGTATTTGAGCTTCAGTTTCATTATCTGGCCTTCCAGGGAACAGTCAGGGTTGATTTCTTTGAGGATTGACTGATTTGTTCTTCTTGCAGTCCAAGGGACTCTCAAGAGTCTTCTCCAGCACCATAGTTCAAAAGAATCTATTCTTCGGCGCTCGGCCTTCCTTATAGTCCAACTCTCACAGCCATACACGACTACTGGGAATACCATTGCTTTGACCATGCGGACTTTTGTTGGCAGGGTGATGTCTCTACTTTTTATCATGCTGTTTAGGTTCGCCATCGCTTTCCTCCCAAGGAGCAGGCGTCTTTTAATTTCATGGCTGCAGTCACAGTCTGCGGTGATCTGGGATCCCAGGAACGTGAAGTCTGTCACTACTTCCACAGCTTCCCCTTCTATTTGCCAAGGAGTGATGGGGCCGGATGCCATGATCTTAGTTTTTTTGATGTTGAGCTTCAAGCCCACTTTTGCGCTCTCCTCTTTTACTCTGAGCAAGAGGCTCTTTAGATCCTTTTCACTTTCAGCCATTAGAGTGGTATCATCTGCATATCTGAGGTTGTTGATCTTTTCCCCAGCAATCTTAATTCCCGCTTGTGATTCATCCAGGCCAGCATTTCGCATGATGTACTCTGCATATATATTAAATAAGCAAGGCGACAATATACATCCTTGTCGTACTCCTTTTCCTATGCTGAACCAATCAGTTGTTCCATATCCGGTTCTAACTGTCGCTTCTTGGCCCTTATACAGGTTTCTCAAGAGACATGTGAGGTGGTCTGGTACTCCCATCTCTTTAAGGACCTGCCATAGTTTGTTGTGATCCACACAGTCAAAAGCTTTAGCATAGTCAATGAAGCAGAAGTAGATATTTTTCTGGTACTCTCTTGCTTTCTCCATAATCCAGCGAATGTTGGCAATTTGATCTCTAGTTCCTCTACCTCTTCGAAACCCAGCTTGTACTTCTGGTAGTTCTCTATCCACGTACTGTTGAAGCCTAGCTTGTAGGATCTTGAGCATGACCTTGCTAGCGTGTGATATGAGTGCAATTGTGCGATAGTTTGAACATTCCTTGGCATTGCCCTTCTTTGGGATTGGAATGTATACTGACCTTTTCCAATCCTGTGGCCACTGTTGCGTTTTCCAAATTTGCTGGCAAATGGAGTGCAGCACTTTAACAGCATCATCTTCTAAGACTTTGAATAGCTCAGCTGGAATACCATCACCTCCACTAGCTTTGTTGTTAGCAATGCTTTCTAAGGCCCATTTAACTTCACATTCCAGGATGTCTGGCTCGAGGTCAGTGATTATACCGTCGTGGTTGTCAAGGACATCGAGGTCTTTCTTGTATAGTTCTTCTGTGTATTCTTGCCATCTTTTCCTAATCTCTTCTGCTTCTGTTAGGTCCCTACCGTTTTTGTCCTTTATCATGGCCAGCTTTGCATGGAACGCTCCCTTGATTTCTCCAACTTTCTTGAAGAGATCTCTAGTCCTTCCCATTCTATTGTTTTCTTCTATTACTTTGCACTGTTCATTCAGGAAGGCCTCCTTATCTCTCCTTGCTGTTCTCTGGAAATCTGCGTTCAGTTGGGTAAATCTTTCCTTTTCGCCTTTGCCTTTCGCTTTCCTTCTTTCCTCTGCTATTTGTAAAGCCTCATCAGAAAGCCATTTTGCTTTCTTGCATTTCTTTTTCTTTGGTATGGTGGTGATTGCTGCCTCCTGTACAATGTCACGAACCTCCGTCCATAGTTCTTCAGGCACTCTATCTATCAAATCCAGACCCTTGAATCTATTCTTCACCTCTACTGTATATTCATCAGGGATGTGATCTAGGTCAAACCTGAATGGCCTCGTGGTTTTCCCGATTTTCTTCAGTTTAAGTCTGAATTTTGCAATGAGTAGCTCATGATCTGAACCACAGTCAGCTCCAGGTCTTGTTTTTACTGACTGGATAGAGCTTCTCCATCTTTGACTGCAAATTATATAGTCAATCTGATTTCGGTGTTGCCCATCTGGTGATGTCCATGTGTAGAGTCGCCTCTTAGGTTGTTGGAAAAGGGTGTTCGCTATGACCAGTGTGTTCTCTTGATCTGGTACATTTGGTTTATAAAAACCTTTCCAAAAGTCTGTATAGGGCCATTATTTGCTTTACACAGACTTAACCTCTGCTGAGTTCAGTGGAACTTCTTGTGAGGAAGTGTGTTTAGGATCGCAGCCATGGACTGCATACTGAGTTCAGTGAGGCTTCCTTCCAAACAAAGTTATAAAGAGTTACAGCCTCAATTCATGTTTTTTAACAATCCACTGCTGTCCAAAAGGTACAGAGCATGGCAGAAAAAGAGGCATTTGTTCTGTCTTCGCCCCCCCCCCACATCATTTTGTCCCCATCTCTCCTACCCCATTCAGGAAAAGGGGGGTTGATAGTGCAGAACTCAAGGAGACGCTGTTCAGAGAGAGAGAGAAAAGTAAAGAACCCAGATGTTAAAAGGAGAAATATCTGGGACAAGAGGCTTGGACAATGTTTTGTATCGTTCCTGAGGGAAGTTGGTACTCGAACAGGGCAGCTTACCTCTGACATGGTTTCTCTGGCTCCTGGAACATGAAGTCAGAGTTTTGCCCTCATACACCTTCAGGCACAAAAGAAAGAGTGAGACACTTGCAGGTCACAGAAAGAATGTAAATCATACATGGATTTCCCTGGACCTTTATGTGCATGTGTGAATAATTCTCAGGAGGAAGCCTTGGCTTTCTGAGTGCAGGGAAACTGCCAGGCACTGGATTCCCTTTTTCCTCTACTCTCTTCCCTATATCAGTAACCTGTTGTGCTAATATTAGAAGAAAACTACACGGAGGAGTTGTACTCATACATAGATCATGCACATCTTAACTCCCCCGCCTGTGCCTTTGAAAGACCACAGATGAAGACTGTACATGAGCGGAAACAATACTTGGAATGCAAAACTATGCTGTATTACAGGCGGCTTAGAAGGTGCAACTCTGCGTAGGGCTACAGTGCTAATGATACACACTGTCTTTCAGACTTTTAATTAATTTGTATGGTTGTGCAAAGTCGTGTAACAGAAATGATTAAGCTTTTGAACTGGTGGGGAGGGGCAGACAAAGAAGTGCCAACTACATAAGGTTCTGCATATTGAATGGGAAGTTTCAAAGAGGATATAACTGTCTGCCCAGCAACTCCATGTCAACATATGATGTTGATGAGGGCCGTGCAGGTCAGAAATGTTTTACAAGGGCTTCCCATTACTGTTGCCTGTCCCTGTCATATTGTACATCAAAGTCATTAAAGAACAAACTACTGTGTCAAAACTGAGCAAAACTGGGTGCAGATCTTGTCTGGATTTTAATCCCTGATCTGGTACTGTCTTTCTGTTTATCTCTTTAAGTATTAATAACTGTAGAGGATGTACACTTTATTCATCTGATTCATGAAGTGAGCTCTGATTCACGAAAGGTGATGTTGTAGTCTTTAAGATTCCAGTAGACTTCTTTTTAATTGCTACTTTCTATAATTATCTTTGCTAACCTGTAATAAATTTCCCAGTTCCCTGTTGTGCCATTACAGAGGTAAGCATTAATGGTTTGTTTGTTAAAGGTATAACAGTCAAAAGCTAGGGTTACTTGCCTTACACATTGTATTTATTTATTATTTACTTCATTTGTATCTTGCCTTTGGGACCATTGTTCTCCTCATCCCATTGTATCCTCACAACAACCCTGTGAGGTAGGTAAGGCTGAGAGCATGCAACTAGTCCAGGGTCACCCAGCAAGTGTCCATGGTAGACTGGGGATTCCAAATTGGGTCTCCCAGATATTAGTACAACACTCTAGCCACTACACAATGCTGTCTGTGTGCTGCACAACACTACATGACGCAATGATGCAAATGTTTAGTGTGGTTAAGAATGGCAGACTCTTAATCTGGAGAACTGGGTTTGATTTTCCATTTCTCCACATGGAGCCAGCTGGGTGACCTTGAGTCAGTCACAGTTCTCTGAGAACTCTCTCAGCCCCACCTACTTCAGAGGGTGTCTGTTGTGGGGAGAGGAAGGGAGCATGATTGTAAGCCACTCTACACCTTTGGGTAGTGAAGAGCGGGGTATAAAACCAAGTACCAACTCTCTTCTTCCTCACTTTATTGTGTCTTGTAATGAAAATGATGGCACTAGCCTATTAAGTACTTCCCAGTTTCTCTGAGCAAAGAGTGAGAAATCCAGACGCAGCACTAAAAGGAATTTAGTTTCCTTTGGACAAGAGTTGGTTGTAACATTGGTTTTATTTGCAAATATGAAGCCGAGCAGCAGACACCAGACACCTAACAGCAGGCAAAACAGCACCAGAGTCCCAGACAGCAACAGTGCGGATCCCTGTAGCCTCCTGTCTGTTTCCAGCTAAATGTTTTTAGCTCTCTCTGCCTGTGACTGTACCAAAATCAAAACTGCTTCTAGCTGTCTCTGCCCATTCCCCAAACTTTGATGGAGGTCACATTCTCAGATCTGGAGTGAGACTCCCAGCAATTTTATTATATTCTTGGTAATCAAGTTGTCACACTTGATTAATATGGTCTCTTAATGCTGAAATAGCTAAAAGCCTGAGCCACGTGCCTGTCTTGATTGGTGCTACAAGTGGAATGAATCATGCCGGATTTCAACAAAGTAAATCCCAAGGATGTTCTAGGCCCTTTCCCTGAATCTCCAGCTTTTCTAAAATGGGGAGGGCAAATTGCAGACATAGCCCCCAAAGCTATATTATCTGGCCCCTGATGGCCATATCAAATTTGAGCACTTTGCCTTTGGTGGTGGTGGTGGAAGATCCCGTCAAGTCGCAGCCGTCTTATGGTGACCCCCTGTGGGGTTTTCAAGGCAAGAGACATTCAGAGGTAGCTTGCCATTGCCTGCCTCCGCATAGCAACCCTGGACTTCCTTGATGGTCTCCCATCAAAATACTAACCAGGGCTGACCCTGCTTAGCTTCTAAGAACTGATAAGATCAGGCTAGCCTGGACCATCCAGGTCAGGGTACTTTCCCTTCACTGAGTAATTAAACTGTCAGACAGATGTGCCAATTTTGGACTTAGAAGGGTGCAACTCTGCATAGGATGGCACTGGCAAAGTAGGAATTAGCATGGTAGCACTGCAGCCTTTGGGTCACCTTACCTATCTGGGGCAGTCCTCTTTTAAGGTGGCTAGGGGGTATACATTGTGTACTGCAGTGTCTAAGCTGATCTCTGTTCACAACCTGATGGGCAGCTTAGAAGAACATGGACTTTGTTCCTGGTGTCAGGAATGCATAAAACCCAGGGCTGTCATGTTGTGTCCTAACAAGAAGACCAAGATTGGCGAGAATAGCATATTCCAATAGATGATCCAGAAACATCTGACATAACCAATTAATAGAAAGAAAGGGAAAAAACCAACAAAAGAGAGAGGAAAATATCTGTGGGTGCCACGAAAAGAAACAAAAGAAGATCATAGTGAAGATCTGTGGTACCTTCAGGGCTATTTTTGGGCAGGAACGCACAGGAACGGAGTTCCGGCTGGCTCCCAAGTTGGCCACACCCAGCAGGAACTCATTAGCATAATAGGCCACACCCAACAGCAGGAACTCATTAGAATTGACACACATTAGGGGTGTGTGGCCTAACATGCAAAGGAATTCCTGGAACAAATAAAGCACTGTGTTTTGATAACAAACAAGGTAAACAGAATAAGAAGGAAAAGGTGGGTGTGGCTGGATGACCATACTTCTGGTAACATGGGAATGCGGCCTAATAGGCTAATGAATGGTGCAGTCAGTAGGGTGTGGCCTAATATGCTAATGAGTTCCTGCTGGACTTTTTCTACAAAAAAAGCCCTGGGTACCTTATAGCTGCTGCCGCCTCCTCCTCTTCTTCCTCTTCCTCTTCTTCCTCCAGCAGACTAACACGGCTGCTCCTCTGCAATTTGCAGACAAAGGGAAACCAGATCTTAGCAACAGAAAGGAAAAAATACCATTTGATAAAGAGCAGGGGTTTGAAATACATTGGGTGAATTAAAAAAAATACATTTCCACGACACCTTGCATATTTACTCCTGCTCATCCTATTCCAAAATATGAATAGATGCAGCAAATGGACAAGTAAACAGGACAAACATATGTATAGTATGAAAAGAGTTAAAAAAATAACTGTCTAATGTGGCTGTTTGCAAAAAAAAATCCCAGGACATTCTCAATTATGCTGCACTTTCCCCACAGTTTATTAATCCTCATGAGACCGTACTGGAAAGGCTAGAATTAAAATCTGCTTTGTGTACATTTAATTTTCCACAGTTCATTAATTCTTAATGGTGGTTAATAAGCTGAATTCCAAATCCACTTTGTATATATGCTGTATAGGGTTGCCAGCTCTGAGTTTTGCCAGCTCTGCAGGTTTGGGGGATGGATCCGGGAGAGGGTGGGGCTTGGGGAGGGGAGGGGCCCCAGCAGGGCACAGTGCCACAGAGTCCAGCCTCCAAAGCAGCCACTTTCTCCAGGGGAGCTGGTCTCTGTAGTCTGGAGATCAGTTGTAGTAGCGGGAGATCTCCAGGCTCCTTCTGGAAGCTGGCAACCCTAATTCTGTACCTCTCCTTCCTAGGAGTAGAATACGGAGTGGAGAGATACAGGGTACTTTCACAGTACTTGGGGTTCAATCACAGTAAGTTGTTCTATAATACTTTCTTTTTTTGTATTTTGTGTGTGTATGGGTGCGGTCAGACGGCGTGCTGGGAACAGTTTAAATTGCTCTGGGCCCGATGCGTTTTTTTTTAACCTGGAGAATCACGAGATCACACTCACCTCCTTGTTCCGGATCACTGCACAGCCACATCACTCCCTGCGGGACATGCGACGCGTTCTATCCTGGCATCTCAGCTAGCTCAGTCATCCTGGCTAAAAGGCCCTGAGCTCCTTCTCCAGCCAGATAGACCTTTGGAACGGAAGGCAATGACGCCGACGGAGACACCAGAACCGTTTTGTCTGTTTCACAAGAAGCCGGACCCTCTGAACAAGTGCAGGGAGTTCAGAACAAAGCCTTCCGCTCCTCCAACGGCTTTGTTCTGAACTCCCTTGCACTTGTTCAGAGGGTCCGGCTTCTTGTGAAACAGACAAAACGGTTCTGGCGTCTCCGTCGGCATCGTTGCCTTCCGTTCCAAAGGTCTATCTGGCTGGAGGGAGCGTGCGTTGGTGGTTCCCCCCCCCCCTCAGTTTGGGCATGCGCACAGGCGGACATCTGTAGAATTAAAATTTTCGTCCGTGTGCAGAACAGCGATTTCCACTTCAGCCCAACTGCTGTAACACTTCCCTTTAAACTTTAAAGGAACACTTCCCTTTAAACTTTTACCCCCAAACTGGCCTCCGTGAGATCCCGAACTTGTCTAACCAACAAAACTAGGCACCGTTTTAAACATTGTTTTCAATAACGTGGGAGCGGAGCTTCGCCTGTGCGCATACTGCCGACGCTAAAATAAAATGGCGGGTGAAGAGCGGAAGCCTCGGGTTTCCGAGCGGAAGTGGCTCAACACCACAGGAGCGATCAGACGTCAGAAAACTGCAGCTAGAACCAGAGAATCAGGAAAACACCACTTGGGGACCTGGTAACAAAGTACTCCGTTTTAAAGGGGGTTTGAGCCGGAAAGTGACGGCTGTGGACGGTGCGCAGATGTTGGGTGTGTGAACGTGGATATAAAATCTGTTACTGAAGCGTGCCAAAAGCGGACTAAACGGCCCGTCTGAACGCACCCTATGTGTGTTAGGGTTGCCAGGTCCCCCTGGCGTGTGGGGAGATCCCCCAGTTTCCAGTGCTCTTCCCTAGTGCTGGTCAGAGCATCAACCCCCCCCCCCGTCACTGACGTGCTTCTTTCCTCCCCTCTCCCAGAGTGTCCCAGTAAGTCCCCCACTGGACCTGGCAACCCGTGTGTGTGCGCGCACGCGCGTGCTTGTGAGCCTGGAAGCCATGGTGACTTCTGGCGACCCCTAGTGGGGCTAGGACATTTTTCAGAGAGGTGGCTTGCTATTGCCTGCCTCTGCATCCTGGCCCTGGTGTTCCTTGGAGGTCTCCCTTCCAAGTACTTGTCAGGGCCAGCCCTGCTTAGCTTCCAAGATCTGATGAGATTGGTCTTGCCTGGGCTGCCCAGGTCAGGGCTATAATAAGGACTGTCTTGTCCTATTAAGCCATCTATTATTCACTGCAAAAAGAGCCACTCTTTTTCTACCTAATGACAAAATAAACCATGCAGTGTCCTCTGGCACTATATGGGAAGGCAGCTCTCCACATTTGGTGCTTCATCAGAGTAGAATCTGGTTCCTCCAAAGCAAATCCTTTCCCTTCAGTCTATTTATGAGCATCCCCAAAAGTGTCCAAGATATTTTGATTTCCATTGAAATCCAGCCAAGCAGCACCCTGCAGGCAATGCCATTATGAAGGGAACTGTGTGCTCCAGCTTAGTCTTTGAGGCTTATGTAGCTGTTTTTTTCTCTTTTTTAATACTGGATTATACTTGGACCAAGGGGAGGAAAGCCTGGCTAAGAAAACTCAGCAGCAGCAGCCAAAAACTAGCAAGCCAAGAGCCATTGCTAATTGCTGCGTGGCTGAAGGTGACCTTGCCTTGGTGCGGCTCCCAGCCTTATTGCGCATTTAATAGAAGGGCCTATAACTCAGCATGGAGAGTGCATCCTTTGCATACATAAGATGCACAAGCCCCTCGCCTCCTTCAGTCCCTTGCATCTCCATTGAATGGATCCTGGGTAGCAAGTTCAGGAAGGAGCTCAGCTTGAAACTCTGGAGAGCCAATGCAGTCAATACTGGGTTAAATGAACCAATGAGAATAAGGTAGCTTCTTCTATTGATATACCTGATGACTAGATTTTGAAGGGCACAATGTTTGTCCTGATAAAATTTCCTGTGGGTAGATATGGTCAGTGGGTGTGGGGTTTTGCCCAAAAAGTAAAGCGTTGCCCTTGATGTTGCTGGTGTGGTGACATAATTTCTGGAGTGTCTGTTTGGGGGCGGGGTTTCCCCCACCGGCCAGCTAGCCAGCAGTGAGCAGAAGCCCACAAAAGCAGAGGATCCCCTGCCCCAATTGGGGACTGGCAAGCCTTTCTCTAAAGCAGCCATTTTCTCCAAGGGAAACGTTCTCTGTCATTTGGATATCAGCTATAATTCTGGGAGATCTCCAGGCCCCGCCTGAAAGTTGACAAACCTACCTCGTATTGAGTACTGGAGGTGAGTGATCAATGGCCCCAGGTCCATCAAGGTCAGTATTGTCTACTCAGACTGGCTGTGGCTCTCCAGGGTCTCATGTGGAGGTCTTTCACATCACCTACCACTAGGGTTGCCAAGTCCATCTTCCACCCCCAGCGGGGGACTTTGGGGGTGTTCCTGGAGGGGGTGGGGCATCCCCGACGTGATGACATCACGTTGGGGATGTCTGCCGCCCCCCACCCGCCTGTGCGCCGGATCTCCAGAAACAGCAGTTCCCTTTTAAATGCAGGAGCTGGCGTTTCCCCTTTAAGAGCAGCCGTGTTTCCCTTTTAAGAGCAGAAAGCTGGCATTTCCCTGCAAGCTTGCGGCGATCGGGCTTGGGAGGAAACACGGGTTCCACACACTTAAAGGGAGAGAGATGGGTGGCTGTGGGTGTTGGGGGTGGGGCTTCCCCCGCCAGCCATCTGGCTGGCAGCGGGTAGAATCCCCCCCCAAAAAACGGGGGACCCCTGGCAAACCGGAGGGGTTGGCAACCCTACCTACCACCTGACCCTTATAGTTGTATCTTTATAGCTTCTATGACCTACTCTGTAGATGTCTTTTTGGGGTGCACCTTTTATCTGCTTGTGGGATATGGCAGTATGGCCTCTATGGGGACTGATGTGTGTGAGTGGCCATGCTTTGGGAATTGGCTGGCTTGGGGGGAAGGGAGAGGAAATGGAACTTGAAGGTGTCTTGATCTCTTCCACCTCTGTGCTCCTGTGAGCAATAGCTGCCAAACTAGATTTCCAGCCATGTAAACATTGCTGTATTCCTCACGCAGCAATGGCTGTGTGGTTCCCATTAGATACAGCTTATCGTTCTGAACATCCATGTTGACAAGTAGGCAGGAGCCCAGGCCGAGGTTGGAGCCTTGTGACCATTAGGTCTGCTCTGTTCTGGAGAGATACAGAGAGGGGATTATTCACACTGAACACAGGGAAAGAACTGGACTTGTTTGCGTTTTGTAAGATTTGTTAATCACCTAAACACTTGAAGAAACGTACAGACATTTAAGATAAGCTGCTCAACCACACAGAAATAAAAACAGAAGGCACAGTGTTGAATCTTGAAGCAAATAAAACAAAAAATTAAATTCTCTGCCCGTGTGGTGAGGTAGCTTGGTAGGACTTTGGGAAATGGATGCTAAAGCTACCATGCCACCTCAGAGAAGGATCTGGTGACAGGCCTGGCAAAATTTAACTTCATCTCTAGACAGAATCTAAACCAAGACCTTTCCAGCAGATCTTTAAGAACAGGGAGATTCATATGGGAGGAGTTATGCTGGTTCCTCCCACAAAAAACCCTCAGGGTGCGGTCAGACGGTGTGCTGGGAGCGGTTTAAATTGCTCCGGCCCTGATGCGGTCTTTTTTAACCTGGAGAGTCATGATCACATTCACCTCCTTTCTCCGGATCTCTGCGTGGCCACATCGCTCCCCGCTGTCCACACACGGGAGCGTGCTTTGCTGTTGTTTTTCTCTCTCTCTCAGTTTGGGCATGCGCATAGGCAGTTATCTGTAGAACTAAAATTTTCGTGCGTGTGCAGAACAGCGATTTCCACTTCAACCCAACTGCTGTAACACTTCCCTTTAAACTTTAAAGGAATACTTCCCTTTAAATGTTTACCCCAAAAATGGCCTCCATGAGATCCCAAACTCGTCTAAACAATAAAACTAGGCACCGTTTAAACATTATTTTTAATAACGCTGTGGCGGACCTCCGTGTATGCACACACCGCCAACAGTTTAAAAAAAATGGCGGGTGAAAAGCGGAAGCCTCGGGCAGCTTTTGAGCGGGGAGGGGGTTTAAACCGGAAGTGGTTCTACACCGCAGGAGCGATCAGACATCAGAAAAGTGTGGCTAGAACGGGAGAATCAGGAAAACACCACTTGGGGACCTGGTATCAAAATACTCTGGGTCAGGGGACATTTCGTAGAAAAAGAGGTGCAGGAGCTCATTAGCATAACTCATTTGCATATGCCACACCCCCTGACATCACCAGAAGTGTGTCAGAAGGCAACACCCACCGCTCAGGCTCCACTGGACTGTTTTGGATTGCTAGCTATTGGGGGGGG
>NW_015164186.1:1266079-1309958 GCF_001447785.1 Gekko japonicus
GGGACATGCAGATCTGTCCTTGCAAAGGAGGGAGAGCTTGTACCTGAATAAACCTTGGTCTTAAAGGTGCCACTGGACTGTTTTGGACCGGGGGGCCGGGGGGGGGCTCTCCAACTTACCTGGCTGCTTCTTGCTCTGACTGAGGGCTGCTGGGAGCAGGGGGTGGGGCTTGTTGCATGTGCCCACCCCCTGGGCTCTTTACTGCCCAAGCTCCACTCCTGTGTGCTCCTGCAGGAAATGACCCCTGCTTCGGGTTAAAGTGGTTTTGAGCCGCAAAGCGATGGCTGAGGACGGGAGGCAGATGTTGACTGTGTGATCGCGCAGATAAAATCCATTTCTGAGGCGGGCCGAAAGCAGACTAAACAGTCCGTCTGACTGCACCCTTCATGTAGAAAATCAGTATTTTTTTTGGGGGGGGGGAGGTTAGTTTAGTGGAGCCCTCTGCCTGATGTCCCAGTTTAATACATGTAGGAAGTCTGCATGTTTCAGTTGCACTTATACCCTGCCTTTCTGCCAGTATTTGCACCCCAGATGCCTTAGAATGCTATACAAACCATTCAAAAGAAACAAATTATAAGGACAGGTGGAAAAGTTGAGGCCAAGCTACTCCTAATCTTTGCAGCACCACAGAAGGACAAAGCTGGTAAAAGATCTCATCTCATCCCTCAGAGTCCTGCTGCTACTACAGATGGTCTCTTTACAGGCTGCAATCAAATGGATGGAGGTGGCCCCTCTCCTAGAGGTAGCTGCTGCCCTTCTCCTAGAAATAGTTGCTGGACAACCTCAGCAACAGCTGTCAATACTGTATCTGTGGGGGGGGGACTCCTTTTCTTCCAGGGCACAGTTTTTAAAGTAGCCCCAGCTGCTGCTCCTCTTCCTTCCTTTGCATCATAACCTCTTCACAGGCCGCATTGAGCCACATGAATATATAGGTGAGCATTCAAAAACAGGACCCCTTTAAATCTGATATGATGCAATCTGGAGTTCTGCCACCTTTTTCTAGGTAACCTGCAATACGGCTGTTAATTTCTCTCTGCTTGCTGTCAAGTGTGGTGTAGTCATTAGAATGCTGGGGGCTGGGTTCTGAGAGACCCGGGTTGGGATTCCTCCTCTGCCAGGGAAGCTTCCTGGGTGACCTTGGGCCTGTCAGGCTGTCCCAGCCTAGCCTACCTCACAAAGTTGTTGTGAGGTTGGAATGGAGGAGAGGAGAAGGATGTAACCCACTTTGGGTCCCCGTTGGGGGGAAAAGTGAGGTATAAATGAAATCAGTGGATGACTAAATCAGCACAGCCTTTTTACTTTTAGAAAACCTTGGCTTTGTTATAATTAAGCAGCAGCGATTTATTATCATGTATTATATTTATTTATAGACTGCCCTTCTCTGAGTACACAGAGCTCAGGGTGGTGAACAACATTAAAAGCATTCAAGCAGCAATAAAACAACCCTAACCATTAAATACAAATAAATAACTAAAACATTCTCAGATGGCGCTGAAACTTCAGTATTCCAAATTGTGTCTTGCAGAAAAGGTAGAGAGGAAGCAGGATGCGGGGTGGGGAGTGCCAGATAGGAAGGTACCCGTCACTGTCCTCAACCAAAAGCCTGGCGGAACATCTCTGCCTTGCAAGCCCTGTGGAACTGCGTTACCTGAAGACAGTACAAATACTTATTCTGCTTTATTAAAACACTTATGCTGAAGACACAGTGGGGGAAATGGGATGCTTTCCCAAAACATTGCAAAAATGTACCTCACTAAGGATTACTGATTGAGTGATTTCATTAAGCACATATGCAAGGAAACATTTGATGGATGTAGGGCAAGGAGTTACCAAGTGAAGCAGAAAAGGTCTGCTCTCTTGGTTCTAGACTCTCACCTTGAGATCTTTCCCTGGAGATCCTGCGAAGAAACTCTGAAACTTCAGGTCAAACCCAGAGATCCCTTCCCTCCTCCCTTTTGCGTGCATGGCAGAGGGTCAGTTAGGTTTTTTCCTGAAGGATTTCTCCATTGTTTACCCCCATACCAGTTGTATAGAAGAAAAGTTGGTTTTATAATGGGGAAGTGCAACTATGTCTGAAGGAAGCCAATAATTTTATTTGTTTGTACGGAGCAGGGGGACAGGGGCATTTGCCTCCTATGTCTCAGACCCCAGTGCCCAAATAGTCTGAGGCAAGGGATTGCTTTGGACTGCCACTGCCAGAGGCGGTCTGTTAACATCCCCTGTTGTCCTGGTTTCTGCTGTTTGAGTTTCAGGCTTGGAAACGGGGCGTTCCTGGCTTAGTGATTCATACAGAACTGTTATCCTTTGAACCAGAGTTACTGCTAACAGCTGAGCAGTTATGTCTCTTGTTTGACATTTGAGTCCAAATACTTAATTGTTTTCTTGACTAAGAGCCATCTCCTATGTATCATCTTAAGCTGCATTAGCATTAAGTAGGGCCTTGAGAAGGGATTTGACCCCTGCAGAGCAAGTGGGTCAAAACATCTTTGTTGACATAGTGCTAGCATTCACACTGACAGCTGTGGGAGAGACAGAATTACAGCAGATGCAGGATTTAGCAGGGGGAGGGGGAGAAGAATGCTTTCTTCTCTGAGCTGGTGTGGTACAGAGCGTTGCATCTGAACCAGGGGTGCCCAGGTTCATATCCTGTTCAGCCTTGAAGGTGACGTTAAGACAGTCCAACTTTGGTTGCTGCTTCCAGACGGGGTGCAAAAATGCACCTCCGCTATGGCGGCAGCAACAAATGGCGGGACAGTGGGTGGCAACAGCGTCCACCCTGCCCTGCCCATGTCTCTCCCCATCTTGCTCACTGGCACTGCTGCCCCCTCCCTTTTCCTCTGTTGTGTCGCCACAGAAGCACAGATGTGACCGAGATTACATCGCGCGGCCCCCCCCACTGGCAACCCACTTTCCCCTCCTTTTCCCAGCTGAGCTGTGCTTTAGGAAAATTAAAAAAGCCAGTTGAAGGGGGGGGGGGAATGCAGAGCTTAGGTCAGCTCCCTTTCTATAGTGGCTGCTGGTGGAGTGTCCTAATAGACATTCCACCCACATCTCTCTTACAATTTCCCAAGCTGGATCAAAGGAGATTTTTTTCTTGGAACTGATGTAAAGAAAAAAGCCCCCTTGGAGGCCCATGGGTCGTGCTCAGAATATGATATTGTGTGGTTGTTCTCATTTAAATTGGGGGCTTCCTGTGTTCCGGGGGGGGGGGGGAATACTATTGTGGAAGCAACCTTACAGAACTGCTGTGAAGCTCAAGGAGAAAACCACCATCTTAGTGGAGCATTTTCTCATGCTGCAGCCAGAAAGGTTTTGTTAACCTGTTCTGGAATGTTTACATTATTGCTACAGATCTTTAACCACAAGTCCAGGCCAGCCCGATCTTGTCAGATCTTGAAGCTAAGCAAAATTGGCCCTGTTAGTAATTGGATGGGAGACCACCAAGGAGTCCCAGAGTTGCTAAACAAATGCAGGCAATGGCAAACCACCTCTAAACACCTAGCCTTGAAAACCCTGCAGGTCGCCATAAGTTAGCTACAACTTGTGGGCAAAGAACAAAACAGACAAACAAAACCTTCCTGGAGTTTATTTAAATACATTGAAAACAGGCAGGGGAGGGAAGGCACCCTTGCATGGGGTAGCCCAATCTTTTTAGCCCTTGGAAGCTAAGTAGGGTTGGTACTTGGATAAGGGACTATCAAGGAAGACTGTAGAGGAAGGCAATGGCAAACCATCTCTGCTTCTCACTTGCCTTGAAAGCCCCTTGTTGGGGTCACAGCAACTTGAAAGCACTCACAAACAGGCAGGTTACAGCAGAGTACCTCCAGTATACAATAGGTAGAGGAGCCTTCCATTGTATATAGTAGGAGAGGAGTTGGGTTGCAACAAGGAAGAGGGTGTCAAATAGTTAACACAATCTCAGGCTTAAACAGAGGCTCTCTCTATTTAACCTAAAGCAGCTTTTGTTCTTTGTTTTGCTTTCTGGCCTCTGGTGACTAATTGATTTGTTATGCTCCCAGGCCGCTAGCCGTTATCTAATTGCCATCATCAGCTTTTCATTAAATTGCAGAGATTGAATTCTGTCTTAGGGTGAAGGGTGAAAAGTCTCTTAGATTGTTGGTCTGTTGTTGAAGGACCCCAGGCAGAGATGCAGGCAGGGCTGTTCTTCGTCTGCTATAAACTGACTTTCCTGCAGAATTTGATGCAGAAACTGGATTTAAAAAATGTTTGCCTTGCAAGTGATTTTAGCCCTCTATTTGATTGATGTGAGATCTGTTCAAAGAGCAACAAAAGTGATTGCTTTGTGTTCTTGTGGTACCCTCTCATTATGAATCTCATTTATGTTTCAGTGAATAACATAAAACCGCCTGTGTTCTTGGATTTACAGACTGTTTTAAATAGGATCACTATCAACTCAGGGTTAATGAGATTTTTCTGGCGGACTTGGGGTGGAATATTGTGGGCCTTAGAGGACCTGTATCATTTTGATGAGATTTTGAGCCCCCCCTTCTCAGTTGTAATGTCTCAATTAACAGTACATATATAATGAACTTGTAAAGTTGCACTGCATCCTGGGCATGTGACACATGCCTATTTCCAAACTGGTGATGAATGTATGTGCATGTGTGCAGAATTTCCCTTTCAAGTGTCACCTGTCTGTAATTATAAACTATTTAAAAAAATAAGTTGTAACTTTTTGAGAGGCAGATAGTGTGCTACAATAAAACATCTAGCATGTTTACTGTTTGTTCTGACGTGTGGCAAAGTCAGATTGCAAGTGAATGTTTCCAGAATTATCCTAATAATAATAATAATTATTGTATGGCAGTGTGTGTAGTATAGCCAGGAGATCCTAAGATTGTCTGGTAGCTAGACGTTCTGGCACCACTAGGTGGTGAGCTAGACTTGTTTTTAAGGCAAGAAACATTTCAGAGGTGGTTTGCCATTGCCCGCCTCTGCGTCATGCCCCAGGTATTCCTTGGAGGTCGCCCATCCAAATACTAGCCAGGGTGGACCCTGCTTAGCTTCCGAGATCTGACGCGATCGGGCTAGCCCGGTCTATCCAGGTTAGGGCTTTCTATAATAGTCAAAATGCAAGAGTATCGTAATACATATGTCGCATCTATACAGCATTTTCAGCGTTCGAAACAAATTGTCTTGTATTCTTACAACAACCTTGTAAGGTTGGTCAATATTATTATCCTTACAAGTGGAAGGTTAGCTAAGGCCAACTAGTGAGTTCATGGCAGAGTCGAAATCTGAACTGGGCACCTTCCACATCGTTCCTTAGTTTCTTAACTACTATGCCCAGCTGGCTCATCTCTGACACAGAGGGAAAGTTTATCTGAAGCTGTTTGCAGAATGTAGTTTCCACTTCCTCATGGGGCAGTGCTTTGTCAATAAACTAATTAGTAGCATCCTGCAGTGTAAAGAATACATCTTCCACTCAGTGGAAGACATCTTCCACTCAGGATAGGTGATTCCCGTGCATAAATTAATTACTATATGCAAATGAACAATACTTGGAGGGATTTCCCCCCCTAAGAAGGGTGCCTCCCCAAAATTAATTTTTTAACAATGCAGTCCTAAGAGTTATGCCCTTCTAAACCTATTGACTTTTATGGTCCTAGAAGGATGTAACTGTGGCTGTGGTCACACACACTAAATAATCCACTTTCAATCCACTTTCCAACTGGATTTTGCAAGTTCACACAGGTTTTGCGCATGCGTTTTAGCTTTAGTTCGGTGAATGAAAGGGAACCAAAAGGATCGCAGCCTCTGTTTAGGATTGCACTGTAGAATGTTCTTTCATTTTCTTCACCCATTCACTTTTAATTCAAGCTTATGCATTAGGCTCCAAGTATATAAAGTAAAGGTAAAGGTTCCCTTGCTCGAAAGCCAGTCGAGTCCGACTCTAGGGTTGCGGTGCTCATCTCCGTTTCAAAGCCGAAGAGCCAGTGCTGTCCGAATACGTTTCTGTGGTCATGTGGCCGACATGACTAAACACCAAGGTGCACGGAACGCTGTTACCTTCCCACCGAAGTGGTACCTATTTATCAACTTGCAATTTCTTGCTTTTGAACTGCTAGGTTGGCAGGAGCTGGAACTAGAGACGGGAACTCACTCCGTCATGTGGCAACTCGGGTCTCGAACTCCTGAACTACTGACCTTCCACAGCCTGCAGTTCAGCGTCTTAACCACTTGAGCCACCGCAGCTCCATATATAGACAGTATTTAATTAACAGTCTATATATAATTCGGTTCTTCTTCCCAGCAAGCAGGGGCAGTCCTTACCCACTGCAGTAATAGTTCTCTCATTAGCAGAGATTACCCTGACTGGAAGGGAGAATTTGATCAACAGTTTATAATGCAAATTAAATATATATCATTGCCCCAGTCAGTAAAAAACAGTATAAATATAATCATTTCACGTTGCTGTTGAGAGATCTGCAAGCTCTGGTGGACCTCTGCAGAAGGGTGCCTTTTTTGCCACTGTAAGCCCTAGAAACTGTAGTCACTGTACAGGCTGGCTTTTGGAGACGGAAGTACAAATTCTTGGAAGAAGACGGACTAGCTGGCAGCCACCACAATGATGAGTTGTTTCCACGGCTGTGGGGGACCAAGTGAAATAAAGATGGCAATAGTGTAAGAATGCAAGGGTAGCAGTTGAAAGAGCTGGATCGGGCCTGACTCCTGGGACTACTCAAGGGGTTTAAGGAGGCTGTTGCGGTTACAGGGAAGTGAGTCAAGGAGGCCCAAGCACCAGTGACCGAGACAATCCGCAAGCCAGATTTCTCAGGCCAAGTAATCTACTTTCAGCAGCCAGCCAAAGGGAGGGGACGGGATGGAAACTACAAGTCTGGGGCAACACTACAAGATGGGGGTGAAACTACTTGAGCAGAAGAGTCTGGCTTTAAATCCACCAGTAAACATTTCTGTACTGCAGCTGCTGCACTGCTTTCAGCTCTTGAACCAGCAAATCTGCTCGTAGCCATCTGTTGTGTTTTCTATTAATGCTAGCAAAGCTCCCACAGGGAAGCTGTTTTGTTTGGTTCATGTCCTTGCAGTGCACAACCAGATGTGGATCTGAGATTGTTTTATTAGGTCTTTATTAGGTGTTGACTTCTTTCCCTTTTTTAGATTTTTGACTCTTGGAGGGGAAAGCATTACCATGAAACGGGAACAGGAACTCTTCCCTCTTCTGCTGCTGTTGGGAGCAATTGCCACTTTCCAGTGCCAGGTAAGGCTTTGCCAACATGCCAGGGTTTTTTTTGCTGTGGTTTCTCTGTCCTTCTGCTGCCAGATACCTTGGCATACCAGAAGGAAAATGCTCTTTGCCTGCAGAGTTGGTTTTCCCCAAGCAGTAGACTGGGATGAGACATTTTTGCTGGGAACCCCCTATTAGTTGTTTTGTCTGATTCTGGCCTTATGACTTGAATTAGTGAGTGAGTGGCCCCGGTCACATGGGAGGCTTTGATCCGCGAGAGGGACGGATCGGGGGTGCATCAAGTGGGCGCGATCACACCGCAACATCTGGGAAGTGGAGCGCACCCGTCCCCGATCCATCTCTTCTGGCCGAAGATGCGGATCAAACCCCCCCCCCTACAAAACACTACTAGTTACCTGAAAATCCGCAACAGGGGCAGCCGTGTGATCGCCGGCGCGCCTGTCTCCGGCAGCATGCGAGGCCCCTGGCCAAACTGCGCAGGTGCGCACATGCGCAGCGGGGTGCCTCGCTCACTGATCTGTGGCTTCCCCCCGGCATCTGATCATGCCGGGGAGCAACTGCACAGCGGTTAGGGGGATCTGTCTCATCCTGCCGCTGCACTTCTCTTTTGATGCGGCTCAAAAAAGCCACACTTCAGCCGCACCTTTTCCCCCAGTGTGACCAGGGCCAAAGCTAACCTATTCAAAAGGGCATTTGTCTGCTGCCTCGTTCTGTAATTTTGGCCCATACTGCAGATTTTCAGAGCAGTCTTTAATCTTGACTTCGGGTTCTGTACCCACCTTATGCACCATTCTTTTTTCTCTGGTGTATTTATTCTGCAGCTATGATTTTTAAAAATGCACTTTTCTAAATTGGGTGGAACATCACTTGTGACGTCTGGGGGATGGTGTCCAAAGGGTTTTTTTTTTAATTATGCAGTTGCCCTATCGCAGCTGCACAGTAGCATCCAACAAGCGCCTTCCATTTAAATCCTAGTGGTTCATGTTTTGTACATGCATTTTAGTTTTAGTTCCTGAATGAAAGGGAACCAAAAGGAACACAGGCAAAGGGGGAAAACCTATGTTGACAAGACTTTTTTTGAAACTGACAGGCAGCTGTGAGGCCCGTTTTCCATATTACTGAACACTAGGGGATTCTTTGCTATGTTACCAGCCACTGTGAAAATTGGGAAAGAGGTACACAATCTTATTATATGGGGGAATGTGTTGAGTGTACAGAATGCACAGTAGAACCCACGGACAGTGGCATTGCAAGCTGTGATCATTGGCAACGTGTGTGTATGTGCACACCTGTGCAAAGTTGGCTGCAACTCTACCACACTTTGCACAGGGCTGCAGTTTGTATGGGGGAGGAGTCCTCTGGCAGAAGCTCTGGAGAGCTTTTTTAGTCTTGTGCTTCTAAATTGGAAAATAATGGGGGAGTATTTTTGCCAATGCCCTAGTGCAGCTGCATAGTAACACTACTTTCCTGCCCTTGCAAATTTGCTTGGTTTTCTGTTTGAGATTCTCTAATTTGAACCTGCACATTGGTTGTGATTTTGGCAGTCTTTTTAGAGCCTGTCCCGTGCGGATTGCACTCTTCCTCCAAAGGGATTGATCCCAAACAATTCTTAATTTCGGTGTTTTACAGAAAGTCCATGTGGCTCAAACACCATTTTAATATTAGGCTTCCAGAGACTGGCAAAATGCCCCCCAACTTTGTTCACTAAAGCATTAAAAGGAAAAATGTTTTCAAAGCTTTAGGCTTCCCATCCCAGTGTCTTTACATCTCATGTCAATTTCATTCTGTGCTGACCGCCCCCCCCCCCGATTTATTTTGTTTGCACGCAGCACTGAATTATTATTATTATTGCACTGGAGATGCTGCCATTTGCCTCCTCCCCAATCCCCCTTTCAAGTCAATACCAGCAGGGAACTAAATCTCATGCAGCTCCTTTTAAACTTTCCCGTTTTCATTTTTTTAATTCAGCGATCCGAGACTAGTGATAAATCTCATATTGCTAGACTCCTGCGGCTTGTAAAAAAATAAAAAATAAGGGGGAAATGGAATTTGTACACTGATGAAGGGGGGAGGATGGCAGAAGGTGCAGAGTGTGCAGTGTTCCGTCTAACGCTGAGTCAGAAGTCAACAGCATCGTCTGGACGTGATTCAACACATGGCCAGAGTGAAAGTAGAATTAAATCATTTTTATTATGCTGCACATGCATTCAGAAGAGTTGACCTTGATGTGGGTGGGGAGTGACCGAGGGGTGGCAAAAGGGCAGGGGGGAATCTGTACACTTTTGAATTACCTTCGACTTGGAAGCAAAACAAGGGGAAAATCGGCACAAAAGTACTCTCAGGAAACCTGGGGAAACAGTGACCAGAAAGTGAACTGAGCGCTGAAGGGAGGAAAATCAATGCAGAATGACAAGGGAAACCTGACGGAGATGCCCAGTGAAAGCGAGGGAAGATACCCGTGCGTAATAGGCCTTTGTTGTATTGATGACTAAGAATTTCCACAAAATTTTAAGACCTAGGAGGAAGCTTCTGCTTGAATGAAACATCCAAGGAACTTTAGGGGACACAGAAATGAGCAAAAGTTCTCCAGAGACCTTCGGTCATCCTTGACTTTTGTATCTACAGTACTGAGAGTTTTAACTCATGTCAGGCCTATAACAAGACCCTTTGTGTTCAGGGAGCCCAAAGGGTACACCAGTGGTGGTGCTGAACTCTGTGACAACCATAATTTAAATAGCTTGATATGTAAAATAAGATCCTAGACTTTGGCAACTATCCAGTGCCTTTGATTAGAACCCAAAAAGACAACAGCTTGTTTACAAGTTCTCAGTGAACAATTGCTTTGAAACCTGCCTCCATGATTTTCCCCCAATGAAAGGGGACTAGAAACTTAAAATGAAAAATGAAAATTCAGGGAAAGGCTCTGGAATATCACGGAGAGGATAAGCCTCCCTTATGGATACAGCTTTGACCAGGGCTATTTTTGGGCAGGAACGCACAGGAACGGAGTTCCAGCTGGCTCCCAAGTTGGCCACGCCCAGCAGGAACTCATTAGCATAATAGGCCACACCCAACAGCAGAAACTCATTAGGATTGACTACATTAGGGGTGTGTGGCCTAACATGCAAAGGAGTTCCTCCTACAAAGAAAGGCCCTGGGTTTTGACAACAAACAAGGTAAACAGAATAACAAGCAAAAGGTGAGTGTGGCTGGATGACCACACTTCTAGTAACATGTGGGTGCAGCCTAATGTGCTAATGAGCTGTGCTGTCAGGGGTGTGGCCCAATATGCTAATGAGTTCCTGCTGTTGGGTGTGGCCTATTATGCTAATGAGTTCCTGCTGGGCTTTTTCTACAAAAAGAGCCCTGACTGATTGTGATATAAACCACTTCGGATTAATTTTTAAAAGAGTTGTATACAAGCTGGTTTAATAAAAATGCAATTTGAGGCCCGTAAACTGCTCAAGTTCAGCTCTAGGCTGGCTGTGTATTGCACTCTGATGTTTCAGATCTATGCTGCAAGCTCCTCTAGAGCTTGGGAACTAGTGGTAGTCTGTAATTGACTTTTTATGGTGATGGTTTCCTTCTTTTTAAAAAATCTCATTCTCTCCCTGTAGGACTTTCCCGTGCGCATTAAAAGAGGTGCTCGATCAAGAGGTAAGGAGCAAAACGTACCACAGAGAGCCATGCAAGCTGAGCAGAGAGTCGTGCAAAAGGGACCCATCTGCTGCAGATGCAAAAGGAGACCCCATGCAGAGACTGCCCTGAGCTTGATCTAAGTGTAGTACATGCTCAGAACATCTACAGCTAAGTTCTGTGCCAGAGAGACATGAACTGTGTAAGGGACAGGCAGACGTATTGTGGGCAGGGCCAGCTGTATCTTGTTAATATGGGATACGGTCACAACTTGGGGGCTCATCCAAAAGGAAATTCTAGAGGCAGCCTCCTGACAAGGTCTGTTCTCTTGTAACAAGGCAGAACACTTGAAACTGATGGTTCCTGAATCATCTATTTACAAATGTATAAGCAGAGCACATTGAAAATAAGTAAGCTCTAAAAATTGGCAGCACAACAATCAGTCCTGCTGTAGATTTCCCAAAAAGCAGTCATCGCAGCCACATCTGCCCAGCTTGCATCCAAGATTCAGCTCTGCTAAATTTCCCAGCATTCCTTTTCTGTCTTCAGACTGTCTCACTAATCCTCCTGCTAGTTGATGTGTGTGACATTCCAAAGGCTGTAGATAGATGTTCTAGCCATTAAGATGTCAGGTTATACAAAACCACAGTGATAGGCCCCGTCACACTAATCAAGACAACTGAATTTAAGCACCAGATTTTGAACAGGTTTTTAGACTGATTAACATTTCTTAAATAGTTGTATAAAATACCATTTGTGTAACCAGAACCAATGGGTTGAAATGAAATCAAAGGCGTTTTCAGCTAAACATTAGGAAGAACTTCCTGACGGAGCGGTTCCTCAGTGGAACAGGCTCCCTCAGGAGGTGGTGGGCTCTCCTTCTTTGGAGGTTTTTAAACAGAGGCTAGATGGCTATCTGACAGCAATGCTGATTCTGTGAACTTAGGCATTTTATGAGAAGGGAGGGCAGGAAGGGTTGCATCAGTGCTTAGTTCTCATGGCCCTGTCTTACTCACCCAGGGAAATGCCAATCATCACTTTGGAGTCAGGAAGCCATTTTCTCCAGGCCAATTTGGCCAGAGATCCTGGAGGTTTTTTGCCATCCTCTGGGCATGGAGCAAGGGTCACTGTGTGTGTGGGGGGGAAGTATTTGTGAATTTCCTGCATAGTGCAGGGGGTTGGACTAGATGACCCTGAAGGTCCCTTCCAACTCTTAACATATTATGTGGACAAATGTACATAGTGGAGAGGATGGTAAAAGTGGGCAACAGTACTGAGAGTTAAGTCTTACCATTCCACATGCTCAGCTCACCCCTGCCATAGGAAAACAGAAGCATGCATGCAGAATTTTGCATTTCTAGTATAGAGAAAAATAGTATGCTTGCAGACCCACAATAGATCAAAAACTGCCTCCTCAGTTGTTTCAGCTTGGGGAAAATGGTGCAGGGAGGAAGACTGGAATCCCTCCTCGCCTGGTTCTGTGGTTCCAATCTGAATCAGGCCCTGCAGTGCTTGAGCAGGTAAATTCCCCACAGCTGCCATGGGTCGGTGCGGAAAATGACTCAGCTCATGGGAACTCTGACCTGGTTCATGGACAAACATATTTGTGTAGTTTAGCTCTAACTGTCTGTGTTGAGTGGTGACAAGAATCCACAAAGATAAGCTTGGGGTGTTTTTGGCTGCTTGAGTAGTCGTCCTGTAAGTGTGTGTTCTTTGTGTGGATGTGCATCCCTGTATCTGAGTCTTCCACTCTTCTCGGGACCCTAACAGTGCAATCCTGAGCAGAGTTAGGTCCTTCTGAGTTCACTGACGTCAATGAACTTAAAAGGGTGTAACACTGTTAAGGGTTTTACTGTAAGACCACTAGAAGAACTTCTCCTGTCCAGTCTTTTTCTAGCTTCTCTGATTTGAATTTCATTCTTTTCTGTGGGGTAATGAGAACTGGAAACTTGCTTGTTAGAATACTATGATCTTAGCAGGATGCAAAATTTTGTGCTTGCATGACAATTCTGTGTGTGTCCAAATTAAGAACACAT
This sequence comes from Gekko japonicus, assembly GCF_001447785.1. Classification (NCBI taxonomy): domain Eukaryota; kingdom Metazoa; phylum Chordata; class Lepidosauria; order Squamata; family Gekkonidae; genus Gekko; species Gekko japonicus. The sequence continues at coordinate 1,278,980 of NW_015164186.1, forward strand.
ATTTGAATATTATTTTTGGATATTTCCTCTAAGGGTAATCTGACAAAACCTGTGAATCCTGCCAAGAATTTAGAAGAGAAGGAAGGCGTTTCCCTTCCCTCTGAACAGTACAAGTAGCCCTGGAGGGACTACAAATCTGTTTACACCCCACATACAATAGAGAGAGGAAAAAGCAAGACAAAGAAAGAGGGGGCCACATGGGAGGCACAGATTGTTGAGAAGGAAAGGGGGAGGGTGAAAATGGATTGCAGGGTCTGTCTTCTCATGAGGTGTTCCTGTTTCTTGACTGCAGCCATATGTAGAGACCCATCAACCCAACGGGTTTACCAGCAAAGGGAAAGCTGGCTACGTCGCGCCAACAGCAGAGTTGAATATTGTCGGTGTGAGAGTGGCCGCAGCCGCTGCCATGCAGTGCCTGTCAAAGGTAGGTTTGGACTGTGCATGAGACAGAAATTGGAATAAACTGAGACTGGTTGGAGAAAGAGGTGGTGTAAGGGTGAGAAACTGGCATGGCTTCATTTCAAAGACTCCTGGGAAATGCAGAGAGAAGGCGGACAAGCATTCCAATGTGTACTGAAAAATAGTTTCAGCAAAGATTCCTTCCACACAGACATTTCTCTTTGAATTTGCTTTCAAGCTAGAGTGCTGCTTAGGAGAGGCATCCACATGACATCGGCCTCTAATCACCCCCTTTCCAGGTTTTCCCTGTCCTTGGAATGCTCTTTTCTCAAAATGGTTTACTATGATGCTTTCTGAAAGAATACACTCAAAGGGCATTTGCATGCCATCTGAATGGGAAGGTGCACACTTTCAAAGGTCCTGCCCACATCAGCACCATTTTCCTTCCATGAGCTCCTTACAGTTGCCATTTTCTCCTTCATGACACTGATGAGCTTCTTTTTTAAAAATGAGGAATTGGTATAGCACTATAGCCCCTGTTTCTTGAAATGGCACTATCAGTATATATTCCACAGAGGTAGCCGTGGGAGTTTGTCACAGCAAAAACAGCAGGGCCCTGTGTAACTTTGAAGCCTATCGGGTTTATTGTGACACAAAAGGATCTGCCACAATAATTTTTAGAGGTGACACAAGACTCTGTCTCATCAGTATGAAGAGCCAGCATGGTATAGTCGTTAGAGAGCGAGATTACAGTATGATAGACCTGGGTTTGAATCCTTACTCTGCCGTGGAAACTCACTGGGTGGCCTTGGGCCAGTCATACACTCTCTGCTCAACCTACCTCACAGGGTGGTTGTTGTAGGGTTCAAATGGGGGAGGGGGAAATGGTGTTGTACGCCCCTTTGGCTCTCTAGGAGGAAGAAAAGCAAGACATAAACTCTCTTAAACCACCACTTATGTTTAAGTCAGACAAAAGAAGTTCTGTCCCATGGAGTTTACAGTCCTAATTCCGACAGGAGGGGAGGCAATGACCAGTCCAAGAGCAAGGATCAGAAGGATGCAGAAGAGCCATAAGCAATGTTCCCTCTAAGCTGTGGAGTCTTGTGAGCAAAAATTCTGCTTTGTGAGCTACTGGCATTAAAGTTGTGAGCGAGCAGTTTGGTTTCTGCATAAATCAGTTTGCTCTGGTGTCCTCCTTCCTGAGCTAAGACAAAAATGCGTGAGCTGGAGGCTAAAAAACTGTGAGCTAGCTCACACCAACTCAGCTTAGAGGGAACACTGGCCATAAGGTATTCTTAGGCTTTGTTCCCCTTGAGGATGAGGCCTCAGCCGGTTTACGTCTGCAGCAGAAATATGGCAGGAGAACCTAAACTACTATGGAAGGAGGAAACTGAGAATCTCCCATGTTTTTTGTTTTTCTGCCAGCCTGCGCACAGCAGCAGTGCTACAACAGAGGCATCTGCCAGCAAGCATTGTACTCCCCCGGCCACTTCGTCTGCTCATGCCTCCCGGGCTTCTCTGGGAAGCAGTGTGAGATTGGTAAGTATGCCATCCTGGAAAATGATGAATGAGTGCTATATAAGGAGGAGGACTAAACTGAGTTTAGTGTTACGCGGTGGATCCTTGGCTGAATTTGGTCACCTCTCATTATTCTGTAGTGAATGCAGATGCTGCTGGGCTACAGCTAGAGAAGGTGTACAGTATGATATGTACAGGGCAGGACTGGGGAGGTGTTCCTGGCTTTTTAAAGCAGTTTTGAAATCTGTACTAAGAAAAGTGACCTTGATAAACTCTGTGCAGTGAAGAAGCTTGGCATATCTCTGCCTAGTTCTCATGGCTGCTTCTACTACGTAGCTGGGGGAAACACACAGGGAATCTGAGCTGCCATGGAAGAAGGAAAGTAAGAATCTCCGTTCTTAGGCTTTGTGTCACAACCTGTACTGTACTCAGTCCCCCCCCCGAAACCTCTCCACTCCCCACCCCCCTGCTCGTCTTGAGACTTCACCAGATATTGGCCACATGCCTTAAAGAGTATCATCCTCCTAGTAAAAGATTCACTTTATTTTTGAAAACAAATTCTTAGGACGTTGAATTCTACACCGGATACCAGATTCTTTTCCTACCTGGTGCAGTCCCAGATGCAGTGCAACCCTAAGGTTGTGTTGTTTTGTGCAAGCCTTGATTCCACTTGCACTGTGTTGCAGGGGTGGTCCTGTTCTGTGGAGCATCTTCCTCCAGCCCTGGGAACCTTTGTGCCTCTTTCAGTGAACCAAAATGCACATGGTGCGAGAGGGAAGTGCCGTGCAGTGAAGGACAGCCCAAGACGAAGAGGGGTTCAAACAGAAGCAAGGCTTAGGATCAGGCTCACGTTTATTATGATTAAAACGTTTTTCAGAAATCTGGTTTGCATGGTTATGAAATTCAGCAGGTGTAGCATTTCCTCCAAAGAAAAACAAGGCAGCTGGACAAGGGTTGCAGAAGCCCCCTTAGTCACCAGACGGGGCACCATTGCTGTGCCTTACCCAGTTTCGAGTGCATTGCTCTGGATCTTAATCTCGGTATTCTTGCTGCCAACAGATCACTTTTTGCTTTCCTCCCTCCCCCTTTTCTTTACTCAGTGCCTGAATCCTTCTGCAGTCTGCAGATCCTTAGCTTTGCTATCTGCAGAAATCAGGAAGTTGAAAATAGGTCAGTGGGGTGCAAAGGGCATGGGTTGCAGAAATTATTCTGACTGTAGGTAGTATGGTGGCTTTCTGCCCATGGAAGTCAGAAGTCATCTTGGTGCAGATTTGCACTGTGGTGGCATAGAATACCCTGTGTTCTCTGGAAATTAGCTCCAATAGAGACCTTCTCATCTCACACTATCCTTCTCTCCAGACATTTTGTAACATCAGCCTGCCATTTCTTCCAAAGTGCTTGGGATGGGGTACATGGTGATTTTCCTATTTTATCCCCACAAGAACCCAAAAATACCGGAAAATTGACAGAACCAAGATCAGCCACTAAATGTAATGGCTGGGACAGGATTTAAACCTGGATCTCCCTACTTTAAGTCCCGCCTACCCAGCACTGTATTTCATAACAACATTTGGTGTTTTGTATCACATTTTAGAGTGCTCAAAGTGCTTTTTAGTAACCTTTACAGCATCTTGATAAGGTAGGCTAGGGTTATTATTCCTATACTGCAGATTAGTTAGGGGCACGAAGCCTTGCTTGTGAACGCCCTAGTGAGAGTTTCCTGCTTTCACTGCTCAGTGTGAGAGCTAGGCTGGCTGTACTGTGTGACACCGCCCACCAAGGGAGGATAGAAGGGAAGCAAGACTTGGCATAAGCAAGTCATTATGGGCTATGAATGTATCTCCTGCTTCTATGAGATAATTGGGTGTAAGTTTCATTCTAGCCCCATGCAGACCCCAGCAGCGATGGCTCATCCAGTCTCCTATTCTAATTTCATTATTCCTGATGTGCCAGTGCAGAGCTGACTCATGAGCAGATGCATTTGCAGAAACGCCCTTTGTCGTTAGGTCTCTGCTACATGGAACTCACGACAGCCAAATGGACTAACATGGGTGATTTTTTTTCTTCTTATCTGGTACAGATGCTGAAGCCACGTGTTACGATGATGCCGGAGTGACGTACAGGGGAACGTGGAGCACAACTGAAAGCGGAACCGAGTGCTTGAACTGGAACATTAGTGCCTTGGCGCAGAAGCGGTACAACGGGCGCCGGGTGGATGCCATGCAGCTGGGGCTTGGCAATCACAACTACTGCCGGTGAGAGGATGGACTCGGGCTGGTCTGCAGTCCTTACCTGGCAAATATTCCATTCCTCTTTCACAGATACACCTGTCCCCAAATTGGAAATTGAGAGGGGGCAAAAGCTGCAGTTATCCAAGACAAGTGTACATATAGGTCTATATGGATATTTGTTCGGTTGTATAGATTTTGGCTTTTGTGAGGCTGCAGGGTTTTGTTTTGTTTTAAATTCTGGATTTCCCTCTTTGTTGATGGCGCTAAACAGTGTTTTCATACTTTCTCTCTCTCTAGAAATCCAGATGGGGACTCCAAACCCTGGTGCCATGTTTTCAAAGCAGGATCGTATTCCTGGGAATTTTGCAGCATCTCTTCCTGCTCCGAGGGTAAGTGCACAGCTCCTTCTGAAGGGAAGGTGAAGATTATGCCTTGAAAATGGCATGTGGGGCAAGATAGTGGGCAGATCAGCTTCTGGTCTCTGGCTGTCCAGGCTTTCACTTCCAAGGGAAATAAGTGATTGCTGCTAGTGGTTCCCTTTACTGTAAGGTTGCAGGGGAGGTTTTGGGCTGCAGTTGGTCAGAGGTGAGGGAAATGCTTTTGCTCATGCCCAGAGACATTTTTCTTCAAGCACTCCAGGATTAAAACCAAAACCAAACACTGTATCTGGTATGTATGAAGACTTTGGCAGGACATCATCACTGCTGTTGATCCATTTTAAATACATATCTAACTAATGCTGAGTCTAATCTTGTACTTCCGCTCTTCTTTGATAGCGCTGGTGTGTCCACGATGCTTTACAGAGTTTTGTAAACATGTAGACAGGTCCTTTCCCCAAGGATCTTATAATCTGATGCCGATGGTGAAGGAGACAACAGAGGGAAGGAGGGAGAGGCTGAATGTTTAATTCTGTATCATTCATTCTCATGATGACTGGCTATTTCCAATTAAACTTACCATTTCCTCCCCCCCTCGCTTTTCTCACAGGAAACGATAACTGTGTTTCTGGAAGGGGCACCGATTACCGAGGCAGTCACAGCCACACGGAATCTGGTGCCACTTGCCTGAGATGGGACTCCAAAATCCTTACTAACAAGCTCTACACAGCCTGGAAGACTGATGCACAACAGCTAGGCCTTGGCAGCCACAACTACTGCCGGTAAATGGAGTCCTTGCTTTCTGTCTGTAGAGGGCCCATTGAATGACCATTGAGTAGCCAACTGGGAGGTTTCCAGAGGGGTGTCCAGAGACCCAGCTATCCAAGCAAGCTCTTCTGCACAGTCTCCGAGAGCCAACATGATTGTGAAGTGCCTCACTGAGTTGGAGTTCAGAGAGCCCTGTGCCATTTCCTTCTCCCCTCTCAGGGTGGGTTAGGTAGCGCCCACTGTGGGGAGGAATGAGATTTTGGGTCATACAGAGGGCTGCTTCACATGATAGTCATAAATCTTCCAATAGACTGACATGCAGCAGGAAGCCACAACTGATCGGGAACTCTCGGTTGCATGGGCAGGTACCTGCCATGTTTTAGAAAGGTCCAAACAAGGCCTAATGCAGGAGATCCATAATTGGGATCCCCTGAAGGGGTGTGTGTGTGTGTGGGTTAACAATGAGCTGCCCAATGCAGCTGTTGTGAAGTCTGTGGATGTGGTGTGGGTGTCTGTGGGAGGAGGGGTTCTGACTCTTTCTTTTCATATAATTTCTCCAATATAAATGCATGCCACTAAATGGCGATTAATACATGGTCTGTCTGAACTTTTCTTCCCTGCCCAAGATAACTGCAGTTGTGGAGAGCATGTATTTGGGGAAAATTACACCAGAAGAAAGGGTTAAATCCCCCTTCCCCAGTCTTCAGAACAGCCCTGTGGGGCAGCTCATCAGTAATAATATTTTTTTTAAAAAAACCACTTGCAAAACATCCCAATTACTGAGCTCCCATTTTCTACTTATGTCCCAAGTGTGACCAATAATGTTTTTACTTAACCTGAACTTACTTAAAATGTCTCGCATGAAGTAGTAAATTCTTCAAGGCTGGCCTAGGGCCTCATGGCTAAAGTGGGTTTTTTTAACTGTACTCCACACTCAGGGTTGAAAGTAACTTAAACGTCTCACCAGTACTGTCAGTCTTCGGGTGCTTAAAGCAGAGAATGGGAGGTACCACTTCTGCCAGTTTGTTACTCGTACTCTGTACTGGGGCCCAAACCCAAACATATATGGTGAATACATGAAACTGCCTTCTAGTGACTCCAACCTTTGGTCCACCAGCATCAGTACTGTCTATTCAAATTGGTAGTGGCTCTCCAGAGACTTAGACAAAGGGGCTCTCACATAACCTCCTACACCTTTTAAATGGAGATGCCAGAGGCTGAACTTGGGACCTTCTACTTTCCAAGTAGTTGCTATACTACTAGGCCATGGCCCTTCCCATATAAGGTTGCCAGACTCCTGGTTGGGGTGGGGGTTCCCCTGATTTTGGGGGCTTCAATCTGCTGCTGGTCAGCTGGCTGACGGGGGAGCCCCACTCCCTGACAGACCCCTACCATGGCGTTGGCATGATAATATCACCCGGAAGTGACATTGTCACACAGGGCATGTCACACGTCGATGCTCTAGCAAAACGCTAGAGCATCGCTGTGTGACATGCCCTGTGTGACAGTGTCACTTCTGGGTGATGTCATCATTGCAGTGCATGTGCAAAGCGCAAGCCAGAAGATCCAAGCTTGGAGCCAGGAACCCCCTACCGTAAGCCCGGTAAGACCTGGCTACCCCGTTCCCATAAAAGACCACTCTTATATGTGGCACCTTGGGGAAGATTCAATCCTGACATATTCCTTTCTCTCTTTTGTGTATTGCAGGAATCCAGACAATGACACCAGACCATGGTGCCATATCCTGAAGGGCAGCAAGACACACTGGGAATTCTGCAATGTGCCAGCTTGCTGTAAGGAAATTCTGCTGTAGTGCCTTCCTTGCCCAGCCTGAGACATAGAACTGCTAGCTGGTTTCAATTAGGCCTGATGCTGTTGACACTAGAGCAACGGTGGAGTCTCTGGGACAGACCTAACATTAGTTTTATGCTGGTTTAATGATGACTTTTCCTCCCTAAGGAATCTTGGGAGGTTTGATGTTGCCGCCACCCACCCAAGAACTAGTTACCAGAGCTCCCCAGATTAAAGGAACCTCTGTTCAACCTGTTTGACTTTGTGGTGTAGATATCCTCTTCTTCTGCACAGGACTCTTCCCTGGCAATAATATTAACTTCAGGGAATGGCTTAATCATTGTGAGATTTCTTAATTTCTTTTTTTCACATCTACAGCCACCTGTGGATTGAGGAATCACAAAGAGGCCCAGTTCCGGATCAAAGGAGGCCTCTATTCAGACATCCAGTCACACCCATGGCAGGCAGCCATTTTTGTCCGGTACCGGAGAGTACGTGGACAACACTTTCTCTGTGGAAGGATCCTGATCAATTCCTTCTGGGTCCTCTCAGCGGCCCATTGTTTTGCCGACGGGTAAGAAACAAGTGTGCCTGATGCCATCGTCTCTGGATTTCCTGCTGTCTAGAAAGTCTCTTAGCAGCAGGGTGCATTCAACTGCAGTTTGCCGCCAGGATTTTATAGGCTGAAATGGAGTAGCACCCATAAGGCAACATGGGACAGTTGACCCAGTGCCCCTGGAGGTCTGATGTGGAGGAATGCCTTCCAGGGACTGTTGCTGTCCACGCCTGTTGAATTTGTAACCTCCCTGATGGAGCAGCAGCTGCTGATAGTGTGTCTGCAGCATCCTCCACCCTGCAGTGACTCTTGCCAGCACAGGGGGTGCTGTGGCTCCAGCCCTGGGTCCTCACAGCTGCAACAGCAGCTGGGCCCCATGACTGATGTGGGCGAAGCCTGGCAATACAGACTTGTGGTCCATCCAGAATCTTAATCCCAAGTCAGGGTCCTGAGAGCTAGTCAGGGCTGCCTGCAGGAGGGACACAACTGCTACCAAAACAGAAAGGTTTGATATTTTGCACAAGTTCATGAATCTACTTTATAATGAATCAGAACGCTGGTCAAGGTCAGTATTGTCTACTCAGACTGGCAGTGGCTCTCCAAGGTCTTGGGCAGAGGTCTTCCACTTCAACTACTAGCAGAACTTTGGATAGGCTGCATAAAAATCTCCCAACTGGCCCCACTGGTGGACCTCCTGATGGCACCTGGTATTTCTGGCCACTGTGTGACACAGAGTGTTGGACTGGATGGGCCTTTGGCCTGATCCAACATTGGCGTCTCTTATGTTCTTATATTCTTATATAAGACCTGATCCTTCTAACTGGAGCTGCCAGGGACTGGTCCTGGGGACCTTCTGCCTGCAAAGGAGATGCTCTACCACTGAGCCTTGGCCCCTCAGTTTGTTTTTACTATTAAATGTACTACAGTGGAAGTAGTTCGTTAAATTAGTATATTTTGTAAAGACTGCTTTGTTCTTCAGACTTTAACCCCCTTGTGGTTTCAAGAAACTTGAAATGATAATAGCATCCTGGTTTTTTTCCCTTCTTCTTTGGCAAGAGATTGTGTTTTCTAATAGCAACATAGGCAGCTGGTTGATGAGTCAGACCAGTCTAGGCTTCATGACTTCAAGCAAGGATCCTTTCCAGTCTGGCTAACTCGAGTTGCTAGAAATTAAACCTTGAACTTTCTTTATGCCACATATATGCACATTCAAATTCAGATACCTTTAATGACATAACTGGAAGGTTGCAGTCCTCCCCCCCCCCCCCCCCCCCAGGAATGCCCACCTGGCCCCAGCCCTTGGGCGTAGAACCACGATTCCTGAGAGACTGCTTCCTCTCCACCCCACCCATCCCGAATACCTGCCAGAAAGGACTTTGCTCCTACTGCTAGTATCCCTGGGGCCACATAAGTGAAGGAAGGGATGCACTGCCAGTAGCTAGAATCTCAGTGGCTGCGGGTTGGGTTGAGTGTTCCCTCTAAGCTGAGTTAGTGTGAGCTAGCTCAGTTTTTTAGCCTCTGGCTCACACATTGTTGTCTTAGCTCAGGAAGGATGGCTCCAGAGAAAACTAATTTATGCCGTAGCCAAATTGCTCACTCACAACTTTAATGCCGGTAGCTCACGAAGTAGAATTTTTGCTCAAAAGACTCCACAGCTTAGAGGAGCATTGGATGGGTTTTTAGGTGTTGGTATTGTTCTAATCTGTTGCTTCTTAGCCACCTTGGAGATCATTTGATCAAAAGATTATTTAATATCTTTAAAATAACTATCAGGATGTTTCTTGTGTCCCTTCTTTCCTCTCTCCAACCTCTGCATTGGCAAAGCATTCCAACTTTATTCCAAAGCTTAGAACAAGAATATGGAAGCAGAATAAGAATAGAACAAGAAAAACTATGTCAACACGTGCAAATGTGTTTCACTTGTACAGTTTATCCTAACTACAGAATTTGGTTTCCTAGTAGTAGTATATATCTCAGAGCCCAGAAATGCAGTTTTTCTAAGACACATAGTGCTTCTCAAATGAACAAAGTTTGAGTCCAGTGGTACCTCTAAGACCAACAAAGTTTTATTCTGGGTTATAAGCTTTTGTATGCATGCACACTTCTTCAGATACTGGAGATGTGTGCATGCACACGGAAGCTTATACCCAGAATAAAACTTTGTTGGTCTTAGAGGTGCCACTGGACTCAAATTTTGTTCTGTTGCTTCAAACCAACACGGCTACCCACCTGAATCTGCTTCTCATATGTTAATAATGAATGCAACAAAGTTCTGTAAGTCAGCCAGTATTATCTCTGAAGTGTGCACTTGGAAGGGGGAGGAGGAGGCTTGCTGAAAGCCACCCCGCTGTGTTTGTGGCCATGCTGAAAGTCGAAAAGCTTCCAGCTCACACTTTCACCCTCTGTACTATGTTAACTTGAGAAATCAAGGTTGTCAGTGGGTCTTTTAGTCCTTTATTAGATGATCAAGGAAAATGGAGTCTTCACTTTCAAAGGAAGAGTTATTGCACATGAAACTTGCTGACTACAGTGGAATAATCTTCCTTTCTGCAGGATCAATGACAATCGCCTCAAGGTTGTGTTGGGTAGGACTTCCCGTATGACCCCCGAAGAAAAGGAGCAACAGTTTGAAGTGGAGAAATCCATTAAGCATGAAAAATTTGATCCAATCACGTTTGACAACGATATCAGTAAGACTCATTCTTGCTTGCTTGTGGGAGGCAGATGCACTTGTGGGAGGCAGATGCAACATTTCCATCTTAATGCCTATGCACTCTCTCCCCCCCCCCAGTTCTGCTGAAGCTGAAGTCCAGCTCCGAAGAGTGTGCAAAAGAAACAGACACTGTTCGTGCTGCCTGCCTCCCAGAGCCTGGCCTGAAACTGCCTGACTGGACAGAGTGTGAGATCTCGGGCTACGGCAAGCACGAGGAATGTAAGAATGGCTGTGCTCCATATCCTCCCCTACAATAGCTGTGCTGTGGAAAAATTCTATACTCAACAGATGGAATCTCTTCATAGACCACTTCTGTGTTTTGAGTCGTCTGTCTCTCACTCTGCCATCCTTTACGGCAATCAGAATTTGCCATTTAAGGCAGCTGTCTCATGGCAGGACTGGAGGCCCTCTAGAATGGATTTTGTCCTTGCTAAAATTCAGGCCGCTTGGTTAGATGGAAGGCGATCAGCTGCCAGGTCTCGTCCCTTTTGCAGCTGGAGAAACAGCCTTGGTGATAGCAACTGCCTAAGCAAGCCTCTTTTCCTGATATCCATGAGCTGCATTCCTATCTGGTTACTTACTGTTTTGTACAACTGAGCTGCTGAGGCACCAGAAGGGCATCTGGCTTCCATTAGAGCAAGTCAGATCATCTGAGTCCTAAACCTTTGTCTCCAAGTACACTTCCCTGCTTCTTCTCAAACTTTCGTGTCTTGAGTTTCCAAACAAAATGAGGGGTGGGTATGGTTGTGAAGAGAAAAGTCATGAAACTTGAGGAGCCAGTTTGGTGTAGGGGTTAAGTGCGCAGACTCTTATCTGGGAGAACCGGGTTTGATTCTCCACTCCTCCATTTGCACCTGCTGGATGACCTTGGGCAAGCCATAGTTCTGTCAGAGCTGTTCTTTTAAAACAGCAGTTTCTGTCAGAGCTCTCTCAGCCCCACCTACCTCACAGGCTGTCTGTTGTGGGAAGGGGAAGGGAAAGGAGTTTGTAAGCCGCTCTGAGACTCCTTTGGGTAGTGAAGGGTGGGGTATAAGTCCAATCTCTTCTTCTTCACTACAGAAGGCACTTCATACACATGGTTTTTACTCATTTAGTATGGTCCCTCTCTCTCACCAGCTTCTCCCTACTACTCAGAACGTCTGAAGGAAGGTCATGTGAGGCTGTATCCGGACAGCCGCTGCACACCCCGGCAGCTCTCCAACAGGACCGTTACAGAGAACATGTTATGTGCAGGAGATACTAGGCAGCTGGATGATGCCTGCAAGGTAAACCCAGGTTCTAAGAGTATGAGAATTACTTAGCAGGATCTGACCAAAGGTAATCTAGTCAAGCACCTTGTTTCTAACAGCAGCCAACCAGGTGATTTCCCCAATGGGTCAAATAGCCCCACTTCCATCCTGGACCACTTCAGGTAGGGGCTCTGGGGCAAGTGATGCTCTGTAGACTTCTTGGTGCTGGGGGGGGGCAACAGTGGGAGGGCTTCTAATGTCCTGGCCCCACTGGTGGACCTCCTGATGGCACCTGGTATTTTTGGCCACTGTGTGACAGAGTGTTGGACTAGATGGGCCTTTGGCCTGATCCAACATTGGCGTCTCTTATGTTCTTATATTAGGTCAGGAAAAGAGCATGGGTGGGGGGATGAGGCTAAACCTATTTCCCCATGTTTGCTGTAGTCTTAATCTAAAAACACACAGACAGAAACTGAGCAGAACCCACATCTCACTGTTATACAGGGTGGGTACCCCAGGCCTAACCTGTGTACGCCATAATATGTGAATTGACCTGAATTGTAAGATCTGCCCACACATGGGCCTTTTCAGCAGTAGCCCATTCTTTGGAATGGTTTTAATGAAGGAGTCAGGAAATAACCTTCCCTTGCAACTTTTTTTTTGGGGGGGGGGGGGGGGAGAGAAAAAAAAACCCTCCCCTTGAACTTTTTTTTGTGGGGGGGGGGGGAGTTGCAAGGCAATGTTATTCTGAAGGGTTTTTGATAGACGATAATACGTCGAGTGTGGGATTGGACTGCAGGGCCTTTTCTAGTTTATGGTGGTTTATTTTGCATGCTGTCTGGTAGTTTGTTCTTTTAGTTGTAGTGGGTATAGTTCATTTGCCTACTAGCGATGGTGGAAAGTGCCATCAAGTTGCAGTTGACTAACAGCGGCCCCAGAGGGTTTTCAAAGCAAGAGACTTTCAGAGGTGGATTAATAGCTGCTAATTAAGCCGTCTGGAGCCCCTCTTTGGTGGGAAAGTGGTACAGAAATATTTTCATAAGTAAGGAACAGATCTGGAGTCCTATTGACGGAAAACAAACAGCCAAAATATGTGTTCTATTTTTCCCAGTCTGTGCATGTACTATTTTGGATTTCCCTCATTGGGCACCAAAATCTCACGAGCTGGTCTCGTTAAGGATTCCAAAGGGATTACTCTGGTCCGTCCGTCTCACTTCCTTGTTTTCCTTTCCTGCTGCAGGGTGATTCTGGGGGGCCTCTGGTTTGCCTGAAAGATGGCCACATGAACCTCATTGGCATCATCAGCTGGGGTGATGGCTGTGGGAAGAAAGACAAGCCTGGTGTGTACACGAATGTGGTTCGCTACCTGAGCTGGATTCAGGAGAACATGAAGCCCTGATTGGCATCCATAAGCCATGTTAAAGCCTCCCTCTTGTTCTCTGCTCTGGAATCTCCTTGTATCAGGGAGATGCGGTGGATGTCAAAACAAGAAGCTCTTTTCATGATCACCAGGACAGGCTGGCACATGACTGGCAGAAGAGGGGCATGTTTCAGTCTGTACCTTCCATACCTCTTCAGAGGTGATTAGTTTAGGTGCTTGGGTTGTGTATTTTTTTTCTGTGCCTGTTCACTGAGTCACAGGGATGCAGCTGGTACCAACAACACCCCTCCCCAGAAAGCAGAGATTGGCAGGAAAAGCATGTGCAGTGCTGCTGCAGACACGTGCAAGAGCATCTGGGAAATCTGGTGCCTGAACTGTGAACTTTGCGTACAGAGGAGCATGGACACAGTCTTTGGGTGACTGGCTTACATCCTGCAGCACTCCCATTCCTGTCTGAAGTTACAATGGTGCCAGCTCCAGAATGAGGGTGGGAGGGTCTTGAGCAAAGGCTCAGTGGGAATGCTTAATTCCCCCCCCCCCCTAATAACCTTCTTGGGCATTCCTTGATAAGTGACAATAGTGGTGCTGTTTTGGGGTGGTGGGTGCTTTGCAAGTCTTGCAGCCCCTAGCCCATGCCTGACCTTGTCATCCTTTCAAGCCGGCATTGTTCCCAAGAAAAGAAGTGAGCATTTGGAATAGAGGGTCCTGCTGTCACTACAAGAGACAACTGGCTAAACAGAACTCAAGTGGAAATGGCTGTCGGGAAGGAGGTTTTTGTTCCTGTCGGAGATTCAGATGGTGTCACAGTTCAGCCAGACTTCTATCCCAACTTTTCTTGAACTTTGACGTTTCCTTCCAGACAAAATTTGAAGGATTATTTTTATACTCTGTGTGTATTTAAACCTTCCTGCTATGTGCTTGAATAGCAGAGGTGTTTTTTTTTAACTGTTGCACAGTGAGACTGGTAACTTTAAATTTTAGTCACTGGTGTGTCCCTCATGCATTAAACTGTTATTCTATTGGACTTTGTTATTTTGAATTAATCAGTGAGCAGTGCATGAATTCTTTTCAGACAAATCAAAGAATCTGTGAAATGGAAAAGAACATACAACTGAGTGGGAGTGGGTGGGTGGGTGAATCAAAGTGTGGGCCCAGCATTCTATTGCGGTGAAAGCACACAGTAATTCCAGTTGGGCTTGCACAGATGTTCCTACTGGGACTTCCCCAATTACTATGAAAGTTGGTGTGCCTAAATAAAGTATGGAGCATGAATTGATAGAATGGTGTGCTTCATAGCTTCAGCCCAGTAATTCACCAATGGTGGTAGAGGATATGTTGACGAGCTCTAGGAAAACTGCTAGCATGTAATGAGGAAATGAGAGGCTCCTGTATGCTCAGCCTTCAGCCAAGAGTGCCTGATACATGATTTACTGTTCTGGGCAAGCTGTCTTTTAGTCAGACTCTAGTGGGGGCAGCTAATGCTGTGTCTCTGCATCAATTGTGGTGGATCATTCAATTATGCTCTCGATCCAGGAAGTCGTAAGACTTACCTCCTCTCAGAAGAAGTTACCCTTTGCATCCCTGTACGAGCCAGTGCTGTATTTCCATCTCAGTTTGCCTGTTTTAGGGCCAAAGGTATGTTCACCTCAGTGATTTCTGCAGAAAGTGTTTTTGTGTGGGGGGGTGTCCTCTGAAGGCAGATAGGTATGTAAGAGTTAAAAGACAAAGTGCCATCAAGTTGTAATTAACTTATGGCTTTCAAGGCAAGTTAGAAGCAGAGGAGGTCCTCAATTGCCTTCCTCTGCAGAGCCTTCCTTTAGTGGTTTCCCATCCAACTACCAACCCTGCTTAGCGTTTAAGATCTGACAAGTTTGGGTTATACCATGCCACCTTCTTACTTCACTCTAATTGCCAGTCGTTTTGCTGCGAGAGTAAAGTGAGCTTTCAGTTTTTAATATGAAAAAGTTCATACAGTAGCTGGCAGATATTTTAGAAGTCCTCTTCAGTTTTAAGTATATTTTGCAGACTTTAGTCCTTTCTACCTTTTTCATGCTCCTTGGTCTATTTGCCCTTGGAGTATACAGTTCCCCTGCTCTCTTGCATTTATTTTCTGTTGTCTTAGTGAGTGGGACACTGTTCCACCATAGCTCTGATGGAATTCTTTTTCTTAAGAAGGTATTGAAAATGATCTCTTTGTTCTTTCGCTTCACAGTCCTCTTTGCCTCTTCTTAAGCCGCACTTGGTTTAAGAAGCCAACTTCCTTGTTGTGTTTAATTGGATTGCAAGAGCCCCAGCTGGTTTTGGATGGTTCCTGGTACATTGATAGCATCAAAGTTTGGTGTAGTGGTTAAGTGTGCGGAGTCTAATCTGGGAGAACTGGTTTTGATTCCCCACTCCTCCCATTTGCAGCTGCTGGATGACCTTGGGCAAGCCATAATTCTGTCAGAGCTATTTTCTCAAGGACAGTTCTGGAAAGAGCTCTCTCAGCCCCACCTGTTGTAGGGAGGGGAAGGGAAAGGAGTTTGTAAGCTGCTCTGAGACTCCGAGTGAAGGGTGGGATATAAATCCAGTTTCTTCTCTTCTTCTACATAATAGAGTCTATGAATAGTTAAAACCCTGTAAGTTCCTCCATTTGGTCAACACTTGAGGCACTGGTATTCAGAGGCTGACTGCCTTTGAATGTGGAAGCTCCCTTAGATTTGACTATCTCGTGTTTCCCTTTCCACTTCCGTTTAACTATTCCCCTCATTTTTGTAAAGTTCTCTTTTGAAAACAAACACTTGAGGCAGGGCCTGAATCCCAACCTTGAGAGCACTTGGGCTCTAGATTAAGGTCCGGTTCTTAATAATATTTCCATTTATATCACTACTTTTCTTCCATCAGGTTGCCTTATTTAAGAACATAAGAGTGCTGCTGGATTATACCAGTGGTCCCTCTAGTCCAACATCCTGTCTCATACAGTGGCCGACCAGTTCCTCTGGAGGTCCAACAACAGGTCACAGACAATGTTCCCTCTAAGCTGTGGAGTCCTGAGAGCAAAAATTCTACTTTGTGAGCTACTGGAATTAAAGTTGTGAGCAAGCAATTTGGCTACTGCATAAATTACTTTGCTCAGGAGCCATCCTTCCTGAGCTAAGACAAAAATGTGTGAGCTGGAGGCTAAAAACTGTGAGCTAGCTCACACTAACTCAGCTTAGAGGGAACACTGGTCACAGAGTCTGAGGCCTTCCCCCCTGATATTGCCTCCTGGCACTGGTATTCAGAGGCTGACTGCCTTTGAATGTGGAAGCTCCCTTAGTCACCATGGCTAGTAGCCACTGATAGACCTATTCTCTATTTAATCCCTTTTGAAAGCTGTCTATGCTTGTGACCATCCCTACATCCTCTGGCAGTGAATTCCATATTTTAATAACTCACCATGTAAATTAGTATTTCCTTTTGTCTGTCCTGAATCTACTGCCCGTCATCTTAATTGTATCCCCTCATGTTCTAGGAGAGGGTTATCTTTATCAACTCTCTTCATCCTTTCCTAATAATCCCCATCGTAGAGTTTGCCTTTTTCACTGCCGTGGCACACTGAGTTGATACTTTTGGTGACACTTTCATTGAGCTATCTACTACACCCCCAAGATCTTTTCCCCTCTCAGTCTCGGCAAGTTCAGCCTGTACTTGAACTTAAGATTTTGTGCTCTTCCTTTAGCAATTCCTATTCCTTTGTCATCCAAAGGCACAGTTAGTTCTCTTGCTGGTTCCTTCTCTGGATAAATTTAAAGAAATGTTTATTGTTGTCTTGATACTTTTAGCAACCCATTCGTCAAATTCTTTTCTCACATGCCTGATTATTAACTTACAGTCCTTTTGTCAGAGCCTGTGATCCGTTCTGTTCAATTCATTGGGACAGACCTTCCACTTTTTAAAAGAAGTCTCTTAACTTTTTATAGCTTCCTTGACTTAAGTTGGTAAACACACAGACATTCTTTTAGACTTGGTAATGCCTTTCCTAACCTGGGGAATGCATTCTATCTGGGATTCAATTAGTGTGGTTTTAAATAACTTCCAAGCATCCCCTCAAGATTTTACTATCTCGTGTTTCCCTTTCCACTTCCTTTTAACTATTCCCCTCATTTTTGTAAAGTTCTCTTTTGAAAACAAATATTACAGTTTTGGACTTCAGGGGTAACTTTCCATTGACATGAATGCTGATCTTATTAGCATTGTGGTCACTGTTCCCAGTTGGTGCAAAAACCTCTACATTTCTCACCAGGCCTTGAGCCTCGGATTGCCAACTCTGGGTTGGGAAATACCTGGAGGTTTTGGGGGTGGAGCCTGTGAAGGGAGGGGTTTGGGGAGGGGTAGAACCTCAGTGGGTTATAATGCCATCGAGTCCACTCTCCAAAGCAGCCATTTTCTCCAGGGGAACTGATCTGTCACCTGGAGAGAAGGTCTAATTCTGGAAGATCTCCAACCCCCACCTGGTAGTTGGTAACCCAAGTTGAGCTCCACTCAGAACCAAGTCAAGAGACCACTACCCTTCTGGTTGGCTCTGTGACCAACTGTTCCAGTGTGAAGTAATTTATGATGTCTAGGAATCTAATTTCTACAGCATGATTCAAGTAAATGTTTACCCAGCCAATGTAAGGGTAATTGAAGTCACCCAGTATCACAACATTGTCTGCTTTAGTCACCTCGTTTAAGTTTGGGGTTTTACTTCTTTTACTGTGTACTGGTCAATGACTGTAATAAATTTACTTACTAGACACCTCCTTTATGTCCTTCTCCATTGCAAGATCAGCCTCAAGCATTTGAGCAAGTGGGAGTTAAACTCTGCGCCCCCACACTTTTAAGAAACCCTTAGGGTCCAGTATTTCCGCACATTGCTTCTGTTGGGGAGTTCATTCCCCTAATGTTTTGTAACTTACTTAACTCTAAGCCCTCTTTGATATACAGCCCAATGCCTCACCCCAACCCATCTCTCCCTGTCCTACCTGTAGAGCTTTTGCCCAGGAAAGAACATATCCTATACATTTTCCCCATTCTGCCATGTTTCTGAGATACTTACTATATCTAAATCGCCATTTAGCACCAATCACTCCAGTTCCCCACCTTTAGGCATTTTAGAATTCCCAAGAGCTCTCCCATCCCAATACACAACAATGAACTAACTATGCAGAAGCCAGACACAGCCCCTGCTCTAAGCACAGTGTTTAGAATTAGACTAAAGCCTAGGACAATGGGGTTCAAATCCCTATTCAGGAAGCTCATTGCGTGACCCTGGGCCCGTTACACTCTCTCAGCCTAACCTACCCCCCAAGATGAATGAAATGGAAGAGGGGAGAAACAACATGACAAGCCACTTTGGTGCCCACTTAGGGAGAAACATGGGATATAAATAAATAAAGGGGGGATTAATGCTGATGGTAAACATGTTAATGAGTGCTTTCATCTTCCAACAATTAAAATGTTACTCAAGCAAAATTGCTGGAGAGGAACTCAGAGGAACACACATAAGAAGACAGGGTCAGGCCTTTCGTTCCCTGAACTCCAGAGGACTGTCAACTAATGTGCATATAGTTCAGACCTACTCCAGTTAAAATTGATTTAACTGCAGCTTTTTGTTAGGGATGGGGCGACTGTTAAGAATGACAGCTGTTCTCTATGCCAAGCTGTGAGGTCTAATAAGAGTCTCAAAGAGAGACTGCTAACAAAGGGGAGACAGGCTCCCATCTTCCCCCACTAGCAGAATGCATGAGACCTTGTCTTCAGACACTGCTGGCAGTACTGATCTGGTGATCTTATCTATGGATTTATCTGCAGTGGTAACCAAGGCAAGGTCAGAGGTTGTGCTGTCAGGACTGCATTCTGGGGCAAAAGTAAAGAGCCCTCAAGTATACAAGACTGTTAAGACCTAATCATGCTGCTGAGATTAGGCATTTTACAGGGGTCATTTTGTAGAAAAAGAGCTGCAGGAGCTCATTAGCATAACTTATTAGCATATGCCACACCCCCTGACATCACCGGAAGTGTGCACCAGCCCCTCTGACAGGCAGAAGAACCTGGGATCCATTCTTTCCCCCCTCTCCCTTCCCTTCGCCTCTAAGTCGGACGAAGGAAAAGGGGAGGGGAAGGATCTCAGGCACTTCTGCCTGACAGAGGTGCTGGCGTGATGTTCCACGCCCAGAATATAATTTTAAAAACCTCCAGGATCACTGGGGGCCAAACTGGCCTAGAGAAAAATGGCTTCCTGGCTCCAAAGTGGCGATCAGCATTTCCCTGGGCGCGTAATAAAGGGCCACAAGAACTAAGCACTGATGCAACTCTTCCTGCTCTAAGTTCACACAATCAGCATTATGATCCTTTTAAAGTTGAAAGTATGATATAAATGCAAAGGACTATTTGTAAGATTATATGTAAGACACAAGACCAGGATGCATCTCACTTCTGGCAATCACTTGGAGAGACCCTATCACTCAGCTTCCATTGCCCCCCCCCCCACACCCCACACTGGAATAAGAACATAATATCAGGCCATACCACATTGCAATAAAGCCCCTACAACTGTATACAGAAATACTGAGCTTCCCTACCATTTGCCACAACTAGCCCACCACACAACCAGGATCAAGACTCCTAAGTGGACCAACAGACAGGCCATACACTTGTTTGAGAAACTGAGTATTACAACACCTCTGGAACATTACAGATCAGTAGAGGCAGCACTGCACAGTGGTCAGACTTGCAGATCGATGTGGGGAGACTCAGGTTTGTATTCTCACTCTGCTGGCTGAGTGACCCTGGGCCAAATCTCCCCTTCTCTACCTAACCTGCCCCACAGGGTTGTTGTGAGGATGAAATGGAGACTCATGGGCAGGGTCCCCAGCTTCTCTGGCAGGAACACTATGTTAAGAAATCTCTCACAATTATGCAGCCATAGCAGGCAGGAGGGAAGGAGGTGAATACCTCGAGCGCCAGAGACTTGTAGAGGAAGAGTCGAACTTTGGGGACTCACCCGTGCACCAGAGGACCAAGGCAGCAGGAGGCAAGGAGCCTGGGCGAGCTGGGCTCCTCCATGCCTGGCAGAAGATGAGGTGCAGAGGCAAGAGGTGGGCAAGCAGAAGAGGCACTCAGCCAGCTGCATAAGCTGCATGCAAAGAAACTCCCGCCGCCCCAAGCTTCAGGGCTGCCTCGTTAAAGGAGTGCAGAGGCCAGACTCGATAATGAGAAAAAGCAAGCTCAGGATTCGTGGGTTGCATTTTGGGCTGTGGAAGAGGAACCAGCTCCATTCCTGGAGTTCTCTCAAGTTCCTGTGCTTTTGGTTTTGCTTTTTGCCAATCCGCCTCCCAAGACTGCTCCAGGTGCTCCGGCCTGAGGGCTGCTGGGGGCGGGGCTCGAGTGCTCATTACTAGTGGAGCTGAGGCTCAATGTCTCCAGCTGCTCCGCCACCTTCCCTTCCCTTGGTTTGCTCGGGGAGCCCAAGCAAGCCGGCTGCTGGAGGGAAGGAGAGGCGGTTTAAACCACCTTCCCTTCCCTTGGCTTGCTCAGGATCCCCGCAGCTGCAGAGCCCGAGTGAGCCAGCTGCTGGAGGGATGTGCATTCGGTATGTCTGAACCGAATGTACCCCCGAAAATGGCCCATTCGTGCCCCTTTCAGGCTGCTGCGGGCCGATTCAGATTCTCTGATCTGAATTGGCTTCCCGCAGTTTGGCCCCATTATATCCTATGGGCCATTGAAGTCAATGGAGAAAATATAGGGTATATTCTGGGGGCTGGAGGAGAGGGGTTTGAGGGAGAGGCTCCAAAATCACAGGGTAGCTGCTGGAGCCTCTCCCCAAGATACCTGCCATGTTTCAGGAACATTGAAACCGGGGTTCCAATTCTACGGCTCCCAAACAGGTTGTCCCCATCCCCTCCATTGTTCTCTATGGTGGTGGGGGGGAAAGGGCCGAAATTGACATCCGGGTGGCCCTTTTTCAGGCCCGGCGTTCTAGCGCGGAGCATGAAAAAGGAGAGGAGGACGGGGCTCTGCAGGCCATTTTTCAGGCACGGAGCCTGAAAAAGGCAGGGAGGGCAGCTCAACAGCCCCCCCCCCTGCGGTGGTTGCAGCTGCCGCCACTTTCAGCAGCGGGGCCCATAACTTTTTAAAGAGCCCCTAAGGACAGCTGAGAAAGCCAGAATGACCTCTCACTGGAGAGGTGGAATTTGCCCCTACGAGTCCAAGGCCACCACCCCGGGGCTCAGGGAGGCAAGGGAACGTTTCGCCTCGCCGCGGGTGTCGCAGCTGCTGTTGAGAACGGCGGCGGCAGCCATAACTTTTTAAAGAGCCCTTCCCGAGAGCTGGGGGAGCCAGAATGACCTCTTGCTCGGACATCACACGCGAGAGGTGGAATTTGCCCCTACGAGTCCAAGGGCACCACCCTGGGGCTCAGGGAGGCAAGGGAATGTTTCGCCCTGCCCCCCTCGGGCATCGCAGCTGCCACCGAGAACAGCGGCGGCCATAACTTTTTAAAGAGCTCCTCCCAAGAGCTGGGAGAGCCAGAATGACCTCTCACGTGTGATGTCCGAGCGGCGTTGCCATGACTGAGCGGAGTCCAAGGCCACCACCCTGGGGCTCAGGGAGGCAAGGGAACGTTTCGCCCCATCCCCCCCCCCCCCGCGGGCAGGGCATTGCAGCTGCCGCCGAGAACAGCTACGGCGGCCATAACTTTTAAAAGAGCCTCTCCAGAGAGCTGGGGGAGCCAGAATGACATCTCGCGTGTGATGTCCACAGCCTGCATTTCAGCATCTTAACCACTTGAGCCACCGCAGCTCCTAGTTATAAGCTAAGTAAAGGTAAAGGTTCCCTTGCTCAAAAGCCAGTTGAATCCGACTCTAGGGTTGCGGTGCTCATCTCCGTTTCAAAGCTGAAGAGCCAGCGCTGTCCGAAGACGTTTCCGTGGTCATGTGGCCAGCATGACTAAACACCAAGGTGCACGGAACACTGTTCCCTTCCCACCGAAGCGGTACCCATTTATCTACTTGCAATTTCTTGCTTTCGAACTGCTAGGTTGGCAGGAGCTGGAACTAGAGACGGGAGCTCACTCTGTCATGCGGCACCCGGGTCTCGAACTGCTGAACTGCTGACCTTCCACAGCCTGCATTTCAGCGTCTTAACCACTTGAGCCACCACAGTTCTTAGTTATAAGCTAGATACAGCCTAAATGATTGTCAGCCAGCCAACAGTATAGGCAGTCTAGTTGCACTCAGTTCCAGTAAAGAAAGGCCTCAGACGAGAACCGTGGCGGATATTGGAAAGGATCATGCTATTTTTCCCTCCCTCCACCTCACCCCACAGCTCCAGCTGAGTCTAACCAACACTCTGAATTGGAGGGCCATGATTTGCAGGGTCATGACATACGCAGAAACCTAATGGACCAGACTGAGTCACAGCATGGAGACACACGCTTCCGGTGAGAAGGGCTGCTGTTGACACAGACTTGAACCAGCCCTCAAAAGGGATTTAACCCGAAGGCACGTCAAATCCCAGTTCAGTGAGCAAACTGGACAGGCTCCAGAGGTCAACTAAGGAGCCGTAGCACATGACCAAAGGAACCACTGCGGTTTTAGAGATAAAAACCACTAAGGCTGCGTAGCTTGACACATCAGAACAACTCATTTAAAAGGGATGGGAGCTTTATAGCTGAAGGCTGCAGAATAATCTATGGTTGATATAAAGGGGGGGGGGGTTGGGGTTGGAAAATCTGGTCACTAATTAAATGTGACCCATTCTGCCAGGCTGTTTTTCCGTGCGAGCCCTGTTGAAATGAACGGGAGCAACACAAGACTCCTCAATGGGGCTTGTGCAGGAGACTGCATCTGGTGGGTTAGCATTCTGGCTCAGATCTGTTTCCTTCCCTTCTGTGCTACCCTTAAAGAACCTTCTCCCCTGTCAAACTGGGCCTTCTTTCTAAACCAAAGTTTGAAACATTTGCTCGCAGGGGAATTTTATTTTCTTGCCCCAGGGTGGTCTAAAACTCAACCTGTATGTCTGATGTTGTGACTCCATCTGCTGAGCAAAAGGTGCAAGTACAGCTCTACCTCTTCCAGATGGATTGGCTTTCCACATGTGCCACTCTTCTGTACCTGTGGTTGTATGTATATAAGGACAGATTTCTGCCTTGATGTGCCAATTTGGTCAATCATGTGCCTCTAACAACCCGCTACTGCAAAGAAGGACCTGAAGTAGCAGTAGCACCATGGCTAAAAGAAAAAGGCACGATTGGGGGAATGTTAGGATCAAACCTTGCCCCTGCTACAACCTCACTCTGTGACCTTAGACAAGTCTCTTCAATAATACTGGCCTAACTGACAGGGCTGCTATAAAGATTACAACTCAACAACATGAAGTGCTTTGAATAACAAACCACTTGTATCATTGCTAAGTATTATCAGCTGAGACTAGTTCTCTGTACTCAGTTCTGAGGAGATAAATCAACACGAGTAGCCATCAGTGCTCCCGCTGAGTTAGTGTGAGCTAGCTCACAGTTTTTTAGCCTCCAGCTCACAGAGTTTTGTCTCTGCTCAGGAAGGATGGCTCCAGAGCTAACTGATTGATGCAGGAGCCAAATCACTCACAACTTTAATGCCAGTAGCTCACAAAGTAGACTTTTCGCTCACGAGACTCCACAGCTTAGAGGGAACGTTGGTAGCCATGTTAGTCTGCCTGTAGCAGTAGAAAACAGTAAGAGTCCAGTAGCACCTTAAAGACTAACAAAATTTGTGGCAGAGTATGAGCTTTTGTGGGTCACTGCTCTCTTCTTCAGTATTAAGCAGTGACTCACGAAAGCTCATATCCCACCACAACTTTTGTTAGTCTTTAAGGTGCTATCGGACTCTTACTCAGTTCTGAGGGATTCTATATTGACGCAATCAGAAATGTACCTCAACAGAGCAGCAGGCCACCCTTGCAATCTATTGCACCTGTCCTGCAACACTGGCGTGCAAATCCACCTTTAGCACAACATGCTTTCTGTGTGCCCAAGCCACAACTTTGTATACACCTGGCTGGGAACAGTAATGCATAGCTAGGAGCATAAGAAATGTCCTGTGCAAGAAAGGTGCCTTTATTCCTAGATGTTTGTGCTGTTGGTGTAGGAAACACACAAAAAGGAGCTTACCTGATAAGCAGCATGTGTCGTTTGCCTCCATCCAGCCACAAAATCTGATATCACTCAATGTATTTGCTCATGGAAGATTGCATTCAAATACTTGTAGCACAGTGCCATCAGTGGGCTTAATTTCACAGCAGATATGCAGGGACCAGCATTGGATTCTGACTGTTGCTTGGCCATGCTACTGGTGAAACCCAAACCTGATTTTATCCAAAGTCTGTTGGGAGAACTGTGCAAGCAGTGGTCACAGGAGACACTACAGTCCCTAGGATAAAAGACCAGCAGCTATATAGGTGCAGAATGCCAGAGCTTGTTCTATTCCCCTTCTGGTCACCCTACCTCAACTGGCTGGTCCATAATAGCAAGACACAATGGATACTCCCCCCCCCCCCCAGATCCAGTCCTTCATAGCCTCCTGTAGACCTCTCAGATACTGAAAGGATAAAATCAATTTTTATTGATCTCCTGCTAGACACAAGGCCTGTCTTTTCAGTGCACAAACCGAGATGGGCAGCCGTGTTGCCACGTCATTGGCATCTTCACCAACTGCCTAAGAGGGCATTTTTCTGCAAACTGAACTATATCCTTGGAGTCACAAAAGACAGGCTGCTTCAGTGAAACACCTTCATGACCGTGGCCTGCATATTCCTGGGTCCAAGCTGTTTCACCCCATGACAAAGTTAAGAAGTGCCATCAGGCAAGGTGAAGATGGGTGCAGGATTTTCAGTGGGGTGGAAGTGGACTGAATGCAACACTGCTGTCCTGAACCAAAATGCAGAGTTTTCATTCCTGGAGCAAACTTTGAGGGAAAGTTCTGTACATTGCTAGAGGTGGGGAAAACTACAGAGGGAATGGGTACCTATTAGCTTGTTCCTGCAACATGTCTAATCAATCACCTCACAGTTCCTT
This sequence comes from Gekko japonicus, assembly GCF_001447785.1. Taxonomy (NCBI): domain Eukaryota; kingdom Metazoa; phylum Chordata; class Lepidosauria; order Squamata; family Gekkonidae; genus Gekko; species Gekko japonicus. The sequence continues at coordinate 1,303,995 of NW_015164186.1, forward strand.
CTCAGCAGTTTTAAAAGGATTTATAATTGGAGGGAGGGGTACTGTGATGCACAACCATGGATGACTGTAGACGCTGCACATGCCTCTCTGAAACACAAGGGAAGAGCTAAGACAGAGGCTGGATGCAGGGCCTAACTTTTAAGACACGTGCATGTTGTAAAGACCGGCTCAAACTGCAACCACAAGAACATTACCCGTTTTCATTCTTGCAACTCCTTGCATGTTTACTCAAAAGCAAGCCTCACTGCGTTTAAAGGGCCTTACTTCCAAATAAGCATGGATATGACTGTAACCTTGCCTTGCTCCTGGCCGTGGAGCAGGGTGACAGTAAGGGGTTCCTACTTCTAGAGGAACTCCACCTCCACCAAAAGAAGTACCCCACTGTATTTGTCTCTCATGCACTTGTCCAGCAGTTGGGATTTGAGGCTGATTCACACATTACAAAGTCCATGTGACAGCCACTTGTACTGTAAGCAGCAGCATGTCTATAGTCTCATGCTGGGGTCTAAAGTCCCTGGGGGCCTGATTTAGAGTGAGACCACGTGGAGGAGGATCATAAGCCTTCTGCCTGTAACATATTCTCCAATATGAAACAGCTCTGGAAGCTATTTGCCTTGGTGGGGAACATTATGTGTAACCAGGGCAATTTTTGGCCAGGAACGCACAGGAACGGAGTTCCGGTTGGCTCCTGAGTTGGCCACACCCAGCAGGAACTTATTAGCATAATAGGCCACACCCAACAGCAGAAACTCATTAGGATTGGCTACAGTAGGTGTGTGGGGCCTAACATGCAAAGGAGTCCCTGCTACAAAAAAAAGCCCTGGGTTTTGACAACAAACAAGGTAAACAGAATAAGAAGCAAAAGGTGGGTGTGGCTGGATGGCCACACTTCTGGCAACACAGGGCTGCGGCCTAATATGCTAATTAGCTGTGCTGTCAGGGTATGGCCTAATATGCTAATGAGTTTCAGCTATTGGGTGTGGCCTATTATGCTAATGAGTTCCTGCTGGGCTTTTTCTACAAAAAAAGCCCTGTATGTAACCATCATCAATATACGTGTTTCCCCAATATGGCAAACAGCACCTTCCTTGGGCCATTTCTGGCCAGAAGAAACAGCAGGGCAGAGGGCTTAAACCCCACATCCCCACGATTCCTAGTGGGTCTGTGTACTCCTGGGAACTGAGTTCCCTGCATAGAACTGCAGCCACATGCCTGATCTAAAGTTCTAGCAGTGGCCATGTATAAATACACCCCAAGTGGGAACAGGTCATCTGAATGCATTTGCATTACTAGTAACTGTTCACCCATCAGATCTTACCGGGGTGTGTGTGGGAGATCTGATTTGCATCACTGTTTTTTACACCAGATGGTTAAATGGTGGCCACTGTGTAAATCTTGTTTTGGCGCAGCAACTGGTCACGGAGATTCTCTGACACGGCTTCCAGGATCACAGCTCCAAACCACATTTCCAAAGTTTGTTAACCTCATTGGTGCATTTGGAAGACAGAACAGTCTGCCACAAGTGTCAACTTGGCATTACCACATTAAAAACAACAAAACAAAACCAAGTGTGCAAAATTGGTAGAGGCTCAGAGCAGAAGGCACCAGCATGTAGCTATAATCTAAACTGTATAGAAGCAATGCATGAAAGAAAGAGGGGAAGGAGACAGGGTGGTTGGAAGCACATGACACACACCTGCATGCAGGAGGGGGAGCTGCACTGCCGCAGCCGAAGCGCACGCACAAACATACATAACACCAGTTTCCTTAGCCAGACATCACACTTGATACATACTGTACACAGCTTGTTTCCCTCTCCTCCCTTCCAGGCATTCATTTTTAAAGAGAGCTGAAGGTGGTAAGGGAGAGGCTGCGTTGCCAGCAGTCTAGACAGTCTCTCTTTTGCCCCACAGGTAATCTCCGGTTAAGCAGGTTTCCAAAAGCACTATCCGGAACCCTGTTTTCCAAAGAGAGCCGTGGGATGAGCATTCTCAGTATGGGCCAAGATGCTTCTTTCAGCTCCCTGAAAAACCTGTTTCCAGCTACTCTCCCAATCAAAACATTTCACTAAGGTCAGGGACTTGACTGAGTATGAGGACAACACCCCTTCCGTCTTCCACAGCAGGCTCCTGGCTGGACTGCAGTAGCAACTCTTCCCTCCCAAAAAAAACAACAACAACACAAAACCCTGCCTGGAAGAGAGTCCTGTGTACCAAGGGAAGAATACTGGGGAGCGGGGGTATTCTCTCAGCTCCCCTTATCATACTGTCCCGGCAGCTTCTCCCACGCACTCAGGGCTGTGAAGGAAAACAGCTCACCGCCAGCCACAAAGGGAGAAAGAAGGGCACTGAATTCTACCAGAGGGGGGAAATTAGCCAGTGACTTTTCAGCGATGTCACTGTTTCCCCTCATTTGCTCTCCTCTTCCACTTAAGAGCTTTGAAATCTGAGTTGGATACACCACGTTTGCCCAGTCTGGAGAAATGATTCACAGAGGCCACAGCAAGCAGCAGCTCCAGGGGGAAATGGGAGCAGAGGTGGAGCAGGAAGTCAGAGGCGGAGTAGGAAGTGAGAGCCTAAGTCTCCTCTCTGACACAGGTGCTTCTAGGTCCGGACTTGGAACTTGCCAGCCTTCGTCATGTACTTGATCCCTTTGAAAGGTTTATACTTCTCTCCGTACATGTCCAGTCGATTCACTTTTAACCCTAGGAGGATGTAAAAAGGTAAAGAGAGGTTGGAGATGAGCAACTGAAGGAGACAAAGGCAACTATTATTATTACGGGCCCAGAGGTACTGTGGAATGCAAAATGAGAATGGGCACAGCATACATTTGCTTAAATCTGCAATTTCTTTTGGTCTGGCAGGTCATGGAGAACAGCAAAGGGTAATGCAGGAAACTGACACCCTTGCCCCAACAACAAAAAGCCTTACTGTCCCCATTCCTCTCCTCTGTCCCCCTGGGGACTTTTAACAGCTTCCAGGGGGGCCTGCTCCAAGTGCTTCATCTTCAGAGGTGCAACATGGCTAAGAAGAACAGGACTCTCTCAGTGATGGCACCCATTTTATGGAATGCCTTGGCTTCAAAGGTCTAACTGTTAATTGGTCTCTTTTAGCAAGTGGGTGTGTGTGCTGGGAACAGACTGCCTTTTTAATAGAAAGGGCCCTGCTCCTGGTAGAGGAAAACTACACCTCCCTAAAAGAAGGAAGGGACTCTCTACTAGAATTTAAGGGCCCGGAAGCCTCATATGGGAAAAGGCAATTCCTGAGGTACTCAATACCCAGACAATAGAGGGCTTTCAAGGCTAAAACCAGCACCTTGGATTGGGCCTGGAAACAAACCATTATCTGTAAATATTTTAGAACAGGTGTAATATGTTCTCCTGAATAGCAACCTTCTGTAAAAGTTGCAGTTTCCAAAACCTCTCCAAGAACAGCCCTATGTAGATAGCATTCTAGTAGTCCAATCCGGAATTCAGTGAGTCATGAATTATAGTGACCAGGTCTTTCTTCTGGGGGCGTAGTTGGTGAATCAGCCAAAGCTGGTAAAAGGCACACCTGCCTAGCCAATACCTTGTAATCCAGGAACAATGCAGGTCCTGCAGCACCCTCAGCTCCAAAACCCCCAAGGAATGTGCAATCCATAAAGGATGGATATTTCCCAAGGAACTGGTCCACTGACTTCCCATCAGCTCTCTCTTACCAGCTTTGGTTTCTTGACCTTTATGTCCCTCTGCCCTCAGGCACCCATGCTACATAACTGTCTTACTAGGACATCCAGCACCACAACCTCTCCTTGTATCCTCCAATAACGTAACATTTGAAAATAAATAAAACGTAGCTCAGTTTTAAGACTACATACCAGAAATAGCCAACTGTTGTATTTTGAAGTGAAGGTTGATAGTGGGGTTCTCGTCAGGCTTGGAGGCTCCCGCCTGGAGGCTCATTGTCCCCTTTAAGCTTGGTAACTTTTGGGGGTTGATCTTGCCCACATCCCAGGACAGCATCTTTAAAAGAAGAGAAGGGAGAAGGGCAAACAGGTGAAAACAACATGAGTGCTGCATAAGGACAAACCAACCAACATAGTTTCATGCAGCAAGACGACAGAGATTGGTGCTTCCAATGTGCAGGACAGAAGGAAGGTTGTCAGATCCTCACACAGAGAGAAAAAACTTACTTTTATATGCTCTACGCACAGAACAAGCAAGATCTGTGAAGGAGGCAGAGGTGTGGCAGGCAGTTTGGAAGCTAATGTCCTGCTTTGACAAACTGACCTCCAAAAACAGGATGCTTAGTGCATCAAATTCAGAGAGGTTGGAGATTAAGGGTTAATGCCTCACTGTGCATTCCCTCCGCCCCCCCATTGGTCAGCACCAGCTGAGGAGAACTTTAAGAGCAGCTGCATGCTGAAAAAAGGGTCCTTTCTTGCCTTTTTTCGTCTCTGGCATGTCAGTAGCCAGACAGTTCAGTCGGTGTGTCTGTTAGATGGAATCTGACAAAATTACTTGGAAAGTGTCGGGATACAACTCCTTGCCCTTACTGAATACTATAAAATCAGAGGAAACATTCAAAATAGGAACTTTAAGTCTAAGTGTCAGCCAAGCTGAAAACTTCATTCACTGTGTAAAGAACTGAGTATCAGGTTTGGCAGGAGAGATTGGTCAGTAGGTTGGAACTGCCAGTCTAGCCAAGTATAAAAGGAATATTGCTTCTAGGAAAAGGAGAATATTTCCTACTCAATTAATTATTCAGTGGTTTCATCTCTGAAAAGACGCCTGGTTTGTGAAAAATGGTCTCAGACACCTCCAGAGTCAAAAGGAACACTATAATCTCACAGGAAGAAAGTACTTGCCTCCAGGAAAATCAGTTAGTTAAATTAATCTATATGAAGACACATTGCTGCTGTAAAGAAATCTAAGACAAAGAAATAACTCACTGTTAAGAATCGAGCATTTATGAAAATAAGCATCAACGATACACTGTAGTCTATTAAAAATATTATAACCTGTAAATATAACAACATTTACCTCAGCTTTCTCATCCCCTGTCTATCCCTAACCCAGCCATGCCTGTTAAATAAAACTGTTATTTCAGATTGAACTTTACAATGTCTCAAGAGCCATTTTCAATAAAGGTATTAATAAGAAGAGGGCTTCTGCCTTTCCACAGAAAGTTCCTTGGGCTAGGCTAAAAGCCGAATTATATTCTGAAAACAGGGTGGGACAGAAAATCTTTTAAAAATCACATTTATTTACATGCTACGTACTAGGGGCTGCTCAATCACAGCAGGGAACAAAAAGAATTTTGGCGGGGAAAATCTGCCTCTCAGTGAAACAAGCAGCAGGGGTCCGTCATACCTGCTGTCTCATTCCCATCAAGATTCCCTGTGGCCTCAAATGAAGGAAAAGGCGTGGCAAGCCCTCTTAGCCCTTGGCTTCTTTCTTCCCTCTCCCTTCTCTTCCAGGCAGAGCTTCAGGATGTGGCCCTTTGGTCAGCAGATCTGTTTCCTGTTTCTTTCTTTTTTTGCTCATCAGTATTCAGCCCACTTCCCTTCCCTCTTGCACAAATGATTTGTTGTTTGTCGGGAAAGCACTTAGGCATCTCTATAGCCTCTGTGCAATGAGGCCGTCTCCTGCTCTCTCTCTAACTGCCCTGGTTGATGGCACAGTCACCCACAAGCTGAGGGGCTCCTGACTCTCCTGAAACAACCCCACTGGGTTAGGCTCTGCTTCCCCATATGCACCGACTGTACAGACTCTCCACTAATACCCCTGGCTGCAGGACAAAATGAAGCTAAATTCACACTCTCTTACACCAGTGCGAGCACCATTTTCTTGTGGCTTTTCCCCACACCATTCTGGTAAGTGTTTGAACCCAGGAGCCATGGTGACAGAAGGAATGGGCTGGGTGATTCAGGGGCACAACTCTTATTGTTGCCTTGACTGTTACCTGTTCTGTAACATCACAT
>NW_015164186.1:1310008-1313967 GCF_001447785.1 Gekko japonicus
TGGGCATGCCTCCCACATGGCATCCTGGGCCATTCTCCTTACTTTATGCAAACAGAAGTGCTGAGGCTCAAACCTGCCCTTACAGACAGCTGCTTTTAAAAATGCACATGTGCTTCTACACACCAGCAGGGCAGCCTTTCCAAGACCCAATAAAATAAAACCTGGGAAAGTTTTTAAAAAGTTGGTTCAGATATGGAGAAGAGTTGAGTTACTCTTCACTAAAGACACCCCAGATACTACTCAATAGGCACCCAATCACTTCTGCAACCACATTCTAAACAGCCACGGTCATGAAGAACTATAGTTGCATGTTTTACCAGTGACAAAGAAAGCGATCCTAAGCAGGTCTATTCAGGATCCAATTCAGGTCTATTCAGTGAGGCTTATTCTGAGGAAAGTGCCCTTCAGATTGCACTGCAAATCAATGTGTGTAGAAAATGCAACCAATAAGCATTTCCTTGTTAAACTGCATGAAAGCCAATTTTAACCGGTGAGGGGGTTGAATGAAGGGTGTACTTTTAGGGTTTTTTTTGTTGAATCTATATATCTAATTCCCAACTTGCCCCCGGAGTGCGGATCGCTAAATCAGCACTCCGGGGGCAGCTGGGGGGGGGCGGGGGAGGTTTGTGTACACGTGGGCCAGTCCCCACATGTGCACAAAAATACAAAATCCTGCTGTGCTTCTCTCTCCCCGACTCCGCCGGCCTTCTTGGCTTCAGGCTTCCCTCCCTTGTAATCCCCTTGTAATCAGCAAGAATGGGGGGGGTAAGAGTTATAGATATTTGACCCCCCTGCAGGCATAGCCCTGCTTTTCTGCAAAGGAGTGGAGAGGATCATGCCAGAAACAGCACGGGGGGGAGGGGGAGGAGGGGGGAAGAGATGAGTGAGGCCCGACGGCTCGCTTAGGAGGGGAGGAGGAGAGAGACGAGGGAGGCCTACGGAGGGGAGGGGAGGGGGGAAGAGAAAAAGTGGAGACCCAACAGTACGCAACATTTTGTTGCGGGTCTCCACTTGTACATTTTGATTCAGGTATTTTTAAAGCTTTTTTAGTTCTTGTGTGATTGCAATAAGGAATAAAAATGAAAATATTAAAATACTGCCAGACTTTAAACAGAGAGCCAAGTTTTATGGATTAAATTGGAAGTTCTCTCAAAGGAAGCGTACAAAGCCTGGTAATATACACTTTTGTTTCAATTTAACTGATATTAGGAAGGCATCTCTGAACATTCAGTCTGTAGGTCAGACAGATGGCTATAATTAACAGGGTCTTCCCAGTGGTGGCCCCTCTTTGTGGAACTCCTTACCCCAAGGAGACCTTCCAGATCTGCTCAATGTATTTCTTAGGGTAGTTAAGAACTTCCATTTCAGGGCAGGCCTTTGGCCATTTGAGTGCCTAAAATTTTGTTTTAACTTCAAAAGAAAATCTTGTATCTAAAGCTGCTTTGGGAGTCCTTGTAGCTCTAAGAGGCAGAATGGTAAAATATGAAATAAATAATACAGCCAGGAGGGTTTCGTTGTCCCATGATGGGTATGGGATTTGATTTTACTTGACTCGAGAAGGCTTCCCATCATAGGAATGACCCAAGACAAGAGCAACATAAAAATGCCAGTTCCAGGTCCCATTTGACAGCTGCCATTTGGGTGGCAGGACTATGAAGTAGAAGGAGTTACTTTATCCCTCCATCTCTGTAGAGCAAACCGCATGTACCTGGCATGGGTTGCTCACCAAACAGCTGCATCCCACTGGAAACAGGGAATGCCAATTAAGTTGGGACCATGTGTGGTTTCTGAATACTAGGCAACTCTATGGTGGAAAAAGATTCAGAGGAGTATTGAAACAGGTTGAAGAGCTCCCATCTCATCTCTTCCCAGAATAAAAGGTATGAGAGAAAATGAGGGAACGGCCTGGGTACCAGACTCCACTGCCTACTCCCCTCTCACCTTTGTAACAGGATCAAAGGTGTGCGTTCCTTGCGAAGGTGTGAGGGTCATGTTGAGGACACCTTTCGGCATCTGGCTGGTAACCGTCACCCCTTCCACGGTCTTCCCCATAGTCTGTTTGGGACCCACTGTGATCTCGAAGCGGCCCAACGAGCTGCTGTCTCGGAAACTGATGTTGTGCTTCATGTAAACAGGGATCGCCACCAGGCTGGAACAGAGAAGGAGGAGGAGAGCACTGTAGCTGCATCAGCATCAAGCAGCATCCTCACCTGCCCGAACCCATCTAGCTCATCTGCTCAACTGTCAACACAGAGATGCTTCTTTGGCTAGTAAGGCCCTGTCATTAAGGAAGATGAACCCTTTCCCACTGCAAGGGTACAGCAAAAAAATAGTATTTCCTCACGGGCAGAATATTACAGTCGTGTGTTTTTTCCTCCCTCTATCAATGTACTGTGAGTTCACTGCCTTCCTTGCCATGCAATTATTAGTTATCCTGGTGCAGAATATCACATCTGAAGAATTCCAGATTTCTAGTCTAAAGATACCACATTTCTAGCCCTTACAACTATAAAAGAAGAAACATAAGTTCTCCCCCCCCCCCCAGACTTTTCACCGTAGTCCAAAATGTATCAGCAGTGGCTTCTAAGAAGACAGGAAAGGAAGCTGAATTCCAGAGGGCAAAGAAGAAAGGCTTCAATGTCCTGGATAGCTCCCTGAAGGTTATCATTCTACTAATCTCCAGTTGCTTTTATTCTTTGCCAAAATCTTTTGAAAACGGAGATCTTAGAAAAACATTATGCAAGATCTGCAAATATGTGAAACGTACAATGTATTGCAGCTAGGAAATATGGGGCTCCTCAGTAGAAAAGATGGGATATTTGCTGTGCTGAGTCAAGACTGGAGACTCAAGCAGAAATAAATCTGAGCCTGGGGGAAAATCAAGCAAATACAACCAATTTTTAAATTTGCTTAGATTTATACTTTTAACACTAAAGTAAATGTTATTAAAAAATCAAGGCACAAGTGCATTTGAATTTGGGAAGTCACTTAATAGTATTAACTTAAAATTTATCAAGTTTATGTTTTCTAAATACTGTCATACAAAGCTGTCTGACGCAGTATCAGACCATTGGTCCAATACTGGCAGTGGTTCTCCAAGGTCTCATGCAGAGAAAGGCCTCCCCCAAAAGCTGGTACTTGAGATCCTTTACCTGAAAGTCTTAATGACTGAACAGGGGACTTTCTATAGGCAAAAGAGATGCTCTGCCACTGAGCCACAGCCCATCAATATTTTAAGACCTTTAAAATTTATGTGCAATTCTTAAACGTTTCACAAATTCCAGACTAGTCATGTTGCCTCTTAAAAGAGCTCATGAAGGATATTTGGATTGGCGTGTGTGTTGCTATACATTCCTTGTGGTGAAATGGCTCCTTATCCCATGGGTCTTCTTGTTAAATTTCAATTCTAATGGAAAATGTTTTTATATTTGTACTCTGTTATGGACAGAGATTAATCCTTCTTTTATAACTTTTTTATTGCTTTTATACTATAAACTATCTACACACTACAAATTCAGAGTAGCAACTCTCAGTAATAAACTAACTTTCACTTTAGATACCCTGTTTCCCCAAAAATAAGACCTACCCAAAAAATAAGTCCTAGCGGGATGCATTTGTGCTATAAACCCTAGTGTGTCTTCTTGAGAAAAAATATATATAAGACAGTGTCTTATTTTCGGGGAAACACGGTACTTCCCTACAAATTAATGCTTACAATATATCATTTACCTTTCATATATAAAGTATTCAAATAAAAAAGACAAACATTAATTAATTAGGATAGCACATATGAGCAATAGTATATACAAGTGGAGACCCGCAACAAAATGTTGCGTACTGTTGGGTCTCCACTTTTTCTCTTCCCCCCTCCCCTCCCCTCCGTAGGCCTCCCTCGTCTCTCTCCCCCTCCCCTCCTAAGCGAGCCGTCGGGCCTCGCTCATCTCTTCCCCCCCTCCTCC
>NW_015164186.1:1314019-1332221 GCF_001447785.1 Gekko japonicus
GCTCCGAAGCGGCGGCGGCGAGGCCCGCAGCAGAGCGTTCTGTGCGCGTGTGCACGGAACGCTCTTGCACTTTCGGGGGGATTTAAACATCCCCCCGAAATTTTTTTTAACTTTTTTTATTTTTGTGCACACGTGGGGACTGGCCCACGTGTGCACAAACCTCCCCCGGCCCCCCAGCTGCCCCCGGAGCGCGGATCTAACGATCCGCACTCCGGGGGTAAGTTGGCTATTAGATATATAGATTCTATAAATCTTAACATAGAAGAATCTCAGATCTTCATTTAGATGCCTTCTTATCTTTATGCTTCTTCTTCTTTTGCCAGGGTTTTTTAATCTCGTATGATCCGGGAGCAGCCTCCCCCAGTTCAGAGTCAGAGTCAAAGATCTCACCCAAAGATACAGAGGTAGAGGAGGAACTGTCGCTAACTATCTCCTGTTGTTCGCTTTTTTTTCTGTAGCCTTCTCTTCCCCTACTTTCTCTTTTTCTTTTGCTGGACTCTGATGCTGCTTCAAAAACAATTCTGCTTTGGTGAGAGAGTCAATCTTTTCCTTTTTGCCTTTATAGTTGAGTATAAGTCCTTCTGGTAAAATCCACTGATACTGAATGGTGTTTCTTTGAAGAATTGTTGTAATATTTCTGTATTGCTTTCTCTTTTTACGTATTTCAAATGGAACATCTTTCAAGATCTTTATTTCTTCCTCTTGAATTTTTAATATTGTTTCAGTTGTCGCTTTAAGTATCAAATCTCTTGTTGATCTTTTTGCAAATTTAACAAATATTTCTCCAGGAAGGTTATTTTTCTTCACAAACTCTGCATATGTTCTGTAAATCATGTTTGCTGTTGATCAGGGGAGCCAGTGCTTCACTTAGGATCTCTCTCAGATTCTCATCTTTTTTTCATGGGACCCCTTGAAATCTTAAAACATATAAAGATCTTTCCACTTGTAGTTGAAGTAATTGTTGTTTTTTAGAAGCTCTGTCTTTATCTGCTACATCCATTCTTTGGTCCAATTCTTTGGTCTTACATTCAACCTTTTTCAGCTTTTGGGCAGTCTTCTCTGATCTTACTTTGGTATCTTTCAGTTCTTTCTGCAAATCATCAAATTTCTTGTTGAGATTCGTCAGCTGGTCCAGCAGGGGGTGCAAGGCTTCAGAAATCGTACCAGCTATATCGGAAGTAGTCCCGGATCTTCCCACGCCCACTTTACGCTTGTCTGTCTTTTTGAAACTTCTTCACTCACGTTTTGCCGCTGAATGTCTTCATATGAGGGGAGTCTCTTTGACTTAGGTTCTTGCATGCTCTGGTCCAGTAACGTCTCTTGTTGCCATTGCTGGCTTTGGGATAGCGGGACCTTAAGGAGCTAAAAGGAGCCTCAATCCCCCAGCCGTGGCTTCGGGAGCGGTTCCTCCAGTGCTCCAGGCTAGAAGCCCTCTACAAGGACTTCAGGGGAGATCGAATACGTCCGATCTCCCTCCCTGCCACCCCGATCCGAAACACACCCATCGGAGCTTGATGGAATGCGTCCGTCCGCGAGTTGTTGAAACCGAAACTCGATAGAGATTAATCTAATCCAGTTTCTCCAGACTGAGTTCCAGCTGAGAACTCAACCACACAGGAAAGACAGTTGTTGACTGGAGCCCCAACAAGTATCTGACCCCCGTCACCTTGCTGAGTTGGAAAATAATCTAGAAACTCTGTACTAAAGGGCACCCATGTCTTTTTTATAGAGGAAGACAAGCTGCTGGCAAGCTTGCTGCTGATATTTGAATGTGAGCTGAATATGAGAAATGAATGATCAGTTTCTTTTAAACCTTTTTTAAGATGGGCAAAAAAATCCAAGATGCCAGAATCCATTACTTTGATTCCCAACCCCCTTACTTCTGAGCACTGACGTGATAGGAAAGCAGGCGGAAGTTCCCATCTGGAGGGATGAAGGAGAGGATTCGTTCTGATTCCCACCGCTTGAAACGCACGCAAGGATGGAAGCTGACATCATCCAGCAACCTGGGGTTCTGAAATAAACAGGGGGGGGGGGGAAACATCAAACTTCTTGGCAGATCACACTGGTTTATGTTCTGCCCTCACTGAAATTCCCTGTCCAGTGGGATGCCTCTAACGGTCTTCGTTACCCCATTCCATTCCAGAAATTTAAGCTTTCTCTCCTTCCTCAAGCCCTATCTCCCTTCTCTACCCACCGTACACCCAGCACTACATTCTACCCACATCTCCAGAACCTACTAAACTCTGGACTTCCCACCTTCCACAATAGTTTACTGCCTCTGCCCTCTCTTTATTTTGTATCATGATGGCTTCAGAAGGTCTGTTTGACAAGGCCCACTCCATTCTCAGCAGCCCATCGAGAATTCCTTCCCACTTACCATGAAGGAGAGGGTAAGATCTGGCATCCCAGTCAGTTTCACACATGCATCAATCACCCCTTGAATTTCAGCTGTAATTGTGGAACCTGCCTCAGAAAACAAAAACCGTGTAGATCATGAGGGAAACCATGAACCTGATGGAAGCTGCTATGGACAAGAGCAGCTAAAGGCTACAATTCAAAATGTATATTAAAGAGCAATTGGCAAGTCATTTTTGGAGAGGGGAGACTGCAGGAGATTTCAAATACATTGCCCCTTTGGAAAGATACCATGGAAATGCAGCATCTTGTACCTGATTTGTCAATGATAGCATCTATTTCTTCAATCACATCGAAATAGGCCTCGTTGTTGGTGTATTTCACGCCAGTCCGTCGCCAGGGTACCACGGACAGCTGCCCGGTGGGGAGTTGTTCTCCTACATTGGTGCTGCCTGAAAGGATTTATTACTTATTACATTTCTTATTTCACTCTTCCTCCAAGGGGATCAAGGTGGTATACATGACTGTCTCCACCTTTCTCACAACAACCCTGTGGCAGTAGAAAAGAGCAAGAGTCCAGTAGCACCTTAAAGACGAAGAAAATATGTGGCAGGGTATGAGCTTTCATGAGTCACTGCTTACTTCTTCTGATACTGTGAGTTAGGTCTGGCTGCTAGAGCACAATAGGCCCAAGTTCACCCAAGCAAGGATGGGTCTTGCCAGTCCTAGACACACAAACTATTTTGCGGCCCTGGATTAAGAAGGCTGGAAATACAGAAGTAGTCACCTTGACTAACTAAAGAATAGATTTCACTTCCACTTGCAAAATTCCCAGCCATACAATAGTCACAGGCTACCTTAGCACTGGGGTGCCAAAACATGTCTTTCCAACATGACATTTCAAGTGGAAGCTGCCTGATAATGAATCACCCAAGAAATACCATCTTGCAGGTAAATTCCCCTGACATCAATTGGATCTACTCACAAGTCAACCTGCATCAAGCAAATCTGACATTATGGATATGCTCTCCAAACACAGGCACAACCTCACACTGAGCTTTATCCTAACTGAAGACCTGAGATGAATGCAAGAAGTTGTCCTTTCAAGTAGGTTGATGCCAATTACAGACAACCCTGATGAGGTTTGAAAACCTGAAGGCAGGACCAGCAGAGCTGACCCATGCCCTGGAGCTCTCAGAGAACTGACCCCTTGTGCAGTTCAGGAAGAACCACTACATGGGGTTCTTAACCAAAAGTGACCATAGACCAAAACCAACTATGGGAAAACAGCTGTCCAAAATGCTGTACATGATGTGATGCCTGTGGAAAAAATGTTCTCATTGATTGAATCGATCTAGCCCATGGATTCTTTGGGAAGAGATGTTTGATGAACATCCCATGGTGTGATATATTTAAGAGATTTGTATCATGCACTCTTAGTTTGAAAGGCTCATAAGGCAGCTCGCACTAATAAAAGAATGAACATACATTAATAGGATCTAGCACTTTATTGGCAACACTGTACAATTTGGTGTTCTGGCTGCTGTACAATGAAAGGGGCCTTGTTCTCCAGCTGAGCTCTGAGCAGGAGCAGGAGAGAGAGCTGTGAGAGTGGTGAGTGGGTTTCTTTTACTTGCTTTCAGCTGAGAGAATTCAGCTAAGGATATTTTGTGGGAAAACTGTGTTTAGCAGTGTGTGGAAGCACTTAGAGTTCTTGCAGAGTCCTGGCTGATTGCGTGTGGGAGAGGAACGGGCACTGTTTGACTGGGATTGCCTGTAATTGAGAGGAAGTGGAAGGGGCATTGTTTTGCCTGTGATTGAGTGCCTGGGTGAATTTGAATTTGAATAGCTGCTGCCTGACCTCTGCTGGGGGAGGCCTCTATTTAAGGAAGCACCTTGGCAGAGGCACGAGCCTCTGGCACAGCTCTGAGCAGGAGCAGGAGAGAGAGCTGTGAGAGAGGTGAGTGGGTTTCTTTTACTTGCTTTCAGCTGAGAGAATTCAGCTAAGGATATTTTGTGGGAAAACTGTGTTTAGCAGTGTGTGGAAGCACTTAGAGTTCTTGCAGAGTCCTGGCTGATTGAGTGTGGGAGAGGAACGGGCACTGTTTGACTGGGATTGCCTGTAATTGAGAGGAAGTGGAAGGGGCATTGTTTTGCCTGTGATTGAGTGCCTGGGTGAATTTGAATTTGAATAGCTGCTGCCTGACCTCTGCTGGGGGAGGCCTCTATTTAAGGAAACACCTTGGCAGAGGCACGAGCCTCTGGCACGAGCCGAAGGGTGAGCTAAAGGGCTCTTTGCCTGTGGCTCTTAGCCTAGGGACTCTTAGACTAGGGGCGCTGTAAGAAGCCCAAAAAGAGCCAGAAAGACAAGGCCCTAGGCTCTTTGTCTTTCCCGTAAAATAATTTGACTTGATAACAAAACCCACATAAATACCAAGGGTTTAAAAGGGGGATTATATTTATTTATTTTAAAAGAATTATGAAGCCAGAATGCCAGCAGGGGGTTGGGGGCTATCCAGTGTTTTGCACGGAGTGTCACATGTATGACTATCTGCCCACTGGGCAGAAGTCTTGGGTGTGTCCTCGGTGCAAGGAGCTCCTGGTTCTCAGGGAACGTGTGTGCTCCCTTGAGGCCAAGGTGGCTGACCTGGAGAAGCAGAGACAGTCAGCTAGGCACACAGAAAAGACTCTCGGGGACTTGTTAGCTTCGTCCCACTCTGGATCTGGCAGCCCCGCTGCTGTCAGGGAGCATGAGGGTCTAGGGGAAACAGGGCACCATGCTGAGGATAAGGGGAATGTGCCCTCAGAAGGGACCTCTTCCCCAGCTGGTGAGCGGCTCTCCTTTTGCACCAAGGAACCATCCCTGAGCAGGGTGGGAGGGGGGCTCTTGGTAGTGGGTGATTCGATCCTTAGGCAGGTAGACAGCTGGGTGGCGAACCCGCGTACTGACCGTATGGTGACTTGCCTGCCTGGTGCGAAGGTAGCGGACATTACGCGTGTTTTAGATAGGCTGGTAGATAGTGCTGGGGAGGAGCCAGTGGTCGTGGTGCATGTCGGCACCAACGATGTGGGGAAATGCAGTCGTGAGGTCCTGGAGGAGAAATTTAGGCTGCTGGGCAGGAAACTTAGGTCCAGGACCTCCAAGGTAGCCTTCTCAGAAGTGTTACCTGTTCCACGCGCAGGGCCGGAGAGACAGGCAGAGATCAGGAGTCTCAATGCGTGGATGAGACGATGGTGTAGGGGGGAAGGGTTCAGGTTTGTTAGGCACTGGGATACTTTTTGGAACAAGAGGGAGCTGTACAGGCGAGACGGTCTCCACTTGTCCCGAGAAGGAACCAGGCTGCTGGCACTTAAAATCAAAAAGGTGGCAGAGCAGCTTTTAAACTGAATATTGGGGGAAAGCCGACAGGAGATGAAAAGTCTCTGGTTCGGGTTGGCTCATCTGAGAGAGGTGAGGGGGTACCGGTTGCTTTTCTACAGGGAGGTGGATTGAAATTGTCCACAGAGGCCATGGCTGGTGACATGGACTGCCGGACAACGACTCGAGATAGCAAGAGGAAGGATGCAGGCTTAACTTGTAAGGGAAATTACAGCTGTTTCTATACAAATGCTAGAAGTGTCCGAGGTAAAATCGGGGAGTTGGAGTGCTTGGTGTCGGAGGGAAAAATAGACATTGTGGGTATTTCTGAAACTTGGTGGGATGAGGAAAATCAGTGGGACACAGTGATTCCCGGTTATATATTATATCGGAAGGATAGGGGGGGAAGGGTTGGAGGTGGGGTAGCTCTGTATGTCAGAGAGGGTATAAAGTCTAGAAAGATTGAGAGGCTAAGTGAATTGGATTCGCTTCTGGAAGTTCTATGGGTTGAAATAGGGGGGCCAAAAGGAAACTTAACACTGGGAGTTTGTTATCGCCCACCAGATCAAAAGATAGAGGAGGATTATAAAATGATGAATGCCTTAAAGATAGCAACTAGACAAAAACACTGTGTAATAATAGGTGATTTTAACTACCCACACATTGATTGGGTCAATATGTGTTCTAGTCGGGAAAAAGAGATTGAGTTTCTAGACACTCTAAATGACTGTGCTATGGAGCAGATGGTCACGGAACCTACCAGGGGAGAGGCGATCCTTGATTTGGTCCTAAGTAACACTCAAGACCTGGTGAGAGATGTAAAAGTGATTGCACCGCTTGGAAACAGTGATCATAATGTTGTTGAGTTCATCATTTGTACAAATAGAGAATTGGCCAAAAAGACTCACACAACCATTTTTAACTTTAAAAGGGGTAATTTCTCTGATATGAGGGGACACGTGGGGAGGAAACTGAAAGGAAAAGTAGAAAGGGTCAAAACAATTGGGGAAGCTTGGGATCTATTTAAAACTACGATCCTAGAAGCTCAAAAAATATATATTCCGCAGGTTAGGAAAGGCACAAACAGGTATAGGAAAAAGCCTGCATGGTTAACAAACAGAGTAATGGAGGCTGTAAAAAGTAAAAAGAATTCCTTTAAGCAGTGGAAAGCTAGTCACAGTGAGGCTGATAAAACGGAACACAGGCTATGGCAAATAAAATGCAAGTCTGAGGTCAGGCAGGCAAAAAGGGAATATGAGGAGCATATAGCAAAAAACGTAAAAACCAACAATAAAACTTTCTTCAAATACATTAGAAACAGGAAACCAGCCAGGGAGGCAGTGGGGCCCTTGGACGACCAAGGGGTAAAAGGAGTATTGAAGGATGATAGGGAAATGGCTGAGAAGCTAAATGCATTTTTTGCCTCCGTCTTCACTGTGGAAGATGAGAAGTGCTTGCCCACTCCAGAACCACTGATTTCAGGAGGGGTGTTGGAAGACCTGAGTCAGATTGAGGTGATGAGAGAGGAGGTCCTAAAACTGATAGACAACTTAAAAACTGAAAAATCACCAGGCCCAGATGGCATACATCCGAGAGTTCTGAAAGAACTCAAATGTGAACTTGTAGATCTCCTGACAAAGATATGTAATCTTTCCTTAAAATCTGCCTCCATTCCTGAGGATTGGAAGGTAGCTAATGTCACTCCCATCTTTAAAAAGGGTTCCAGAGGAGATCCGGGAAATTACAGGCCAGTCAGTCTGACGTCGATACCGGGTAAATTGGTGGAAACCATTATTAAGGAAAGAATTAGTAGGCACATAGATGAACAAAACCTATTGAGGCAGACTCAGCACGGTTTCTGTAAGGGAAGATCTTGTCTCACTAACCTGTTAGTGTTCTTTGAGGGGGTGAACAAACATGTGGACAAGGGGGATCCAATAGATATTATTTACCTTGACTTCCAGAAAGCTTTTGATAAAGTTCCTCATCAAAGGCTCCTAAGTAAGCTCAAAAATCATGGGATAGAAGGACAAGTCCTTTTATGGATCAAAAACTGGCTAGTTCATAGAAAACAGAGAGTGAGTGTAGGTGGGCAATTTTCTCAGTGGAGGGTGGTAAGCAGTGGGGTACCGCAGGGATCAGTACTTGGTCCACTGCTTTTTAACTTGTTCATTAATGATTTGGAGATGGGAGTAAGCAGTGAAGTGGCTAAATTTGCGGATGATACAAAGTTGTTCAGGGTGGTGAAAACCAGTGAGGATTGTGAGGCACTCCAAGGGGATCTGTCAAGGATGGGCGAGTGGGCGTCAACATGGCAAATGGGGTTCAATGTGGCCAAGTGCAAGGTGATGCACATTGGAGCCAAAAATCCTAAATATAAATACACATTGATGGGGTCTGAACTGGCAGAGACTGAGCAAGAGAGAGATCTTGGAGTTGTAGTGGATAACTCACTGAAAATGTCGAGACAGTGTGTGACTGCAATAAAGAAGGCCAATGCTATGCTGGGGATTATTAGGAAGGGTATTGAAAACAGATCAGCCAATATAATAATGCCCCTATATAAATCAATGGTGAGACCTCATTTGGAATACTGTGTGCAGTTCTGGTCACCACACCTTAAAAAGGATATTATAGCTTTGGAAAAAGTGCAGAAAAGGGCAACTCGAATGATAAAAGGGTTGGAACACTTTCCCTATGAGGAAAGGTTAAAGCGCTTAGGGCTCTTTAGCTTGGAGAAAAGACGACTGAGGGGTGACATGATCGAGGTTTATAAGATTATGCATGGGAAAGAGCAGGTAGAGAAAGAGGTACTTTTCTCCCTTTCTCACAATACAAGAACTCGTGGGCACTCCATGAAACTGCAGAGCGGTCGGGTTAGAACGGATAAAAGGAAGTACTTCTTCACCCAAAGAGTGATTAACACTTGGAATTCACTGCCACAGGAAGTGGTGGGTGCTACAAGCATGGATGGCTTCAAAAGGGAATTAGATAAGCATATGGAGCAGAGGTCCATCAGTGGCTATTAGCCACAAGGTATAGCTAGGGGCTCTGGGGCAAGTGATGCTCTGTCTTCTTGGTGCTTGGGGGGGTCAACAGTGGGAGGGCTTCTAATGTCCTGGCCCCACTGCTGGACCTCCTGATGGCACTGGTATTTCTGGCCACTGTGTGACACAGAGTGTTGGACTGGATGGGCCTTTGGCCTGATCCAACATTGGCGTCTCTTATGTTCTTATGTTCTTATGCCTCCACTACCGCAGGATGACTGGCCACTGATGGTGTCCATCAGGTAAGGGCCAAGAAGGCTGATGGAAGATCTCATCCTTACCGTGTTTCCCCGATAATAAGACACTGTCTTATATTTATTTTTTCTCAAGAAGACACACTAGGGCTTATTTTCAGGGGATGTCTTATTTTTAGTAAGTATAATACAACAATCTACATTTATTCAAATACAGTTAAGTCATCTTCTTCTGGAACATCATCATAACTCTCATCACTAGGTCTTATTATCGGGGTAGGGCTTATACCACAAATGCATAGAAATCCTGCTAGGGCTTATTTTTGGGGTAGGTCTTATTTTGGGAAACAGGGTACTTACTCAATGTACTTCTGAATAGGCCCCATGGATTTCAGGGGGACTTTTCTGCTCCACCTGGAAGAGCCTATTTCCTGAATGAACTACAAACTTCCATACTCTACTCTCTATTGCAGCCGGTAGCCCAGCTGAAATCTTTTATTTTTTGTATATTTTTAATATGTGTGTATGTGCGTGTGCATGTGAGTGTGCATGCACCTGAAGTCATGCTGACCTCTGGTGACTTACCCCTACTGGGAGCCTGGAGGATATTCAGAGAGGTGGCTGAATAAAGCCTGCCCCCACCTCCCGAATTCTGGCATTCCAGGGAGATCTCCCATCCAAGTACTTGCCAGAGTCAACCCTGCTTAGCTTCCGAGATCTGATGAGATCAGGCAGTTGAAATCTTTTTAACACTAGTTCTTCCCTGGTTCAAAGAACTGTGTGTCAAGCACTCCAGGAAATCCAAGGTTTGAGGCCGTGCCCAGACAAATGAGCCCCCTTAGATTGTGTGCTTCCCAGAATGCTTTTCAGGGACAAAGGGGGTCTGTTAACTGACCTGTAATTGTGTTGACAACCGTTCGCAAGATGGTGGGTGGCTTGATTAGCTCTTTCAGAATGTTGGATTCGGTAGCCAGTGGGAATCCATTGTCCAGCATCTCCTCCAGGACCTCATAGACCACCACCACATTGTCCTTGATGACTACTTCAGAGCAGACTCCAAAATAATCCTGTGAAAAGAAACAAAAATATTAACTAGCCTAAACACTGAGGGCCTTGAAGCAGACCAGCAAAGATCCCCTTCAAGAAGCAAAACTGGAATTGTCATGAGGTAAGGAAAGACAGTTCCGCTCAGACAGCAGATGTTGAGGGTCGCTAAGGGCAAGTGACAGGCAATTCTATTCATTGGGCCATAATTCAGCGCAAAGTTCTGCTCAAGTACTGAAGAGAATTCTACCATGACAGGAGGCCTGAACTTCCCCGGGTTATCTGACCCATGCTTTAGCACAGCTCCCATTCATCACCAACTAGATTTCTAAAGGAGAACTTCTCTCTGGATTGTGTGCCATGTTATTTAACTTATGTGATACAATGGGTTTTTTTTTTGTAGGAGTACGGAGACCTGGATTCAGATCCCTGCTCTTTTACAAAGCTCACATGATGACTTTGGGCCCAGTTATACTTTCTCACCCTAACACACCTTGCAGGATCATTTGGGAGGATAGAATGGAGGAAAGAAGAGCCATGTTCTTAACTCCTTGAAGGAAGGGCAGAATATAATTATATAGGCAAATGGTCAAGAAGAAGCCTTTTACTTCATGTATCAAAAGTGTCTTGGGCTGGCCCTGACCAAAGTACTGCCTCCCCCACCTGCTCATGGACATCAGAAGCTGTCTTTACTTTTACAACAGACAAGAAGCCCCAATGGTAACTGGAGAAGAAACCGTGCACATTAATAATGAAGGAGGCCTAGATAAGAGACCTTTTCCCCTGCATTCATCTGGCTGAAGGCTCATCAGGTTACAACTCAAATTTGATCACTGTTTCTCACTTGCCAGGAGGCATTTAGCTAGAACGTTTGTCATGAAATGGGCCCGAAGGATAATCAGTGGGTGGAGATCGTAAGTCAAATTAGTGCAACAGAAAACCCAACTACCAGGAATCTCAATATATTTAAAATTACGTACCTTTAAAAATTAATAAAATGGAATTCAACTTATGATTTTTTTTCAAAGTAGCAAGTATCCAATTGCTAATCACCCCAGGGCTTTTGAAGTCCTTGACCAGAATGGCAGGGACAAAAAAAGGGTTTCTTACAAGACTCCCTCCTAGTTTTTATTTATATTTCTCCAAGAGGGTCAAAGCCATCAAAGAAACAAGAATCAATGCAATGCAAGGGTATTAGACCTAGAAACCCAAGATCAAATCTGCATGCAGCCCTTGGTGACTTGGGGGTCTCCCTTGCTCACATCATCTACACCCATGTGCCATAATGAGGTGATCAACTCCTGAGACGACAGAATGGGCTGTACCACTACAGACTGGTGTGATTTGGGGCCAGTCACACTCTCTCAGCCTAACTTACCTCAAAGGGTTGTTGTGATGATAAAATGGAGAAGAGGAGAATGAGGGAAGGTACCTTGGGTCCCCATTGGGGAGAAAGGCAGAGTATAAATGAACAGAATAGAATAAAATAAAAGACTGTAGTCAGGGAGAGTCACATTTTAATGCTCTCTTGTGTAAAAACACCCAGCAAAAAAAACCCCCACCACATCAGTGAGAAGAACCATAGCCTTGCTCTTTGCATGGAGTGTTACTGCCTACTTATAGGGAACTATTAACATACGGGAAACTTCAAAAACAATGTAAGCCCTCCCCTGCAGCCTCAAGTAGTACAAGCCATTCTAGCACTTCAGCACTTTAATACTTCATTATTGCTCCATTCTGTTTCTTGTATAAAGCAGGTCTTATACAAAGTTCTTCATACACTCACAGTTACGACCCTTCTTGTCAGCAGTACTTATCTGCATTACAGACACGAGTCAAGATATACCATTTTCAGCTTATTGTAAATGGGGAAGATCTAGGAATCTGCATGGCTATGAATGATAGTGCACCACAACCAAATGGCATCTAATGTTGAACCAATTTTTCTGGGTCTCCCATCAAACTCCTTTAAACACTCTGAGAGATTTGGTGGGGGGGGGAGCAGTAAACTGGGCCTGGCTGTAGTTTTGAGTCATGAGAAATTTCAAATACCTTGATTATGAGTGCTGCAAAGCAAACAACTGAGGTCTGTGTTCCAAAAGCCTGAGGATACCAACACTCCTGCATTCTCATGACTGGGCAGGCAGGACTTGTTCTCTGGGAACGCGGCTTTTGCCAAACGGGAATCTCTGAATTGGAGGTCAGAGATCAAAAAGCATAATCTAATCCCATGATCAAGAAAGGACAGCCATAGGCTGCCCTTGACAACTCTTTTACATTGTGCTTTCCAAAAATATTTTCTGGCCTAAGGTGGAAAACCCAAATGGCTCCTCACCAACTGGCCAGTGAAAATATAATAATGAATTAAATAGCTGACAAACTGGTGCCTTTTTAGTGGTGCCTAAACTCTGCACGGAGCTGCGGTGGCTCAAGTGGTTAAGACGCTGAACTGCAGGCTGTAGAAGGTCAGTAGTTCAGTAGTTCGAGACCCGGGTGCCGCAAGACGGGGTGAGCTCCCATCTCTAGTTCCAGCTCCTGCCAACCTAGCAGTTCGAAAGCAAGAAATTGCAAGTAGATAAATAGGTACCGCTTCGGTGGGAAGGTAACAGCGTTCCGTGCGCCTTGGTGTTTAGTCACGCTGGCCACATGACCATGGAGAAGTCTTCGGACAGTGCTGGCTCTTCGGCTTTGAAACGGGGATGAGCACCGCAACCCTAGAGTCGGATTCGACTGGCTTTCGAGCAAGGGAACCTTTACCTTTACCTAAACTCTGCACTCAGAGATATTCTGCTTTGTGTTCTTTAATGGAAAGTCTGGCCCTGCCCATATCCTCCTCCTAACACTCTCCCCCCAGTGTTCTGCTGTGGAATGAGTAGCCAGGGTTCAATCCCAGCTCAGCCATGAAGCTCACAGGGTGACTGTGGGAAAGTCACTTTTGCTCAGCCTAACCCGTCTCATAGGGAAGCTGAGGATACAAAGGGAGGAAACAGAAGGAACAAAATCATATTTACCGCTTAGATTCTGCCTTCTTCCCTGCCATTTGCCCCATTTTGGAGCTGCAAAAGCATGGGTCTGAGGCATTAAAAAACATATTGTGTAGTTTGGCCTAAAGGTTTGAAGCTAAATGGAGCTCACTTACTTAGTTGATCCTGAATCTCACCAAACAGAGCAGCAAGACTGTTTTTTGTACTAATATGGTTGGTCAGAAATACAGTAAAGCTAGCTGCCTGTCTTCTGACCCAGTGTGTTTGTGAACTAGTGAATATCTATTGCTAAGTTCCTCTATGCTAATTACTCCCCCAAGTAGCAGAAGCAGTTGTTTGGCTCATAACCAGAGTTCCAGAGAAATGGAGAATGCCCCACTGTCACCTCTACAAAGCTAAAACCAGAGCGTCTAACAGGAACCCACATGGTGTCCAGAGCTTAACTGGGCTCCTGCAGACCTCTAAACCCCAAATCTAACATTTAAAAAGTATTGCATCGTTTGGCCCAAAGTGGCCAAAGTATTTTCACCTCCTTCTCCCTATGTTAAATGTTAAGGTGAATGCATGTTTCATGCTTTTCAGGATCCTAGCTCTTAGGCCTTGAGCAATTCAGTTTCCTCTTCTCCAAGAAGAAGAAGAAGAGATTGGATTTATACCAAGTAGCAGGGTACCCAAAGGAGTCTCAGAGCAGCTTACAAACTCCTTTCACTTCCCCTCCCCACGACAGACACCTTGTGAGGTAGGTGGGGCTGAGAGAGCTTCTGAGAGAAACTGCTCTTTTTCAAGAACAGCTGTGCCAAAACTACAGCTTGCCCAAGGTCATCCAGCCAGGTACAAGTGGAGGAGTGGGGAATCAAAACCGGTTCTCCCACATTAGAGTCTGCGCACTTAACCACTACGCCAAACTGGCTCTCCCCCTCCCTTTGATGCTTAGCTGCCTTCAACATTCACACTAATCCATACTATGGTAACCTTGAGGCTGGACTATTATAACACATTTTAGATGGGGCTGCTCCTGAAAACACCACCTAAAGAACAGCTGGTGTAGAATGCCACAGCCAGTCTACTGTCAGGAACTAAGCATTTTGAACAGACTATCCTCCATGATCAATTGAAGGTGCTTGGTGTTAACCTTTATGACCTTCATATCTATAGGACTGCTTCCAACCATATGTTCTGATCATTAAACCAGGGACTGTTAGTAGTTCCAACAACCATACACATATACAGAAGCACAGACAGAAATATGGGGTCTTTTACATAGAAATTCAAACTGTGAATAAAGGAGTGTTTCATACATCATGAAAACAAATATGGGTTTGCTACTCAGTTTACATTCATAAGGTGTAGCCAACTCTGGTCCCTTCAGGCTTCCCAAGTACTTACCGTGATTCGGCAGGGGACACAGAAGACTTTGCAGGATCATTCCTGCGGGGACAACAGATGCCCCGCACCATGCCGTCACCAGGAAGTGACGCTGGGTGACGCTCTGGCAATGGGGCTCGAAACTCGATGGTACCATAGAGTTTTCAGCCCCATTGCCAGAGCGTCGCCCAGCATCACTTCCTAGCAACGGCATGCTGTGTTACAGGGAGGAATGGTCCGGTCGGGGAGCACGTTTCCCCCCCCCCCCGGATCACGGTATGTACTTGGGAACCCTAGGTCCCTTAACAAGTGTACCTGTGCATTTGCAAACAATGTTGGCTGCATGCACATATTATGGCTTCTTTTAATGGTGTATTCTTGACTTCCGTGTACACCTGAAAACTGTACTGTGTAAAAACTGTATTGTGTGGAAGTACCCTAAATTAATAAGATGTAGGTACTTACCTGAAAAGTGTCCACAACCCGATGAAGGAATTCAATGACAAAAAGCGGGGGCACCTCTGTCTGGATCACAGCCACAAAGAAGATCTTGTGCCGATAAACACTCAAGAGATAGTGGTGGGGGGTGGGGATCACAGGGGGCACATTTTCGGCCTCTGAAGCTCGCTCCTGGGCCTCAAAGAAGTAGTCACAGACTGAGCGACTGACCACACTTTTCCAGTGCTTCTCCAGGAAGATATCACCGGATGAGTTAATCAGGAAGAGGCTGTGGATCATGGCTGGTCCGAGAAAAGGACGGATGATGGAGACGCTCTGCCCAAGCAAAGCAGTACTCGATGATACTTCGAGTCTAGGGAGAGACCCTGAGAAATATGATTTAGAGAGAGCAACAGACATTTGTTTAGGGAGTCCTTTGCCATGATCCAAGATGCTCACCTGTCCAAACCAAAGCAAGTCCACACCATGCCATATCCCCAAAGCTCAATAGTCATCTCCCCACAGCCCTCACCTCACTGCTCCTCGGATCACAAACAATTCTCAGATCATCCACCTCCTCAATGTTCCTTCACACACTGAGCAATCCCTTAAAATAGACTGAGCTCATTTCACACAAGCAAACCTCCGTTACATTCTCTGCACAGCTGTGAATGCAAATGCACAATTACGTGGGAAACATTAACATGACCAGATTGTAGCTGTGGAGGCAGAACAAGCAGCAGCAACTGTGGAAATGGCTACAGCAGGATGGGGGGGGGGGTTGTCATGCATTGACTAGATCACACTAACATTTCTCACTTATGCAATTACATGGCAACTAAAAATGGGGCCTGCCATGTGTGAACTGGCTCCTAGATCTGTGTGACAAGTCTGTGTACCAAGGGAAGGCAGAGAGGTGTTCCTGGCACAGCTTCATAGTTATGAAGCCAGCTTTTCCCAGTATTTCAAAAACAGTAGCAGACCATTCTGTTAGGGCAGCCGCTTGGTGGCTGAATTTACACAGTCAGATTATTTAAATTTATAACACTGGGCTGTTGGGGAGGGAAGGTGTCAGAGTAGTACTATTACCACACATCATCTTTATTGAATGGTCACCTCCAAATCTCCCACATTACAGCGCTTCCGTCCCTTCACTACCCAAGAGTAACTACTGCAAAAATTCTGCCCCTTGCCCACTCCTCCCCCCAGCCTTCTTTCCAACACCTTTCATTTTGTGTTCAGCCTCCTCCTTCATTTCTGAAGGATTGTCCAAGCCTCCCCACTGTGAGCAGAGAGCAATCTCTAAGCACTCCCCACTATAATCTTCCATCTCTCCAGTGAACTGACCCTATCCTCTGCTAAAACCTCCATGACAACCCCACAGCCCATAACCCAAGTTTCACAATAAACGCCCAAGCACTCTCCCAAGCTTCTTTCCCCCCAAACTTCCAGGACCCAGACCCCTAATACACATTAGTCCTGTTATTTCTAAGCATTCCCATTACAACACATTTCATCCCAGAGTCAATTATCACTGCAATTTCCCAACCACCCACTCACTGCCTACTACAGTCTCTCCTATCTTCAGAATTCAGAGCTTTCACTGGACCCAGTTATCTTCCCCATGTTCATCCCAAGAACCTGCATAGAATACTGCATGCATCCAAACACCCCTTTGCTTTATTCCCACAATCAATGGAACCCTTTGTATCTACAGAATCCCAAAGCTTACGATGTCTAGCTACTAAGCACCCTCCATGTAACTCAATCACCCCCTTAAGACCTGTACCTGCACACTATCCAACCTTTATCCTCCAGCCCAGGCTCAAAATCTTCTTTCATGCATAACTGGCTGTCCCCAGAATCACCTAACCCAAGGTTTTGGGGCCCAGCTACCACATCCCCCACTATATCTGCTTGAGAAGCCAACCCAAAAAAAAGGAGGGGGGAGAGGGCTGCATTTGCTGTGGGAGCAAGCTGAGCTCAGGTGGCACTGCCAGCATCTTGGGGCTCAGCAGGTGGAGAATAAGCCCTGCTTGTTGAGCAAAACACCCGGGGGTGGCACTATTTGGAATAAATGCCCTACCTCACACAACGATCATATGATATGACCATACAATATGCTTCTGAACATTCCCACTGCATCCCATCACCTTCAAGCATATCAATCTGGATACAAGTATCATCCATTCTCTATTCCCCCCCCCCTTCCTTTATGCAACCCTCTATCTCCACCCAGCTCAAACACTTTCATCCCCCCCTCACAACCTGCAGCCATCAGCCTCCTAAAAGCTACCATGAAATCCCGCAGCTTGCAATCTTCATCTCTCCCGCCACACACATCCATCTTCATCCCCTATGGAGTTCTCGTCTTTCTTCTTCTCACCTGCCGGCACCTGGTCCAGCTGCTTCCTCGAGAACCCGGCGACGACAATCGGCACTGCCCACTTAGATGAATCCTCGTCGGTGATTGGTGAACGACCAGTATTCTATTCCCACCTGCCGCAAGTACCATCGATCGCTTTGGACTGACAAGAATGGTGGTTGTGGGCGGGCTCCAACCGCAGATAGGCTGGAATGAAGGCGCAAGAGCCCGGTTAGTTGTTTGAGTGCCCTCCCAGGCAGCCAGTGAGCATCGAGTAGAGGGCAAAGCGGAACCAAGATTGGTTGGGGCGGGTTTCCTAGGGAAGCTCGTGCAAGATTGGGGTCAGGTCGCCACAGGCGCCTTAGCAACGGGACTTCTCTGTTGCCCAATCGCTGCCTCAGTCCGCCCACGCGTGCGAAGCGCATGACAGTCAGCTGTAACTGTAGTTGAGCATCATTTCCTGATGCCGCATTAATTGTATTATTAACACTGAAACAGCTATTGGTATGACATTGAAATCAGTATTATTATATTTTATTAAAATTATATATGATTTTTATTTTTCATCTGCATATATTTTGGCAGAAAAGACATTTTAACATAAAATATAAAACAGTTAACATAAAATACTGCAAATATAACATTATGATTAGATGAATACCACTGTGTATTGTTGCATGTATATTGTGTTTGTGTGTGGGGATCTACTAAAAGGAAGGACAGGATTGCCCATTGGAAACAAAGGGAGACGCTGGAAGACCCACTGGAAACAATGGGAGGCAGGAATGATGGAATGACAGGGCCACGGAGTGGAATGACAACCCCAGGGAGGAGCAGGAGTGTTCAGACACTGGAATGACAGGGCCAAGAGTGGAATGACACCCCAGGGTGTCCCAGGAGTGTTCAGCAACTGGAATGACAGGGCCACGGAGTGGAATGACAGCCCCAGGGTGTCCCAGGAGTGTTCAGGAACTGGAATGACAGGGCCAACAGTGGAATGACAGCCCCAGGGCGTCCCAGGAGTTTTCAGGAACGGGAATGACAGGGCC
>NW_015164186.1:1332312-1334881 GCF_001447785.1 Gekko japonicus
AGCAGTCGAATGACAGCCCCAGGGTGGACCAGGAGTGTTCAGGAACGGGAATGACAGGGCCAAGAGTGGAATGACAGCCCCAGGGTGTCCCAGGAGTGTTCAGAAACTCGAATTACAGGGCCAAGAGTGGAATGACAGCCCCAGGGTGTGCCAGGAGTGTTCAGGAAACGGAATGACAGGGCCAAGAGTGGAATGACAGCCCCAGGGTGTCCCAGGAGTGTTCAGGAACTGGAATGATAGGGCCAAGAGTGGAATGACAGCCCCAGGGTGTCCCAGGAGTGTTCAGGAACTGGGATGACAGGGCCAAGAGTGGAATGACAGCCCCAGGGTGTCCCAGGAGTGTTCAGGAACTGGAATGACAGGGCCAAGAGTGGAATGACAGCCCCAGGGTGTCCCGGGAGTGTTCAGAAACTGTAATGACAGGGCCAACAGTGGAATGACAGCCCCAGGGTGTTCCTGGGACACCCTGGGGCTGTCATTCCACTCTTGGCCCTGTCATTCCTCAGCCTAAGCTACCTACCTTCAGCCAACCTATAGAGGATCCTGTTCTCACTCCATACCTTCCAGGACCCAGAACTGATATCTCTTTATGCACAGGTAGCCCTCCCTTAGTTGGGAGGGGGAATCACCCCAGATGCCTAAATAGAGCCATTTCCTAACACAAAAGGCCACTGAGAGATATCTACAATAGTTAAGAAAGTTTCCATTGTTTTTTTAAAGCCTCTGGGTTTCCCCAGACATGCTACTTTAGGCCGAGCGCAAAGCACAAACCCATTCATAATAACTAGAGCCCAGCCACACAAGAAACATTTTGATTTTGTTTCTAAAATGCCTTAAATAGACTATATCCTGGTAATAGGCTTACACCCCTCCAACTCCTTGTCATCCAGTAAAATGTATCCCACTCCCCTTCCAAATCTTAGCCACATATTCTGGGATGAAAAAAATCTACTGGTTCAGGGTTAAAGCGTTTACTTATCACTGCTAAGAATATTGTGCTGCCAGTTTGGTGTAGTGGTTAAGTGTGCGGACTCTAATCTGGGAGAACCGGGTTTGAGTCCCCACTCCTCCACTTGCACCTGCTGATGTGACCTTGGGTCAGTCACAAGCTCTGGCACAGCTGTACTTGAAAAAGAGCAGTTTGTGTCAGAGTTCTCTCAGCCCCACCCACCTCACAGGGTGTCTGTTATGGGGAGGGGAAGGGAAAGGAGTTTGTAAGCCGCTCTGAGACTCCAAGTGAAGGGCGGGGTATAAATCCAATCTCTTCTTCTTCTTCAACTACCTGGAGTTAAATTATGAGAAGTCCAAAGTACCAGTCTTTTCCAGCTCCTGGAAGGTTTATGACTGAAAAATCAATGGTCATTCCTTGGAACACGTCAAGATCTTTAAATATCTTGGTGTTCATTTTCAATACAACGCCTCTTGGGTCTGTCACTGAACTCAGAGGTGCGAAGAGCACACTTTGCCCTTAGGAACTCAGGGGTGCATGGTGGAGCTAGCAGGAGGCCACGAAAGGGGGAACCCGGCGCCGCGAGGGGGGCGTGGTGCGCGAGGCCGTGGCTCTTTAAAGAGCGCCTCTTCTGCCCTTCTGGAGGCAAAACCACTCCTCGCGCCTCGTCTCCCAGCGTGAAGGCGTGAAGGGTCCTGCTTGGCTCCCCCAGAGAGAAGCGACAAGGACGCTGGAAAGCCTCAGGGCAAACGGGAGCCGGGAGGAGGTGGGGAAGTTTTCGCAGGTGAACACAGCACCCATAGACAGTTTTAGGCGCCTGCCTCGAGTGCCCCCTGGTGGGGGGCGCGAGACTGGCCTGCCATCCCACCCCTCTCACCCAGGTCTCTCCAAAAGCCCAGCTGGCTCTCGCCGGCTCTGCACTTCAGAGCTGCACAATCGCAGCACTTGGGCACCACTACACAGCAGCTCATCTCTCCACCTGCCATCCGCTCGCCCTGCCTCCATCTTCTCTCTCAGCAATCGGGGAATCAGGAAAGGAAAGCTTCTCTCTCGCGCACACATGAAACCCCCCCCCCCGCGGAGCTCCCTTTAAAAAGCAGCCCTGATGGAGGCGGAGTAGCCGCACCCCCGCGATCCTGCTCGCTCCTCGCCTCCAGACCCCCTCCCACGGCACCACCGCCTGTGGCTTCTTCGCCCGGCCGAGAGGCTGCTCTGCTGCGCCCCTTCCCTGCTGCGGGGTAGAGCTTGGCTTGGCTTGACTTTCGCGCCCCAACTTGGTTGCACGCCCCCTGCTGAGACACGAATCATCTGGCTTGTTTTCTCCAGTGATCTCGGGTAGCCAAGACCGGCCGAGAGGCTGCTCTGCTGCGCCCCTTCCCTGCTGCGGGGTAGAGCTTGGCTTGGCTTGACTTTCGCGCCCCAACTTGGTTGCACGCCCCCTGCTGAGACACGAATCATCTGGCTTGTTTTCTCCAGTGATCTCGGGTAGCCAAGTTCGCTTTTATTTGGTTCTTCCAAAGAGCCTCTGGCTGCCCTGCATGTTGCAACCCGATTCTGCGACTGGGAAGCCGAAGCGGTTCTTACTGAGTGGCAGCAGCACCTTGAAATAGACCCTCCCTG
>NW_015164186.1:1335077-1335213 GCF_001447785.1 Gekko japonicus
TGCATCCACGCATGCACAAAAAACCCAGAGCTGTTGGGTTGTTGTTGTTTCTTACTGTGCTAAAAAATAGCAGAATGTTACATTTGAATCTTAAGAAAAACAGCGAAAGAATCACTGTGTGGTCAGGTGATGCACA
>NW_015164186.1:1336056-1336184 GCF_001447785.1 Gekko japonicus
AACCTGCGGGCGGTGCACAGGGCGGCGCCGGCCGTGGGCCTTTAAGGAGGGCCTCCCCAGCCCTTCTACAGGAATGTGAACAAGGACTGTGCTTGTTGGTCTTGTGTCAGGGATGTAATAAATGGCTT
>NW_015164186.1:1336352-1336461 GCF_001447785.1 Gekko japonicus
GATGCATGCAGGGCTAGAGTCTCTCTCCCTTTCTCTCCCTGTCATGTTTTTCTGCTATCAGATTTAAACCAGAAAACCCTTTGGACAGGGACCTGTATTTTACGGGTAT
>NW_015164186.1:1336646-1424768 GCF_001447785.1 Gekko japonicus
TATCGCTATGTTATTCTGAAGAAATCTGGCTACGTTCCCTGAAGAAGGCCTAAATGTTGGCTTAATGGTGCAACTCTTGAGGAAACGAGATGTGCTCTGCTCAGTGAAAGCCGTCTGACTGAGTGTGGCCTTGATAGCTCAGAGGAGCTATGAATGCTGACAAGAACAAGTGCCCTGAGTCATCCAGCCAATCAGGAGAAAAGACCAGAAAAGAAGACTTCTACAGTTAGTTGGGAGGGTTTCTGGACTCCACGTTAAAAGTGGAAGAAAATACTAGGCTGAACATGGTGGTGGTGGTGGAAAGTGCCATCATGTTGCAGCCGATTGATGGTGACCAGATACAGTTTTTGAGACAAGAGACTTTCAGAGGAGGTTTGCCATTGCCTGCTTCTGCATCATGATCCTGGACTTCCTTGTTGGTCTCCCATCTAAATACTAACCAGTGCTGACCCTGCTTAGCTTCCTCCAAGAACTGATGAGATCAGGTTAGCCTGGGTTGTCCAGGTCAGTCAGGGCTGGATGCAGTCAGTACCAGAGTGATATGGCATACCTCCCGTTCTCCTGATTTTTAAAAAGGAATAATTAAGTTTTTTTTTTTAATGTAAGATACTCATCACACAATCCCTGAGATAAATGGTTAGATAGAATTGGTAAGGCATGTTCTGAAAATTGACTTTTAAAAGCTCACCTGGTATCCCCCAAACAAAGAAAAATGAGAAGGCGGCCCAGGGTAGCACCCATACTCAGGCTTTCTGTCGCACAACAAGGAGACCTCTAATATCCTTGAAACAGTTATTTCTCTTCCTGTTTGAAGGTGCTCTTAGACTAGTTCTCATTTGTTGTGGTGGGTTTTTTTCTTTCAGCCACTACCTTTGTAGCCTTAAAGCCTCGTTACCTTCCCATGGGAAGGGAGCAGGAGTTCTGCTCTATCAGCCTTAACCATCAACTAGAACTGATATGGGATGTATTGCAGGTAATTTACTATAATTTAAGGGGCTTATCTTAATTTTTAAAATTATCATAAACCAAAAACAATAACACAGAATGATAAATACAAGTCAAGTGCAACAATGTTATATTTTTATGTTCTACAAATAATTCTTATACTTTTTTCTCCATATGTAACATTCTTCATAATAAGCCAAAAAACCCAGCTCTGAATATCTTGCATTTTAATCGTTGATCAATAAAATCCACTTTCTGAAAACTTGGATGCTGATTCATTTTTTAAATTAATCTTTTAAAGTTTAGATAGCAAGATTAAGACATCAAAGCAGTTGACCAAACTCTTCCAAGCCAGTCTGTCAAAGAGGGGCAATCTGATTTTGCCCCCAAGATAAGGCAACACTGGGGTTGCCAGTTCTGGTTTGGGAAATCCCTGGAGATTTTAGTGGGCGAGCTTGGAGAAGGCATGGTTTGGGGACGAGAGGGACCTCAGTAGGGTACCGTGCCATAGGGTTCACCCTCCAAAGCAGCCATTTTCTCCAGGGCATCTGATCTCTGTAGTCTAGAGATCAGTAGTAAGAGATCTCCATGCCCCACCTGGAGCTTGGGAACCCTAGGCAATACACAATCTTGCTGTAGATTATTTCCTAACCGGGGAAATTGGCCACGTCTTTCAGATAACCAAGCAAGATCACTTTAGGATGAAAAGGTAAAGCCACCCAATGAGATTTCTGCTTGTGCAAAATTTCTTGCCAGAAATCCTGGGACAACTCCAAAATACATTTTACAAGTTGGCTTGGCTGTTGCCGCAACACCAGCAGTTCTGTGCATTGCCCTAAATCTGGATCAGCTTGGTACCAAGTGCTGTCACATCTCAGGGACTTACAGCAACCTCATCGGGTTCCAAGGCAGGCGACGTTCAGAGGTGGTTGTCCTTGCCTGCCTCTGCACAGCCACCGGAGAATCCCTTGGTGGTCTCCTGTCCAAGTACTCATCGGGGCCAACCCAGCTTGGCTTCCAGGGTCTGACAAGATGAGGCTAGCCTGAGCCATCCCGATAAGGGCTTGACTCGGCTTAGCTTAGTTTATTAAATAGGTGGGATGGAGGTTATGTGGTGGTTGATATTGTAATGCTGTAGGATTCAGTTGAATCTATGAAGTAGAATGGACAAGGAGGTGTTTGGGTGGTAGAGCCCTGCGCTTTGCCATTAAGTTAATTGTTGTTAGTTGCTTTGTTTCAAATGTACCACAAGGTTTCACCTCTCTGCAGTACATTTTTATATACTCTTGCAGTACATTTTTATATGCAATCCCTCTGAGTTAGTGTGAGGTAGCTCACAATTTCTTAGCCTCCGGCTCACACATTTTTGTCTTAGCTCGGGAAGGACGGCTGCAGAGAAGGCTAATTTATGCAGTAGTCAAATGGCTCGTTCACAACTTTGATGCCAGTCGCTCACAAAGTAGAATTTTTGCTCACAAGAATCCACAGCTTAGGCCCTAGTCCAGCATTCTAACCACTATGCTCACCCAGTTTCTTATGTAGGAGGTATGAAAAACAAACAACATGCAGCAGGGTCAAGAGGCCATAAAATGCAGGAAGTGCAGGGTGAAATGTAATTATGTAAAATCGAATCAAGAAAACTACAGAGGCTATTCATTCACTTGTTTTGCTAAGCCAATTAACAACTGTCATAGGTAAGGAGATGCAGGTCTCTCCACTTGTCCACACAGTATAGCTGCACCAACATTGAAAACCCACAGAAATATTCAAGTTTAACTCTGATTAACTTAAGCATGAAATGGAATAAGTGGCTTGCGTTTTGGACGTAACAAGACTCAAAAGTTAGCCACAAGGTGGCACCATGCAACAGAACTGGAGACCACATAGAAGCCAATTATTTGTTTCCTTGGACAGATCTCTTCTGTTAAACAAACAAAATAAAGCTCCTCAGCCTGGGAAGCAAAACAACTGCCTCCAGCAAAAATGTCTGTAGAGGGCAGAATGTAAATTATGAAAGAAAGGACTGGATAGGTATTCCTTCCAAGACATAATGCTATCTCAGCCAGTGATTCCTGGCAGCCTCTTCCCTCTTGTATGGATGGGATGGATCCAAGCTCGTTTGACAACTCAGGTTCTTGCTGCCCCTCACCCATCAATGGTTGGGAAAGAGGAGATGCGTCACCTATTCTGGTCACTGCTGATCAGCCCATGTGAAGGGAGAGATCAGCATCCCCCCCCCCCACCGTTGCTCAGAATTCTGCAGTCCCTGCAGAGCCATGCCAGAAGTATTGTGGCAGGATAATCCTATTCTGAAAAAGTTTTTGATTGCTAACCTTTTGGCATGGCACAGACTTCCGTTGGTGTGAAGGTGAGAGAAACATCACCTGTCACTTGAGTCTGGGCAGATTTAAAGAAGGCTTCGCAGCTTCGTGTCTGGAATGTGCTGTCTTCTTCAGCTCTCGTTTTGGTTTCAATGTGCTCTCCTTGTACATTTGGAAATAAACAAATATTTGTAGACACTGTTACATCTCCAGAACTCTCTCTCATCATCAGGAATGTCAACCTTATGCTGCTTTCCCTGTGCTTGTGGGAGTGTGGTCGATGCTACGTGGCTGTCTCTTCTAATACAAGAAACCAGGTGGCCTCAACAGCCCTTCCAGAGTCCCTGCAGACACTGATGCTTGGGAATGCTGACAGACCTAAAGAAAAAAAGGCCTTTCTCCTTAACAGAGGATAACATGTGAAATTGAACACTTGCAGTTTTTCATAGCATTAATGTAAGAAAGATCACAGGGACATGTTTTTACAGGTCTGTTGGCAACCCTGCTGACACTACAACACTATATATCCAACTACAGGTAGGACACATGAGTTATTTGTACTTACTATATGAAACAAGCCCACAAATTTGTGCCAACCTTGATGCAGATCCCAAATCTTGCAGGGTACATGAAACATTCCACCGTGCATTGTGCCCCAGAAAATAATAGATAACTCTGCAAATGTTGTGAAACCACACCTTTACGCAAGTCACAGCCGAAGGAGGAACAGATCGATTGCTCAATGAGAAGGCAAATCTCTGTTGTGTTGTGCTAAGGGATTTCATGGAGATGAATCCTCAGTCAGGGATGGGCATAGCTGACCAGCTGTCACACAAGGGCTGGGCTGTAAGAAGGGCCTCTCTGGCTGAGTCTGCGCAAGCAGGGTGGAACGGCAGGGCACTGGGAGAAAAGCAGGAAGAGGGGGTGGTCCAGGGGAAGAGAAAGCCAGAAAGAAAACCCAGGACAACAAATGAGCAAAGAAGAACAGCACAAATCACCAGGAACCACAGAAGTGAGATGCTAAAGTTGATATGTTAAGATGTGAAATAACCGGTCAGATCTTTGGCTGCAGGCCTCCAGTCCTTCCTGAACGACACAGTGGGAGCGACACTTCCTTTATTTGTTTATGATTTTAAATCTGATGCAGGCAGATTTCACAAGCCTCGGGATAAGAGGGTAGACGAAACCAGGATGGAGGAAAATCCACTTTTTTCTTTTGTGTGTGTGTGCTTGTGCATGTACACGGCAGCACACCCCCAAAATGCTAATGACACAAGGCACTGCATCCTCTAAGAGCAGGTTTATGAGGCAGTTAAGAGATCCCAAGGGCATCGTGAATCCGATGCAAAACCAGCTGGTGCCCTGAAACTGTGGCCTACCATTTATTTTAACTCTTGCTGCACTACACTGACAGATGGTTTCAAATGAAACTTCTGTTTGAGGCTGGGAGTCAAGGGGCCTGCCTGGATTCTTAAGCAGATTCTCTAAAACAGCCAAGCCTTTTTCTTTTGTGGTGATCACTGCCTCCCACAGTGTATTGGATCCTAACAAGAACCGGAAGACATAATTGGCCGTTGCTCGACCTGATACCTCCATCTGCTTGCTGACAACAAGCCACTAGCTGAGAATTTCATTGTCTTTGCTGTTGGCTGTCTAGTTCATAATATTCCAACAAAGGCTCAGTCAAGGCCCAAACTTTGATCTTCCCTGGAGATTTCTTTACATTTGTATGATAGATTTGAAGGATCATGTTCCACAAGCATATATGTTATTAATATGTTATATGTTCTGCAGGGCCTGCAAGACGGATCTCTTCCACCAGGCCTTCAATTAGGAGCCGCCCACATTACCATCAATGACCACTATTAATATCTGTGGTGGAGGCTGGCTGCAGTGAGATCCAGCCAAACCGCCTAGGAGCCTGTAATTGCCTGAGCCTGCATGACATGTTACGCCATCTTGGTTAATAATCACTGAGTGCACTTTATTCGGAAATTGTTGATTGTTTAAATGTTTTAACAGTGTTAAATGTTTTAAGTTTAAAATGTTTTGACTGTATATGAACCTTGGCGCACTGTGCCAGGCAATGTGAGCCGCCCTGAGCCCGCTTGTGGGGAGGGCAGGTTATAAATACAATATATAAATAAATAAATAAAGAGACAGTGTGGTTATTAGTGGCTAGAGAGACAAACTAGCATTCGGAAGACCCAGCTTAGAATCTCCACTTGGCCACAGAGGCTTGCCAGGTAATCCTGAACTAGTTGCTTCCTCTCAGTCTAGCCTACACCACAGTATTGCTGCTGCGAGAATAAAATGAAGGGAGGTGGATGATGAAATTTGCTTTAGGTGCCCATTGGGAAGAAAAGGTTTATTTATTTAAATATTTGTATCCTGCTTTGTCCCTGAAAAGACCCCCAAGTGGCTCTCAAGAACAATTTGGGCTGGTTGGAATCCCAGAGTTGTCTTTCCAAGGGCGGTGGATGGGTGCCAAAGGACACACACCTCTTCTGGACACACCCAGCCATTATACCTGTAGGCAGGTAGGAGACAAAAATGCAGCCAAGATGGTGTGCAGCTGGCAAGATGCCCCCCCCCAAATTTCCCTTCCTTGTTCTCATAAGAAGGCATGGGTATCTAAATAGATACTATAAGTTAAAGGGGAAGATGGAGTTCTTAGGGCTGTTATTTACAAGCAATCAGCATTAATAATACTCCGTAATCAGCATAATTCTGTTTATAATTTATTTATTTTCTTCAGCTTGGGAGGCCGGACTCTATGGCATCACGTTTCTGATGAGTTCCCTCCGTTCCCCGAACCCTGCCCTACCCAGGCTTCACCTCCAAACCTCCAGGAATTTCCCGACCCAGGGTTGGCAACCATAATTTCTACGTATGCAGTACCATTTTCTGCATTGCTCAACATATCATGTTTAATACTTACACTTTGTTTCAGATTTCTGCAATCCTAGTCCTATTACATTGTCTATTAGATGTCTCATACTATGGATTATATTGATTTACCTTGTGTAATCTGCCTGGAGTCTCAGTGAGAGAGGCAGACTATAAATTACAAAAATCAATAAAATAATCCCGAGTTTGGGGAGAAGAGATCTGATACGTGCTCAAAGCTGTGAGCAAGGGATTCTTCACTGATGCCAGAGTTGTAGCAATTCCATGACCAGTGGATAGATGCATGCACATAACTATGCTCAGTAGTAAGAAACTGTTATATTTTTGTTATATGACTGTAGACGTTATTTGTTAAATGGTTTATTAAATTTTAAAAAGTAGTAAGAAGAAGAGGGAAGCCTTTGCCCATGGAGTGCTATGTGTGTGTGCGCAGGTGCCCTAAGGAGTTCCTCTGGATGCACCACGTGTTCACAAACTTTTGGATAAACAGGGAAGGCTGCAAGAGGCTACACTGCAGCAGTCCAGGGGTCAGAAGTGGGCCTTCCCAGGGCATTTGGGCCTTAAGACGTCTGTCTCCCCCATCTCTCTGAGCACCAGAGGCAGAAGGGGAGCCTAATGTGCAGTAGCAGCTTCTCGTCAACTAGACTGAAGATGGGTAGGGCAAGTGGCCATTGCCAAGAGGCTGCCCAAAAGAGAGGGAGGAGGCAGGTTCTTCTTGCTCCCTTGCCTTTCCCTGCAAGGTAGCTTCTGTTGCTCTGTCCTTCACTGGGTGAGCCATCTGCAATGAAGGTTGCCAGCAGCCCCTGCCCTCTTTTCCTGCATCTGCTGGTGGCCACAGCATGCATTGGGGGGAGGGGAAGCAGGAAGCCTCTTCCCCCCCCCCCCCCCCCCAGTGAGGATGAGGGGCTGGGCAACAGACACGCTCACTGGGGAAATGGTTGCAGTTCTCTGGAGGGTCTCCGAGCGGAGCCGTCCAGAGATTTTGCAGCCTTTGTAGGCAGTGCTCCTGAAAGCACCCAGCATGAAGGGAGTTCTTCTGAAACAGCTTCCGTGTCCTCTTTGAACTAGAGCGCTTATCCTTTTTGGTAATGCAACTGTGAAAATGACATTGACTAGAATGGACAATCTTCCATATTATTACACAGGGCACACATTCTGCTGGAGAGGCACTCCAGAGAGTGTGTGACCCTGTTCTAGGGTTGGCAGGTCCCCCTGGCCCCTGGTGGGGGGACGGGTTGCCAGATCCAGTTTGGGAAACTCATGGAGATTCGGGGACAGAGCCTGGGGAGGGCAAGGACCTCAGTGGGGTATGATGCCATAGTCTCTACCCTCCAAAGCATCCATTCTCTCCAGGATAACTGGTCTTGGTTGTCTGGAGAGGAGCTGTAATTCCAGGGGATCCCCAGGTCCCACCTGGAGTCTGGCATCCCTAGGTTCCAGTGTCACAGCCCCAGCTCCTGGTTAGACTCAGCCATTGCTTGGGCAGGGGCTTTTTTGTGCTAGCTCCACTTCCTTGGAAGAGGCAGCCTAGCAAGCGGAGGCCAGCCCTCTCTCCCCCCTCTTTGGAAACCAGAACCCCTGTTCTGAAGGGGTTTAAATGGATTTTAATAGTTTTAAGCCCCTTAATGCTTGGCTGTTTTAGATTTTACATGCAGGCATTTACATGCATTTATTTATTTACACTTTTCTCCCCAGCTGAGATTCAAATGGATTAAAAAATGTCTGTATCACCTCTCCAGAGAACCCGCTCAAAGAGCCTTACAAAGCAAAATTAAAAAAAATTAAAAATATAAATCATAAACATTATTAACAATTAAAACTCTGCCACTGGAAAACCAAACCCAGCATTAGAAAGCAAAACCAAGAGCATAAAACCAATACAAAACAGTTCTCAGGCTGAAAGCAGACTGTAGAATTGTAAAAGATCAACCCTTTCATTAAAAGACTGAGTGGAAAGGAACAGTTTGGCCCGGAGCCTAAAAGAGAGTAGAGTAGGCACTGGGTGAGCCTCAAGTGGAAGGCATTCCAGGCAGCGGGGGGGGGGGGGGGCGGCATGCTGTACTATTGCTGGAAACCACTCTGAGCTATAAAGGAAAGGTGGTATACAAACGACTCTAGGAAACATAGAAAACATAAATGCTATTTGAGTAGAAGAGATGCCCCATTACAGCAGAAGGCAAATTTAATTCATTATGAGGATGATGTGTTCTCATAAAACTCTGGTAGCAAGCACTCTGGCACATGTCATTGGCCTTACAGTCACACAATGTGCTTTTTATTTGGAAGCTCTTCAGGTGGCAGCCCTGCTTACCCTTCAGTTAGGGCGGGGACAGGAACAAGGCCAAAGCAGGCTGCAGCCAGAAAAAGCAGTTTTCCTCATTGCTCAGACAAGCCTGCAAACCTGACTTCAGAAACATGGCAAGGGTTCAGGGAGTGCCACCTGATTCACTCCGGCCTATCTGGGTACAGAATCTTCCTTGGCAGACATGGCTCCTCTCCCTATAGTTCCCTTCTTTAGCCACAGGTGTGTAATAAAGCACAGCTTGAGCCCCTAAACCCCTCTG
Source organism: Gekko japonicus (assembly GCF_001447785.1). NCBI lineage: Eukaryota > Metazoa > Chordata > Lepidosauria > Squamata > Gekkonidae > Gekko > Gekko japonicus. The sequence goes on from NW_015164186.1 coordinate 1,345,387, forward strand.
CCGCCTTGAGTCCTCCTGCAGCCAGTGCCAACAGATGAGACAAAGATAATCCATCTCTGTAAACCTGCAAAAGATAAATTACAGATGCAGCTTCAGTTTGGACTGGAGTTGCAGAGGAAGAGGAGAGGGCTCTTAACTCTCCACACACCCCTCCCCTTTTGATTAGAAAAGGGGACAAAGACATCTTTCAAAAATCCATTTCCCCCTTTAAAATGCTAATACAAAGGTAGAGAGCCCAGTTGCGATTAGAGAAACTGATTGTGGGGTTGAAAAGTTACCTCGTCCCTCCACTGTGTGGTTCCCAATCTGAACTGTGGCGGCATGCAATTTACCTTTTACAGACTTACAGAGATGTGTGATCTTCCTCACATCTGTTCATGCTCTGACTCTGCTCTGGCAGTTTTCTTTATACCAGCCTTGAAACCATTTCAGAGGTCACTGGGCAATTATGTATTTAGAAAACCTACCCTATCTTTTACTCCTCAAGGACTCAAGGCAATGTAATATTTATGTCACAAGTACTAACAATGTTCTCTCAGACTGAATGGGGTTGGTTGTCTGGGCATAATTCAGGTTGCATGTTGCCCACAGTGAAAGAAGAAACTCTGTAGCTAGTTGCTTTCTGTGAATCACAGAAATGGATATAATTATTCCTCTCCTCTTCTCGAACCTTTTGTAAATATCTTGAAATCTTCCAAAGATACAAGCGGAGTTTAATACAGGTAAACTATTCTTTCAGCCCACTGTCTGGTTTCAGATCAATGCAGGTACTTACCCTCAACCACAGGAAAGATATCTTTTTTCATACAACGTCGTCCTTGCTGTAGTGCTTAGGGAGTCTATTTCCATAGCTGGACAATGAGAGAAAGTGGAATCAAGAATGTTAATTAAAGCAGGGGAAAGACTCTTGCTAGGCATTATTTATTTATGTGAAAGAGCTTTCCTCTGGCTTTCCATACAGTATGGTTTGCAAAGTCCATGAACGCAAGCGATCAATGCAGAAAAAAAGGGAATACACCTAGCACCCTCACTCTTGGATCTGCCAGTAACTTGCCAATTCCAAGAGTTTTTTTCTTTAGTGTCACCCCTCTGGGAGCAATCTGTCGGAGGTGGTCACAGAGTAAGATATTCCTTGAACCCAAAATAGCCAGGCAAGCTCAGCAGTCTCTGCAATTCCCCTGTGCTGCCGTCCCCTGTGCTGCTGTCACTCTGCTGTTGAACCCAATTGCTCCTTCCTTGGAAAAAGGGGCAGCCCAAGAAGTCCTGGGAGGGAAGGGCTTGCTTCAGTGGTCTTCTCCCTAGCTTTCAGGGAACAATTGCCATTCTTCCTTCAGATGACAGCAACCACGGTGTACATATACCTTTCCCTGGAAATAAGATTACATTCCTGATTTGCTGCAGAGGTATCCAAAGGACTTGCTTCTCTCTCTCTCTCTCTCTCTCTCTCTCTCTCTCTCTCTCTCTCTCTCTCTCTCTCTCTCTCTCTCTCTCTCTCTCTCTCTCTCTCTCTCTCTCTCTCTCTCTCTCTCTCTCTCTGTGTAGCAGGGTTGCCAACTTCAGGTTCGGAAATACCTGGAGATTTGAGTGTGGCGCATGGGTGTGGGGCTTAGGGAGGGTAGGGACCTCAGGAGTCTATAATGCCATGCCATCCACCTTCCAAAGCAGCCATTTTCTCCAGGAGATGTGGAATAAATGTTTTAAAATAAACAAACAATAAGCAATTTATGTAGTCTAGAGATCCATTGTAATTCCAGGAGATCTCCAGCCCCTACCTGGAGGTTGGCTACTCTAGTGGGGAAATATTCAGCCATTTCAGCATTCACAGGGACACTATTGCTGGGGAAATGTGTCTTTTCTTTAGACAAGCAGTGAAACAGCAGAGTGCCAAGAAAGGCCTCAAGTGTCCAGTAGCAAAAATGTCAGATTTCTAATAGCATGACCAGAAAAAACTCCCAGGGAAGTCAATGGCTGCTTCAGTGGTAAGAGTCCACTCCAACTGAATTCTTAAGTAATGGTGCTGTCCATGTGGATGCCTAAGTCCCATCCTTCTGCTAAGGGGGGGCAGAGATTTGGATTGGGGGCATGCCCTTTGGCATTGCTGAACACCCTGTAGGTAGCTGGGGCCACAGCAGAGGCGCTGCTTCTTAGTTTCAAGAGGCTGATCCCTTGGGTCAGGAGCAAAGTCAGATGTCGAGTCCTCTTCCTCAGGGTGAGTTCTCTCTCTTAGACTGCATCCTGGGGGACTCAGGGTCTCTGACGCAGACTTCTACTGACCCAGATCTATATAAGCCCCACTTTGTCACAAAGTTACTGTTCAAGGTGGCCAAGGCAAAGAAAGCCAGTGTAAGTCATGTTAGCCAAGGATGTGAGAACCTGGGGAAACCCCACTGCACCACAAAGCTTGGGTGGCCTTAGGTCAGTCATGCTAGCCTACCTCACAGGGTTGCTGTGATGATAAACAAGGGATCCTCTTCTTTCTTCTGTCCAATCACGTCTACAGTTTTATTTTTTTAAAACATCTTTAAAGAATGATCCAGAGGAGTTAGCCGTGTTAGTCTGTTGCTGCAAAACAGTAAAAAGCCCAGTAGCACCTTTAAGACTAACAAACTTTACTGTAGCATAAGCTTTCGAGAAACACAGCTCTCTCTCTCTGTCAGATATATGGTCACACCTCTGGGCTTTTTACTCTTTTAAAGAATGAGTGTCCCCACAGAGAACTAATCAAATGGAAGGGTGCCACGTCTCTCTTCAATTGTTTTGAAACAGTGAACCTCAGCAAAGCGATTCTCTCTCACACAGTAACACCCTGTCATTTCTGCAGAATCATGCTTGCACACTGATGTCATAACACCAATAATAACAGTCAATTTATTTCTGAGGTGTAGAGCTTTGATGAGTTTTGAGAGCCTGTTAAGGCCGCAGCACAGAGATTAAGTACGCTTGCTGGTGTATTCTTCTCAGTCTGAAAAATCTCTCTACGTTAAAGCCAGTCCAAAACATTTGGTCACCCTACATTGTGACTGAAGTCACAATAACCCATGGTCTCATCAAACACCACTTAACTGTGATACTTGAATGCAGATGGCCAACAAACTAGGGTTACCAGATCCTTCCTGTCTGCTGGTGGGGATCCAGGCTCCGGTCCGGTCAGGTTTTTGCCTTCAAAACCATAGAGGTGGCCCAAAAACTAGAGCATCACCCAACGTCCCTGACACAATGATGACGCTTCCAGGTGATGTCATCGCATCTGGCATGTTGCCCGGCAACGTCCCTGTTTGGGAGCCCCCAAAAGTGGGAGAAACCCTGCTGGGAACTGAGGGCTGGCAACCCTACAACAAACTAGTGTTTGCTAGCTGGAATTAAACCAGAATTTCAAACTAGGAATTGTACCTGGTTTGTTAAACACACAGTTTCTCATCATTGTGGTTTGCTGCAGTTTCTGAATTCACAGACAAGTATGTGGCACAGGGTGGCCTCTCCCAACCAACAATTCCAATGGCTGAGATTTAGGATTGCCAGGTCCACCCCCCACCCCCCCCGGCCACCAGTAAGGATGGGTGGCCTGTAGAGTCGCCAGGTCCAGGATGGGAAACTCCTGGAGATTTGGGGGTGGTGCCTAAGGAGGACAGGGACAGTGCCAGTGGGGTACGATGCCACAGAGTGCAAACCCCCAAGGCAGCCATTTTCTCCAGGGGAACTGATCTCTGTAGTCTGGAGATGAGCTGTAATTCCAGGGGACCCCCAGGGCCAACCTGGAGGCTGGCATCCCTACAAGGTGAAGGGATAGTTTAGCTGTTGAACAGCAAAAAAAAAGCAGCAGAATCACACAGCAGAAGATGACATTTGCAGGTGTGCATACACAAAAAGAAATTAATAATGTTAATAGGCAAGTAAGTTCCTAGCTGGCTCCTAAAAGTTACTGAACAATAGCCTGAGGAGGGTGGGGTTTCGGGAGGAGAGGGAATTCAATTGGATATAATGCCATAGTGTCTAACTTCCAAGGAGGCTATTTTCTCCATGGCAACTGATCTCTTTTGCCTGGAGATCCATTGTAACCCCAGAAGACCTCCAACCACCACCTGGAGGTTGGCAACCCTAGTGGACAAGGGTGCCAGGCAACCTGCCATTGAGAAGGGCATTTCATTGCTGACATGCCATCCCAGCATGGTGTGGTAGATGGTGGGTCAGACTGGTCCCTGGAAGATCGAGGTCCCTGTTCTGCCACAGAAACTTACTGGGTGACTTTACCCAGACACACTTTGGTCCCTGCCACACGGCAGGGAATACGACGCTAGTACCGCGGCTAAAGTGAGCCGCAGCAAAGTTGGGACGGCGCGGCGGGATCTCACAGATCCCCCGAGCCGCGTCGCAACGCTCCCCGGCACGATCAGATGCCGGGGAGAGCGCGACGGTGAGAAGGGGAGCCTGGCGAACTGCGCATGCTCACACATGCGCAGTTCGGCCAGGAGCCGGGGATGCGCCGGCGCAATGACGTGCCGGCGATCCCACGGCCAGCATTGCTGCGGCCCTTCAGCAACACTGGAAGGGACGGAACTGGGACGGATCCGGCACGCTCCCCAGATGTTGAGGTGGGATCGCGCCGGTTTGCTCCGCCCCCGTTCCGTCCCGCTCCCAGCCCAAATGGGCTCGTATGAACAGGGCCTTTGTTAGCCTAACCTACTCTAGGGTTGTCAACCTCCAGGTGGCACCTGGAGATATCCCACTATTACCATTGATCTCCAGATGACCAAGATCAGTTCCCCTGGAGAGAATGGCTGCTTTGGAGGGTGGATTCTATGGTTTTGTACCCTTTTGAGGTCCCCCCCAACCCCTCCCTCTCCAAGATTTACCCTCCAAATCTCCAGATATTTCCCAACCCAGAGTTGGCAGACCTACAATCCTCACAGAACTGTTGTGACCAAATGGAGGGGGAGTAAGGTTGCCAAGTCAAGATTTAGCCGGAGCGGGGAGTCCCTGCTGGCGGCTGGAGGGCGGCTTGAGCATAGAGTTTTCCCTTGGATGACCATGGCCCCGCCCCCAGCGTGCCTGGCGTCGTCACGTCACTTCCGGGTGATGCGCACGTTGGGGTGGGGTCCCCCCCGGGGCCCGATCCGCCAGCGGCGGGGAACGGGCCTCTGGGGTGGGGGTTTCTCCGCCCCCTGGGGGGACTTGGCAAGCCTAAGGAGGAGAACAGTGTTGTAAGCTGTTTTAAGTCCCCATACAGAAAATAAATAATGACAGGCACTTTACTACTTTCTGGATAAACAGGTTTTTACAAAGGTCTTTTTACAATTTTTACAGGAATCTTTTGCATTGTAAGGGAAATGATCATGTAAAGGCCACATTCAGCTTCTCACATATTGGGGAGCAAAACAACATAAAATCAATAATTTTTTTTAATACGGAACCCTTTTGCATTAGCTGCTGAAAACCACTTGCTACTTCTGCAATATGGCATCAAACATATTTATTCTATTTATAGTCCACTTTTCTCACTGAGTCTAAACACAGATTACAGAATTAGAAAATAATCAATAAAGATCAATAGAATCCACACAATAAAATATAATTAGATTTCAAAAGTAAAGAACAATGAAATAAAACCAGTATAATACATCCAATAAACAACACAAAAATGGAATTAAAACTGCCTATTTTCCCCAGATGTTAAAACTACATTCCTGTTCCCTTGATAAAAACAGCCCTTTTGACCAATCCCAATTTTTACTAAACATTTCTCCCTTTTCTTTTTCCTACCCTGTTCCCTTTATAAAGACACCTCCTGAACAGCTCCACTTGACACATTTTGCAGAGCGAAAGTGTGGGAGCTTTCCTGACTTCACCAGGCAGGCCATTCCACTAGGTTGAAGCCACCACAAAGAAGTTACTACAAGTTAATACAAGCTGTAACTATTACAAGCTGCAAAGCATTGGAATGCAGTACATACACACAACAACAAGCCTAACTACTTTGTATGTGGCTGGCAAATGATATCTATGGCTCCAGAATAAAACTGTGTGAGATAAATCAGAGGTCCTGTGCACTAACTGCACTCTGTGGGTCTTCTCCGGAACAGAGAACAGACCTTGAATGGCCTATTGCACACGAATCTATGAAGCTGCCTTATACTCTGGTCACTCAAGTTTAGCACAGTCTACTCTGACAGCTCTCCCAAGAACTTACCAGGGGTCTGTCCCGGCCCCAGACCCCTTTAGGCAGTGCTCCTGGATTGACATGCAAAGTGCTGGGTTCACATGTGCAGGAGAATAAGCTAGTGGAGGAGTTTCATTATGCCAGACTACCTGTATAAAATCACATTTCAGAGTGCTCTCTCTACACTAAAGGCTCCCTAAAAACAGAAAACCAGCAAAGTCTGTGAATGTGTGTTGGGGGGGGGGGGAATCAACCCCCGTTTCACTGCTGTGATTCCTTTTTTTTGGGAAAAAAATGAATTTTATTGATTTTCTTTGTTTGTTTTATAGAAAACAATTTCAATCTGGTTTCTGGCCTGGGCTTGGTACCAAGATGGCTTTAGTTGTGTTAGATTCAGGTGGGTAGCTGTGTTCGTCTGAAGCAGCAGAACAAAGTTCAAATCCAGTAGCAACTTTAAGACCAACAAAGTTTTATTCAAGGTATAAGCTTTCATGTGCATGCATACTTTCTGAATAAAACTTTGTTGAATAAAACTTTTGTTGGTCTATAAAATGCCACTGGACTCAAACTTTGTTTAGTTGTTCTTTTTAACATTTTTTAATTATAACAGACAAATTGGGGTACAACATTTCAATCTTTTTTCCCTCTATTAAACTACCTCATACATTAACTAAATCTATATCATTTTTCCACCTACTGTTATCATATAATATTTGCAAATATATAGGTATACAGTATCTTTTATTCTACTAATATAGATTTTGTCAAACATATTGTTAAATTCTTTCTTTGGATATATAAAAAGGCATAATTCTGTATTTTCTTCTGGATATTAATGTAATTGTCTTACTCCATTATCAATCTCAGACATTCCATCAGAAATTTCCCATTCCTTTTGTAGCTTTCCTCTTCTTCTTGATTTTCTGATTTCTCCTCTTAAGTTTTAAAGTCTATTCTGTGCCTTTTCCCCTTATAAGTGTAGAAATCTTCTGAGTATAAACATCTGTACTTAATCTCTAGAATAGTTTGTGGATCCAAGTGTTGGTTTTTTTTGTTTCTCTGAGGTGACATGACTCCTTATTTTGGCAATTTCATCACCGATGGTTCTTTTATAAAGTCTCTGATGCACAGTTGTAGAAGTTTTGTTTCTCTTTATAGGCGCAAACTCCATTCTGTGGATCATGTAATCTTGATTGTAGGTTTCCTATGTATCCTCTACACAGTCATGTCTTTTTTCCTTTTTTCCTCCTCTGAACTGTTTCCTTCTTAGTTTGTTGCATCAGCATTTCTGTTTCTCCTTGTGTAGGGTAAAAAATTTCTTTGACTGCCCTTTTTACAGCTACCATAACTGTGTTTTGAATTAAATTATGCAGATCTTTTAAGGAGACCTGTAATAATTCAATTCTTATAAGTTCCATTGTATCTGAGAATAAAGCCTCTGGCACCGTTTGAAGTCTATCTGTGCCATCCATTTTTTTTCAACAATGTGTTAAAACCAAAAAATCTCTAGAAATATTTTCCAACAAAATTTTACAATGGCACCATGTCTAATAAGCATATATTAACAATTGTTCTAGTCATATTAAACACAAAGACAATATCAACATAAATCAGGAATGTTATCTATTATTTAAATTTCAAGACATTGCGATCAGGACAAAATGGAGATTTGTAGTTTCAGTAAAGGAAAACATAAAATTGTTATGGGAATGTAATGTGAAAAAAGAGTAAGGTCTGATTTTCTTTTTCCCCTTAAGAGATCGTCTTTATATTCCATTTATTTACAATCAACTTTAGTCCTTATTTCAGCAGCTTTAGTTTAATGCTTTAGAAGGTCTTCACGTTGTTCCAGCTGATTTTATTTCCAGACAAGAAAAAAAGGGGGGAGGAGAGATTCCGTTTCTGTTCACTAAGATTCAAAGTCAAATTCAACTAGTTTTTCTCCAATTTTATATTGCACAAAATACAGTCTTAGACAAGATCTTTCTTTTTATATTCTTTGCCCAATAGGTTATTTGAGAAGTTGCTTTGAATTCTTTTCGTAGCCGCTGGAAAGGAAGGAGGGGAACAGGAAGTGAATTCTTCACCCCTCGATTCCAGTGTCATTCTAAACTTTAAAGGGGCTTCACAATAGATGGTAGACTCTCTGATGTTGCTTTACAATGTACTCATGGTGTTGTACTTCATCGATGGTATGGATGGAGTTCCAGCTTGTCCCCTCCTGCCAGGCAGTCATGACTGCACGCCCATGTCTGACATGGGCACTCTCAGCCGGCTCCTGCGTGGAGGCAAATTGGGACCCTGCGCCCACTTGCTGCCACTTGCGGAGGGGAGTCCAAATCAAGCCCCTTGCAATGAGCTTCTCTATGGGAAGCTCATTTGAGTTTGGGAGCCCCCGAACCCTCCTAAAGGAGCCGGTGAGCCGGCTAGCACCCGGGAGCTCTTTCCGGTGCAACTGTTCCTGTTACACTGAATCCCACCTCTCTCAAACTTTGTTTAGTTGCATTAGTGGATTATCTTTGTTTAAGGTTGGCCAGGGAACAATCTTCTCTGTTGACACCATTGGACATCTCAGCAGCCTTTGATACAGCTGAACACTCAATTCTTATCTACCTGCTTGAATGTAGAGTTGGTATTAAGGGTGTAGTCCTTTGGTGGTTTCATGCAAAGAGTCTCCACTGGAGGTGCAGAATCAACTGGGTGGAATTTATGTTGTGGCATGCTGCAGGGTTTTATTCTATCACCCATGCTTGTGTGTGTGTGTGTGTGTGTGTGTGTGTGTATGTAGATGACAGCCAGCTCTATATTTCACCCTCCAAGTCTTCAGATGTCTTGGTTCTGAATCAGTGCTTTGAGGATGTGGTCAGGTGGCTAAGGCAAAACAAATTTAAGCCAAATCGAAACAAGATAGAAGCAATGCTGGTTGGGAAGGCTGGCATTCTAGAGGGACAATGTTCCCTCTAATCCCTCCCCAGACCCTGCATGACCAGATTGCTGCTGAGCAGGGATTCCTGTGTTAATAAGCAGCCAGTCATGCACACAGCTTAGAGAGAACAGTGGACTGAACCCAATTGTCCTAGATGGAGTGACACTGACATTTTCAGAGCAGGTTAAGAGCTTAGAGTATTCAAGGACCCTGCCTTGCTGTTTGAAAAGCAGGTTTGCATGGTAGCCAGAGCCACAGCCTATCAACTGCATCTGATTCACCAACTATCTCATTACCTACATTCAGCTGATCTGGCCTCACGGATACATGCTTCTGTAACCTCATAGCTAGATTACTGCTACACACTCTATGTGGGCCTGCCCAACCCGGAAACTACAATTGGACAAGAATGCTGCAGCTGACTATTGTCAGTGGCTAGCTGCCAGTTTGAAACAGCTATATTGGCTGCCAGCCAGTCTGTTTTCGAGTTCAATTCAAGGTGCCGGTTGATGACCTTGAAAGCCCTTCATGACCCAGAACCCATGTATTTGAAGGACCATCTCCTTCCATATGTCCCTGTGCACCAACTACAGTCATCAGGCAGTCACCTGTTCACTATCTGGGCATTGACCCGAGCCCAGATTTCAGGGAACCCACTGTGGAATGGGCTCCCTGATGAGGTGAGGGGAATGCCCCTCCTTGGAGATCTTCAGGAGATGCTGCAAGGCCTGTCTTTTGCCAGGGCTTCTGAGGGGGTTTGAATAGCAGGCATATGTTAAGGGGGGAGGAGGTAGAGATTTAGGGGTCACTATTTTATTTTTGGTTTTAGCTGGGGATGTGTTTAACTACTATTATAAGACACCTTGAACCACAAGGAGAGGCAGGATCGAAACATTTTCATAAATAAATATGACAAAGCATAAATATGCGCTATGGAAAGCCATCGCAATCAGAATGCTACAAAGAAGGAATCACCTTCTTTTGGAAAGAAGCTATGATGCTAACCAAAACGTCCGTGTGCACCCAAATAAACTCTTCCCCAGCCACCCAGCCACAAAAGCACAACCAGTATAAGTACATAGAATAGGCAGCATTGGGCATTGTTTTTAAAATAAATATATTACTACAGCAAATATTTGGTATGGCATATATTTCTATCAGTATAAGCAATAAAGGGCATCCATATTTCCAAAAGGATATTTTCCATTTCCAAACCCTTGGCCTCCAGTACTTGGTCTGCACACAATGGCCACATCTCAGTATCTAGTGAGAGCCAGTGATGGAGGGGAAAAGATGTGCAGGACTTTGACTGTTGAGCCACACCATGTTTAGCAGCAGCTAACAGAAATCTAACCCATGCTAGGCTTCCATTTGTATGAAAATTTTTATGCAAAGATGGAATCCTCCACCTGCCGTCTGAAGTGGTGCAGTCCATTTGACACCCTCATTTGAAGTGACAAGAACATTCTCCAGGCTTCTTTCTCCCTTGCCATTAGCAAGGATCATAGATGGCCTGGCAGCATTCTAAACATGTTCAGAACAAGTGGTTTAAATAACACCTCCAAAGATGCCATGAGGTAAACCTGCTCGCGATTCTCCAGAGCCAAGCCCATCTACCCTGTGTAATTAGTTGGGGTGTGTGCATGCATATCTACATACAAATTTAAAATCACATAATAGCTTGCTTGAATGATGGAATGGACATCAGAGACTGACTGTGTCATGGATATAACCTTCTCATCACATATACTTAGTAACTGGCAAAAGAACAAAATGAATAGAAAGAAGAAGCCGCCAGACCAAACGACCACGCCAGACGCCAGACACCAGGAACCGAGCACTGATGCCCGAAAGACCGCCCGGGAAGAACAACCAAGAAAAAAACAGCGAGCCCTGCCACCTGGGTGCCAGTAGGCAGCCCCAACCCCTGTAGACATGTGGCCTTAGTTAGGGATAACTCCGGAACTTGTAAATCTGGAACTTGTAAACCGCTCAGAGACCCTTCAGGGTTGGAGCGGGGTAGAAATAGAAGATTTAAATAAATAAATATAAATAACTCAGTCTGGAAATCTGATTTAGTCCTTGATGGAATTGGCTTTAAGTAATCTGGAAGCTACAATCCTATGCACACTTACTGGGGAGGCTGGGGCAAGTCTCTTTGAAGTCTGTGGGAATTAATTCTGTGTAAACATACACAGGAGCAGGACAAAAACATATAAATAGTGTGAGAGCAGCACTGCCTGATCTATAGTTCTTAGAGCAGCCAAAATCTTGTCCCTTTAATAGGAGGTTTAATAGGATGTTATTTACCAGGCAATGCTATTCACCTCTATGCCTTGAAAAACTTCGATTGTCTGTTCTCTATACAGTAAACCTCTATTAAAGGCACAGGACATTTTTCCTCCAGGCCTGTTGGTAACCCAGTGTACATAACAGGAAGATGCTACTGGACTCCTGCTTAATTCTTCACAGTGGAGACATTTGCAGGCATATGAGTAAAACTAACAACAAGGAGTAAGAGGAGGACTAGCAGCCACCACTCACTTTGCTTCTTTTCTGGGCAGCATTGGGATTGGCCCCAAAGTGAACAAGTGAGTGTTGTTGTTGTTGGTGGTGAGAAGACCCCACAGAGGACATCTGTCCTCACTTCAGGGCCCCATTGCTTTCATTGCGGCACTTTACCACACTTGTCTGTCTTTTCTCTCTACTGCCATGGGTCTCTCCAAATCTCTTAATGACTCCTCCCTCCTTTTCTTTCTGTGCCCCACATACTCCCACTTCTTTCTACACCACACATCAACATCCCTATCTTTACTACCTGCCTGTTTTTCTATCTCTTCACTTACAAGTCTCTCTGAAGCCCATCTGTTACTTCCCTTTCACCCCATGTGCATCTGAAATCTAATCTGGCATATCCTAATTATTGTTTGTTTTAAACTGCTGGTCTCACATAACTGCATAGTTTTTGAAAGTTGGTTTTAATGTATTTTTAATGGTTTGCAAAGCTAGCGGAGGTTTTTAATGGTTTGCACTCTCTCATGGATCACTGCCTTGACGTGGCAAGGGGGCTTGCATGGTCCAATGAGGCTGCAGGCTATGCCGTAGAGGGCCACCCAGGACGGACAGGCCACAGTAGAAAACTCAAACAAAATGGATAGTAACAAAAGGCTAAAACAGTAACAAAAGGCTAAAAGATATGACGCCGGAAGATGAGCCCCTCAGGTCAGAAGGTGTCCAATATGCTACTGGGGAAGAGCAGAGGGCAAGTACAGGTAACCCCAGAAAGAGTGAAGCGGCTGGGCCAAAGCCGAAAGGACACTCATCTGTGGATGTGTCTAATGGTGAAAGGAAAGTCCGATGCTGAAAAGAACAATACTGCATAGGAACCTGGAATGGCAAGACTTAACATCGACATCTTGGGAATCAGTGAACTAAAGTGGACGGGAATGGGCGAATTTAACTCACAAGTCCATTGTATCTACTACTGTGGCCAAGAATCCCGTAGAAAAAATGGTGTGACCCTTATAGTCAACAAGAGAGTGAGAAAGGCAGTAATGGGATACAATCTCAAAAACGACAGAATGATCCCGGTCCGAATCCAAGGCAAACCATTCAACATCACAATAATCCAAGTCTATGCCCCAACCACTGATGCAGAAGAGGCTGAAGTGGACCGGTTCTATGAAGACCTACAACACCCTCCTAGAACTAACACCACATAAAGATGTCCTCCTCATCATAGGGGACTGGAATGCTAAAGTAGGAAGTCAAAAGGTAACAGGAATAATGGACAAGTTTGGCCTTGAAGAACAAAATGAAGCTGGGCAAAGGCTAACAGAGTTTCGTCAAGAGAACACGCTGGTCATAGCGAACACCCTCTTCCAACAATGGTTTGCAGCCTTGAGGGCCCTAATTGGATGAAAAGGCACCATACAAATGTTGTAAATAAATACATAAATGTGCTGCAGACTGTCATGCATGAAGGAGAGGTAAATCCCTCCAATTGTCACCAATGTGTGGAAGCTTTTTGAAAAAAATCCCACCACCCTAGCATGATGTGTTGGTTAGAGAGTCAGATTAGTATCTGAGAGAACCCGATACAAAACCTCACTTTACCATGGAATTTGCTTGTGACATAATAATATAAGAAGAGTCCTGCTGGATCAGACCAGAGGTCTATCTAGTCCAGCATCCTGTCTTAAACAGTGGCCAACCAGTTCCTTGGAGGTCCAACAGCAGGGGACAGAGGCCTTCCCCTGATGTTGCCTTCCAGAAATTTACCGCTTCTGAATTTGGAGGTTCCGTTTAGTCACCATGGCTGATAGATCTATCCTCCATGAATCTGTCTAATTCCCCCTTTAAAGCTGTTTATTCTTCTGGCCATCCCTACATCCTCTGGTAGCAAATTCCACATTTTAATCACTCGCTGTGTAAAGAAGTATTCTCTTTTGTTCATCCTGAATCTACTGCCCATCAATTTCACTGAATGCCCTCATGTTCTAGTATTTTGGGAGAGGGAGAAAAAGTTCTGTGAGCTCTTTCCACCCCATGCATAATTTTATCATCTCTATCATGTCTCCTCTTAGTCTTTTCTTTTCTAAACCAAAAACGTCCCAGACTCTTCAGTCTTTCCTTATAGGGAAGGTGCTCTCACCTCCAATTAATCTCAGCTGCCCCCAGCTGCCACACCTCAAAAAGGCTATTATAGCACTGGAAAAAGTGCAGAAAAGGGCAACTCGAATGATAAAAGGGTTGGAACACTTTCCCCATGAGGAAAGGTTAAAGCGCTTGGGGCTCTTTAGCTTGGAGAAACGACGACTGAGGGGTGATATGATTGAGGTTTATAAGATTATGCATGGGATAGAGCAGATAGAGAAAGAAGTACTTTTCTCCCTTTCTCACAATACAAGAACTCGTGGACACTCAATGAAATTGCTGAGCAGTCGGGTTAGAACAGATAAAAGGAAGTACTTCTTCACCCAAAGAGTGATTAACACATGGAATTCACTGCCACAGGAGGTGGTAGTGGCTACAAGCATGGACAGCTTCAAGAGGGAATTAGATAAGCATATGGAGCAGAGGTCCATCAGTGGCTATTAGCCACAAGATATAGATAGGAACTCTCAGTCTGGGGCAAGTAATGCACTGTATTCCTGGTGCCTGGGGGGGGGGGGCAGCAGTGGGAGGGCTTCTAGACGGAGCCTGCAAGATGGAGCTCTTCCACCAGACTTTCATATAGGGGCCGCCACTGCCACCACCACCAATGGTGGGGACAACAACGGGGTTAGGGGCAGTCCTCGGAAGATCTGCCATAATATTGCATGGCACTGGTATCGCTGGACTGGTCGGACCATCTACAGGACAATATCACCCCCAAATGAAATGAATGATACTATCATGAAATTTCTCGACCATCTTGTTTTCATGGAGCACTTTATTCTTGGTTTTGTTTTAATGGTTTTATTTAATGGTTTTATTGTTTTATCTTGTTTTTATGCATGGGCTTGTGCCCTCTTGTAAGCAGCCCTGAGCCCGCGTGCGGGGAGGGTGGGGTAAAAATGTTAAAAATAAATAAATAAATAATAAAAATAGTGTACATACTACATCTTAGTAACTTGGAATTTATTAGGCATATGTTAGACAGAGACCATGAGATAACAAGTACTGATATAGAAGTGTTCATTCAAGAATTGCTAAAAGTACAATGATAATATGGTTCAACTGGGACATTTGTAATACAGAGACACCTTGTTAATTTCTCTACAGCAACTGTAATTAATGGAGGTGTTAATCCCTGTGCTAGTTCATTCCCATAGAGTTACATTCTAATAACTAAGTTCCCTCAGTCTTATCTCCTCCCCAAGCTAGAGTGCCCTACTTATTTTGCTCTGAAGTCTTCTTTCTGGTCACCTCTTTCTCAGTTTTTATGCATACAGAAGACATTGGCACCACTGCTAAAGCTAGTGATTTTTCCTGGTCAGAACTGTTCAGTAAATGCACTGGAACTAGAACACCACAGTGCTTCTCAGTGGGATACTTCCACTGTCTCCTCAGTTAACTATCCTTCTGGCTCCCTTCCCTCCACCTTCCTCTCCATTATCATAGCCAGCCCAGAGGCTTCTGTTTGTCATACAGCAATTCTACTTTCGTAAAGAGGAAGTGTATCTTATACTTACTCTGGGTGAACCGATTTCTCTTTTGATTAGCTCTTGTTTTATATTGGACTCTTTATAACACCCCCCTCCCACTTTCTGCCAGATATTTAACCAGGCCTAATGGATATACACCATGATACATACACCCAGGCTAGCCTGATCTTGCCAGATCTTGGAAGCTAAGCAGGATCAGCCCTGGTTAGTGTTTGGACGGGAGACCACCAAGGAAGTCCATGGTTTGCTGTCTAGAAGCAGGCAATTGGCAAACCACCTCTGAACGTCTCTTGCCTTGAAAACCCCACTGGGTTGCCATAAGTCAGCTGTGACTTGATGGCACTTTCCACCACCACCAATGAATGCACACTTATATGCATTTGAGGAAGTCTGATTCATGAAAGCTTGTGCTGAAATAAACAGTCCTTAAGGTACTACTGGACTCCTATGTAGTTCTGAGAGGTACAGACTGTCAAACTCTTTGCCAGATTTACTACCAGAGATGTTTTTGTACCTTGACACGCTAGACGCTGAACTGGGATCCTTCTGTATGTGAAATGTGCGCTCTGCTACTGAGCTGTGGCCCCTTAGCATTTCAATTTGACATACCTAATACTGAGCCATAGGTTTTAATGATGGAAAACTAGAAACAAACCCAGCCTATTAATCCTTTCTCCTGACATGACTTCTCTGATCTTTCAGTTTACACCAAAAGGAATCCATCAATTTATTGAGCATAAAAAGCCAATAGGGTGAATGCAAATTGCGGTTACCAAGGTGTCTTGAGGCAAACTGACAAGAGCTTCCAATAATCAAGGGATGGATCCGTGCAGCCCAATCCTAACCATGTTTACTCAAAAAAGCCAATTGATTTCAGTGGGTTCCAATTTAGGGAAGGAAGACAAGAAAGATGATTCCTTAGATGCACTTATAATTCTGGCCAAGTCCCTAAGGAAAGCAATATAAGAAGGTCTACTTAAAAGTAAGTCCCATTTTATTCAATTGGGCTTACCTTCAGGAAGGTGTTCTTAAAACTGCAGGCTAATTCTGCATGCTGAAGGACAACTGCTAGACATGATTTAGCAAACCTATGCACACGTACCTGGGAATAAATACGAGAGGGACTTACTCATAAGTAGACATGCACAGGCTCGGAAGCAATCCTTTACACCGCGGTGTGTGTGGGTAAACCCTGTTATACTGCGTGGAAGTTTTCCAAAATCTCTGTCGGTTGCTTTTCTTCTTTTCGGGATTTTCTTTTGATGTTATTTTTGTTACCAATCGGCTAGTTTTTTATATGTAATTTTTGGATCTCGGGTGACAAGGCTAAGAAATCTTTTGCGGTTGGAACGTATGTATGTTTACTCGGAAACGTGGGGCTTAGTTCCAGTCAAAAACAAAAGAAGCGCGTTATTAAGTGTTCATGCCGTTCCACGCACATTTGCTCAGAAATAAGTCCCGCTTTACTTAACCAGATTTGCTCCCCACGCCGGCGTGCGACCAAATTGCGAATAAACGAAAACAAACTTATTTATTTCCGAATAAACACAGGATCGGGAAGCACGGCTGCTACTGAAACCTCTGACGCAAACGTACTCGGGAGGGATCTCATTGCACTCCACCGAAGCCTTCCCGTCCTCCGGAATAAAGTTGCCAGACGGGATGAGGCTCCGGCGCTGCGTGATCTTCACCCCTCCCCTCCAGATTTTCAGCATTCGCTCAGCGCGTGCACGAAACTGACGCGCGCGCTCTACCCCTCACACGGCGCGCGCCCATCTACACACATACATACGGCGCGGCTGTTTCCTCCGTCCATCCTGCCCTCCCTCCGCCGCTCGCCTCCCCTCCTTTTCTCCCTGTCAGAAGAGGCTGTTCCCACACCCCTCCCCCGCTCCCGACTCCTCCCCGCGCGGGCTGTTCCGCTGCCAGGCGCCTCTCCCCCCTCCGCAGAGCTCCGGACCCAAGATGGCCGCCGTGTCAGTTTGGGTCTTCGCCGCCGTCCGGCCTCAGGCTCCTGGGCTCCGCCTCTCGTAGGCCCCGGTAAGCGCCGGCCGCAATCGCGACGCCTTTCCCGGCTTCGGCGGGGGAGGGAAAGGGAGCGGGAGGCGAGGGAGCCTGCGCTGGGCGGCTGCGAGCTGGCCAAGGGGGGAAAAGGCCCTGCGCGGGCTTCTCGCGTCAGGCCCCGCGGCCTGTTCCGGCCCGGCCGCTGCCGCAGCCGCTTCCTCCGCGCTAGGCCCAGCCCGAGCCTCGCCACCTGCATCCTGGTGGCAGGTGCAGGCGCCGCCGCGGACATGACGGGCCTGGCCTTGAAGACCACCCGAGTGAAGCTGCAGCCGCGGGGCTGAAGCGGCCTCTGGGCATCTCCCCGCAGGCCTCAGTGCCGCCGCCGCCGCCGCCGCTCTGAAGCCAGGGCGTTGTGGGTGAGCCTCACCACGGGCCTCCCTCCCTGCCTTGAACTGATGGGGCCGCTCCGCTCGCGGCTTCCCGGCAAACACTGACCCCGAGCGAGCAGGATGGAGGCGCTTTCCGACCCCGTCTCTCACTTCTCCGGCCTGAAACTGCGGAGAGACCCAGCCGCAGATCGCTTGCGGATCCAAGCTGCCGTGGTTCTCCTCCTCCTTGTTATATAACGCCTTTCGCTCACACTTTGGAAATGTCTGCGATGTCTCTTTGCTTAAGTTTAAAAAAGAATGGGTGGGGGTCTCCGGAGTCTCAGCGTTTTACTTGGGAGTGGGGGGGGGCAACCCACAGTTGTACAGAGATCCGAACATCTCTTGTGAACTTAAGTGAGGGAGAGTTCCAAGTGAGGATTTTAAAAGTTTCTCTGGTATATGTTTGACTTTTGTTGGCATGAGGTGGTAGTTGAGCTGGGGGAGTTGAGGTTATCCTAGTTATGTTTCAGATCTAAGCAGCTCTTGTAGTTGAAAAGGACAAGTTTTTAATATAGCTGCATTTCTCTTTCCCAGCTGATCTCTCTGTGTTTTTGGTTTTGAGGGTTACAAGTGTGTTAGCTAGACTTTCTCAGTGGGATGGAGCAACTTGGCATTTGTTTCTGGCCTAGTTTTGTAGATGGCCAGCATCTTGTTCAATAGCATCTTGCTGCTGCAAGGTCAGACCTTATTGAAATGTGGGCCTGATATGCTGTCATGTTAAATGCCAACTTGAAATTGCTCTCAATTTCAGTGCAGGACATGTTTTTGGATGATTTTTTCTTTAACACAGCTCTGTGGCCAACGTTCTAATGGGCTAGCAAAACTTGATAGTTGCTTAAAAGTTGCACAGGTGGTACATAACTGTTCTCTTGTTTGTTTTTTGCAGGCTTGAAGTTCCATTTACTTGGACTGGGGACAAAAAAGGCTGGAGTGAGATTTACAGAGCTGTTCTCACCTGTGGTACACTTCCTCGCCAACTGTTCTTGGGATTTATTGGAAAACATGAATTAGTTCCTAACAGGATTTGTGTCTTTTTAAACGGGACATAGGTGCTATTCGTCTTTGAAAAAAGGAAGAGCAATTTGGGGCAAAAAACGTGTATGCTATGGTTAGCTGGTCCTCAGATCATCTTTTTTCCCATGGTGTGAAACTCCTTCAGCATAGGGATAAGGGATAACGACTCTATGGATTTACAGAATTCTTCACCATGGTAAAACTCGC
The DNA here is from genome assembly GCF_001447785.1 of Gekko japonicus. Classification (NCBI taxonomy): domain Eukaryota; kingdom Metazoa; phylum Chordata; class Lepidosauria; order Squamata; family Gekkonidae; genus Gekko; species Gekko japonicus. Next base: position 1,364,269 of record NW_015164186.1, read on the forward strand.
TAACCCGTTGTACACCGAGTGGATTTTGGAGGCAATTAAAAAGGTCAAGAAGCAAAAACAACGCCCTTCAGAAGAGAGGATATGCAATGCTGTGTCTTCATCCCATGGTTTGGATCGCAAAACTGTTCTGGAGCAGCTGGAACTGAGTGTCAAAGATGGAACTATTTTAAAAGTTTCTAACAAGGGACTTAATTCCTATAAGGATCCTGATAATCCTGGGCGAATAGCACTTCCTAAACCACGAAACCATGGAAAATTGGATGGTAAACCTAATGTGGACTGGAATAAACTGATTAAACGGGCAATTGAGGGCTTGGCAGAGTCCAGTGGTTCATCCTTGAAGAATATCGAACGTTTCTTGAAAGGGCAGAAGGATGTGTCAGCTTTATTTGCAAGCAGCGCCCCTTCTACCTTTCACCAGCAACTGCGATTGGCTGTCAAACGTGCTGTTGGCCATGGCCGACTTCTTAAAGATGGACCTCTATACCAACTCAATACTAAAGCAGCCACAAACGCAGATGGGAAAGAGAGCTGTGAGTCTCTTTCTTGTCTTCCTCCAGTGTCGCTCCTTCCACATGAAAAAGATAAGGTAAGACGCATGTGATCACTAGATCTTGCTAATTGATGAAAGATAGTTTCGCTGTTTGAAAGTTTTTTTAAAGAAAACGTATTCTTGTATGCGCTGATGTGCTGTAGTGGCTAAGAGTAGAGTGCACTGGGAAGTCCCTGCTTTCAAATCTCAGCTCAGCCATGAAGTTTCTGGATAGTTTGAGACAAGCAGTTTTTTCTCAGCCTAATCTCCCTTTTCTTCATGTGCAGTACCAGGATAATAATGCCAGTCTACCTTAAAAGGCTGTTGGGAGGAATGCAGAAAAATGTGTAGCTCCTTGAACTCTCAAAAGTGTTATAGGGATGATAAACCTTACATTATAGGCATGACTTGGACATCTCTCAGGGGCATGGATTGTTCTCTCTGAGCACTGGGTGTTTGTAGCCTGATGTTTTAATACTGCTGTCATAAACAGAACTATACATCCTTCTCTTAACTTCAGTGGACTTGGAATGGTGTAACTCTGTTTAGGATTGCACCGTAAATCTTCTACTACAAGTGCATAATACTGAAATAGCCTTTTGTCCCTGTTTGAAATCTCTCCTAAGCATGTAGTTATGTGTTGTTTCTTTCAAAGGCAGGAACTAGGAAGGAAGAAAAATTTCCCTTTACTGACTTTTTGAAGTGGACTGGTAGTGGTTATAGAACTGGGAATCTCTTTGTTGTTTTTTACTTTGGTTGTCAATCTCTGCTTTTTTCTTGTATCTCTGAATCTGTTTTAAGGAATAAAATGCACTTCTGAATTTCCCCCCTCTTATTCTTGTTATACTCTAACTTGCTTGACATAAAATAGATGAAATCTGGCTATTTCTAAAAGTTTTCTGCAACAGTGTTGACAATTTAGACATTTCCATCCAGATTACTATATAAAACAGATTACTACATTTGTTATCTTTGAGAGAAGGAGAGGTACTTTTTCTTGCTGGGTCATGTGCAAGATAAAAAACCTTAAAGATACAACTTATTTTCTGGCTTAGGCCACTTTTAAATGGCATGCCAGGCTGTTATGTCATTAGAAATGATTCCTCCTCTTGAACTTTTATAGTGTTACTACTACTAATGTTGAGAGAGATTAAAATAGTTATAGAATAGATGCTTGCATTTCCTTGATGTAGTTTAAAATATCATTTCTTCTGGGGGAAGAAGAGAGCATTGGGGATATAAGATAGTAAAAGCCAGAAGTTTAAGATTTTATATTTACTGGAGTATTGAGACAAGGAATGTAAATACAATTCCAATGAATCTTATATAGCTGTATGTTAAAAAAAAAAAAGGTGAATACAACTGCCCAGTAGGGAGAGAGCAAGAATACCAGAGTTCAAGTCCTTGCTGAGCCATAGACTTGTTAGGTAGCAAGTAGTTGACCCTTGACCTCCTGTCACCTGCTGTAGAGTGAGAAAAACATTCATCCACCTATTTTGCAGTAATGTGATGTTAACATTAAGAACTTAAGTAGTTACTAATGTAAACACACTCTAAATGAACTTCGTGAATGTGATCTGAAAAACCTTGGGGATATGTGACTCTATCTTAAGTTTTAAACATCAGGTGCTGTCCTTCGTGCTAAAACTTTGACAGCCTGTGCCAGAATTCAAAGTAGCCTCAGTCCCCATTCTTCCTGGATCCCCCTTCCTTTGTAATGGTTTGCCTCTGAAAATCACTGTTGAACGTGTAGTTGCTAGAAATACAGGCAGTGAAGAGCTGTATATCTATAGTGTTCCTTGTATGAGTACTAGTGACACTTCATGTACTTAGTTACAAATGAAAATGGATGCCTGCTTTGCTTGTACAGTACTGTAGCTTAGCTGACAACTGTTAGATTGACAGTTTTAAATGTTCTGCTTTAGGCTTAGTACATGGTGTGTTTTGAAACCTAGTGCAGGTGTGAGATGAATGTTTTACCAAGATAGCAGGGGTTACCACTGTCTCGCCATGCTTGTTGTATATAGAACAAAGTGTCCCGCAAATATGCTTTTAACTTACTTTCTTTCAACTTTAAATACTGGGGGATGCCCTCCAGGTCCATTTAGCTCAAGGTTTTCTTTGTAGCAGGCAGCACAGGTGAGTGTCACAGCAATTGTATAACATCATGGAATGCTAGCTGTAGCTTTGTAACCACTGTGCATAGTTTTTTGTATTTGATGATATTTGTCCTGATTATCTAAGTTAACCTTAAGTGTTTGTGTTTCCTGAATACATCTAGTCCTTTTGGAAACCTAAATATGGGTATTAGTCATATATATGATCCACCTTTCTTTCTAGAACTGCTAGTTTTGCAAAAATGGGTTACCCCAGTGTATCTCCATAACAGGCCTGTGAGGTAGGTTAGACTGAGACACCCAGGCTGGCCTATGGCCACTCAGAGAGTTTGATGATTGAGCAGAATTTTGAACCCCTGTATTCCTTCCAGTACTCTGCCTGCTATACAGATTAGTCCTATGTGTTGCTGGCCCCATGTCTCATGGCAATAAGTACCAAAGACTGATGGTATGGAATAAGAAAATATTTCTTTTTGTTGTAGATGTGTGATGAATGTCATTAGGTTCTCTTTTAGCAGTCTATTTTTATTAGTGCTATATTCACTCCTCTCTCTGAAAGGTGTCCTATATGCTGATGTTGTTGCCCCTTTTGTATGCTGCTGAACAGCTCTTTTAATCCTCATAGAACTGTTGATTGGGCTTAAAAGAAGTGTATACAGGTTTGGCCAATAATGCAGATTTCACATGTGCTTTGAGCCTAACTGGTTATACTAATAGTAAAAATTATAGAATGAATTGGCTGCTTGTTTTTAAGTCTATAAATCAGCTATAGTTACAATCCTTTGCAGCTCCAGGGACTACAGCATAACTCTCCCCCTTCCCCTCAGTGCTTGGTGCATTGTAACGGAATGTTCCCATGGGAGGAATTGGAGGGCTTTTGCTTCAGATAACTGAGTTGGCCACATGTTGCACAGGTTTCTGTAAGAAAAGCAGAATATAAATGAAGTAAATAAATGTTCAGCAGAACCCTTGTGTCACTGATGCAGGGGAAGTATGGTAGTGGAAGAGAGAGGGGGCTTATGCTGGCCTTCATTGGATGCACACCTGACTCCGTCTTTGGGGATGGGGTTTCCACCTAAGGCTTTACTTGAATCCATACTTAGTGTTCTGTCATTAGATTGAGATCTTATTTCTGAGTAGATGTGCTGAGAATTGGCCTCCTAAGTGCATTTTCTTTACATGGAGTATCTGGACAAGGCTACATAGGGATTAATTTTCTTTCATCGGGATGGCTAACTCTTTTTCTGCATAATTTAAATTCTTATGGAATGTACAAATAGATTCACTAAAATATTCTTCCAGTGTAGCCTCAGAAAGCAATAAATCCCCCCCCCAATGACTGCTCTTGTCTTGAAATAGATGTCAAGTTCAAGTCTTCATAGCTGTGACTGTTCACTAGTGGTCCTTAGTTTTGCATTGTAAGAGGAAAGGCTCCCTCAGTAACAGTGAGGACCCCGCCCCATTTCCTCAGGAAAGACTTCAAAGCCTTAAGGAAGAAGTGCCTGCACAGTTCTCCCTAGTAGTATCCTGCCAGCAGTTTGACGCTTTGATTTGTTTGGAAATAGAATGGGGGAAGGCTGTGGGGAGCGCTCCATCTGCAGTTCTGGTCTCTGTTCTCATCCTCTTCCCTCATTTCTCAGATTTGTCTTTTCCTTTGAGATGGTCTAGGGTTCTTATACCCAGGGCTATGTTCTTATACCCCAGGGCTAGTGCTAAGGACAGTTAGTTGTGGTAGAATGCTGGGCTTGTGATCTCCTTGGTAGGCCTTAGAATCTTACTGGGCAACCAGAGTGGCCTTGGTCTGTTCTTGCATGGATCTGAGAATCCTACAAGTAAATGAAGGCCCCGGTCACACGGGCAGGAAACTGCAGAGGAGAAGCGTGGCTGTTTGCCCTGGGGCAAACTACTGCGCAGTTATGTGATCAGACCTCCTGTGGAGGTCCTGTGGAGGTACCGTGGAGGTTCCATGGCAAGGGAGAGGTGCCGATCACAAGACAAGCCGGCGCACAACGAAGAAGCGTGCGCCGCAGCAAACTGTTTTTTATTTTTGTGTACATGACAAATGTGCATGCTCCGTTGGGTGCGCATGCGCATCCACAGAGACTTGGACAAAAAAACACACCTTATTTGCAAGGGGACATGGGCGGGCGCCGGATGCCACCGGAAACGCGATCAGACGCCCGCCCTTGCCCCGCAGTTTCCGGAAACTAGTACCTCCAAGGTACTAGTTTTTTGCCACGCAGTTTCGGCTGGAAGCCTCGGTTGAGCCACGGGAGTGCTACGCTTCCCAGATGTGCTGGTGAGATCGTGCCCGGAAACTCCGGCTGTTTTCCGTCTCACTTGTGTGGCTTCTGTTACATGTGACCGCAGCCGAAAGGTGCAACTCCTTACAATTTTATGTTATGTTGGTGTAAAAACTTTCAGCCCTTAATCAAAGTATTTCAGTATTTTAAGGTGGTTGCTATAGATTTAAAAACTGATACATGCGAAAAATATCTCATGCTGTCATTTTATCTTGCAGTTTCAACAATGACACAGTAAACCCAAGGTAACATTTGGCAGTAGATTCTTGGCAGTTTCACTTCTAAATTTTCAGTTACATGATAATCTTTCTATGGTGTTTGCTGTGAATGCAGAAGGGTAATAAAAACCCAACAGAAGGTAATAAAAACATCTGGAAATAATATTTTGTCAAAATATGTTGTTTTTAGCGGCACAGACAGACTTAGAGGTTTTTCTTAAAGTCTGTATCTCCCTATGCTGGCTGTATAAATTACTTTTGTTGTCTTTCCAAGAGTAAGAGCCAAACTATTAAACTTGGCTTCACAGATTCAGTAGGATTGACCTTCCAGTGATTCCATGATTGAATACTTATCTGAGAATGTTGTTAGGCGTTTTAAAGGCTAACTAAAGTTTTAGAGAAGTTTATTTGAATAACAGTTCAGCTGTTATTCAAACAGTATATCTGGTTTTCTCACACAGTGTGCACTTGCTCTGTTGTGTTAAAAGTCTGAAATTATACTGGTTGTTTCCTTTAATCTGATGATTTGGGTATTTTCTTATGCAGTTCTGTGATCACATGCTTAATAAAGGAAATGATGGGTTTAAATATATAATGTACTTGATGGTAGCTTGAAGGGGAACCAGTTCTATATTATTGCAAGTAAACCTCTGTTTAATAAGAACATATTGTAACTTTTAGGAACATCAAGCTACGAGGAATGGCTCAGTTTGGGTGTGGCTTGTGCCAAAAATATACTGAAAAGAACTTTGAGATTATTAGTATACTAGCTAGTGAGCTGTTTCTGTGATGGTGGACAGGCCTGGTCTCCACTTTAGACTGCAGGGGGCGGGGGATGCTATATTTTTAAAACTTCCCATGAAAAACTTCCTGCTAGAGGAGAATTAGCCCATCATGAAGAAAAGTAGCTTAATGCTTTACATGCTATGCCAATTTTCTGCCTGCAAGGAATTATTAGCATACTGAAACTGTGAATAATGTAATCCCTCACCTATCTACTAAAGTAGTACAGTCCATTCTGTCGCATCATTCCACTGCTTCTGTATACCAGTCTGTTATTCTGTGGCATATTTAGGCTACTGAAGTTTAATCAAAACCCAGCTTTATCTTTGAAGGAAGACTGCACAACAAATATTTCGGACCAAATCTATAGCCAGTTTGTTACCCACAGTTCCTCCTATTTATGGTTTGTTGTGATACCTGCGTTCATTCATATATTTATGTATGCTTTTAATCTGTCGCCCACCTTGGTGGTCTAATGAGGGCAGAAAGGTGGTATATAAATTTTGTAAATAAATGAATAAAATAAATTCACAGACTGTAGTTTGAGCAGCCTTCTGTGGCTCCCTGGCTACAGAGATATAGGGAGGCGGTCCTCTCTGCTGGGCAGTGGAAGAGATGCAAGTAATGGGCATACTGCAGTCTGTGAACAGTCTAGGATTTGTCACTTGCGAGCCTTAACAGGTTTTCTTTAGCTGTAGGAGACAGTCTAAAAATGTAGAAGGTGAGTTCATTTTTCAGCCTTTAGGGTTTTGTATTTTGCATCCTACGCACTCTAATTCTATTTAAGTCAAGTGACTTACAAGAATATACCTTTGTTTAGGGTGGCACTAATGACCATATTTTCTAATTATTGCTACCACAAAAACTAATCCTAAACTCTTCACAGTTTCTCATAATTTTATTCAAGCTATATTAAAAATGTTGTAGTATATATATAAATATGGGTCTAAACCTACCTGTCTTCACAACAAAAACTTAACTTTTAGCCCTAACCTAACTTTGCCCCAGATTTCTCACGATTTCATTACTGCTTTAAAAAGTGGCATTTAATTTAATTTTGAAGGCAGTATAGAAAGCAACTGGTTAAGAAATGATCTACCATCACTACTCCAAGTTCAATTCAAAGTGCTTGGTACTGACCTTTAAAGCCCTGAATGACTTGCAGCCAGTACACCTTAACTTTTCCCATATGAACCTACTTATACACTCCTTTCATCCGTTCTGCATCCCGGATATATAATAGACACCAAAAAGGTCAACCACATTTCAAATAATTCACTTATGAAACATATGAACAGCTTTAAAGGAAGGATAGGTGGGATCTAAGGCTAGATACAGACATCTAGATAGGCTGAGTTTGTTGATCAAACTACAGTGTTTCAGATTCAAGGCTTGACAAATCCCAGGTGCCAGGTCACCATGGTGCCTAGAAATTTCATTGTGGCACCTAGAATTTTCAGCAGTGATATTTCTGTAGTGTTTCAGCAATCCTCAGTGGAAGTAAAAAGCTTATATATCATTTCACAACAGAATGTTTTGTTGTATGTCATAAAAAATGCATGTGCATGAGGTTCTTGTCATTGTCTATTTGGAAGGGTGACCTCCAAGGGATACCAGGGCCGGGATGCAGAGGCAGGTAATATAAAAGCCACCTCTCTGAAATGTCCTAGCCCCACTAGGGGTCACCAGAAGTCACCATTGACTTCCAGGCTTGTGAGCGCGCGCACACACAAAATACACAAAAACAGTTTTCATCTCCTGTTGGAAGACAGCAATAAAGTGAGACAGGCAAATCTCCCTGGGGAGGGAATTCCAAAGTCTTGACAACAAAGAACTTTTCGTGGGTTACCATCCACCTAGTGTCAGATGGGGCACCTGAAACAGAGCTTCTGAAGATGAACGGAGTGTATAAGTAGGTTCATATGGGAAAAGTTAAGGTGTACTGGCTGCAAGTCATTCAGGGCTTTAAAGGTCAGTACCAAGCACTTTGAATTGAACTTGGAAGCAAAGTGGGAGGCAGTGTAGGTGGACCAAGATTGGAGTGATTCTGGCCATAGCATTCTGTCCAGCTGTAGCTTCTAAACAGTCTTCAGGGGCAGCCCTACGCACAGTACATTGCAGTAATCTAATCAAGACATTACTGGGGCATGCACCCTAGTAGGTATATTACATTGTGCACTATTCAGAAGTTGCAGAGGTAACAATGGTGTGGGTAGCTTGTGTCTTAAATAGTGGAGAGACCTGAAAGTGATTGTCTAATATAAAACATCTGACTGGTGTGATTGTTTTCTGTGATGCAACCATCTCAGGATTTTGTTTGTTTGCTGTCTGAGGTAGTATAGTATTTTATTTATTTATTTATTTATTTAACTTTAGACTTTATATCCCGCTCGAACCCTTTCTCAGGGGGTCTCTGAGCGGCTTACATATGGTGCTAGTCACACAAATTACCCTAACTATGGCCACAGAGTTTTATGGGGGTGGGGTTTCCTACCGGCACCCCTGTGGTGGTGGGTTGACATGCTTGCTCTCGGCTCGGCGCTTCGCTTCGTTCCCGGCGGGCTCCATTTCGATCCGGCGGCAGTTCTTTCCTTCGGTCGCACGATTCATGCCTTCCTCTGGTTCCAGCAACGTCCTTCAGGCTCCGCTTTACGCCAGCGTCCAACGTCATCATGCGCCCGTCTCGCCGGCAGCCGCTCAGATGTCTCCTCCTTTCTGGCCAGCAGGGATCACTCCCGCCGCTAGTAGGTGGTCAGATGTCCCCCCTATCTTTTCTGTTTCATTCCTTGGCGCAACCGAAATGGTATTAATGTACTATTTGAATGCAAAACAAATCGGATGAATATGTCAAGGCTGCTGTATATCAAACCCTCTGGGCAGTGGGAGTAAACTGCTGACTGCAACCCCTGTACTTTTCTTGGCAGTGACTTTTGATCTCAGCAATAACTGCTGGAATTGCTCCGTGGTTCTAATTGCCATAGATAAGGAGGAGCTATCCAGAGACTGAAATTGCATTGCTGGTGAAGCCCACCCTTTCAGGAATTGCCATGACCACTCTAGAAGGAAAATAAACAGTTAAGACTTTGAGGCTCCTTGCTATAGTACACTATGTGCACAGAGTTGCAGCTACATAGCACATTTCAAACTGTTTCAAACACTTTCATCAGCAGTTCTGTGAATTGTAGACAAGCTGCTTTCAGGCCTCCAGAATGTCCCAGGATAATTGCAGATCAGAAGTCAAAGGATTCATATTGCCTCTGTTTGTGTCTTGCTATTTTCAGTATCACAAGCAGCTTGTTTAGCATCATATTCTTTTTCTCACAATAGTTCTGTTGTCCTTTTTTCTTATGATATAGAAACTGGCTGTTTGTAAAGTGGCTGTGGTTTTGGCTTACTGGTAGCCATTCTTCCTTTTTTTAGTTGTAAATATAGGGAGCTGAAGGGGAAATGAAGAATACAAAAATAGGAATTATTTTCTTGCTTGGCTTTTGGCATAGAGTGGTAATCTCTGCCATCATTCCCTCCAATGGCTGAGGAAAGATAAATCTGTAGAGCTGCTATCTATGTACCTGGTTGGTTTTAGCTGAAAAGTCAGAAGAGATTTTGAGAGCAAAGGTATGGAGAGAAATCTTTTGGCTCGACTGAGACAAAGTCAGGGACAATAAAGGCTAATTTAGCATGTTCTAACTGGCATTTGGGATGTGTTCCACAAAGCAGATTAGAAGTAGAATATTAGAATTTATATATCAGAGAAGGTGCAACAGTTTTGCATTTCATATCTTCAGTACTGTTGATACACTGCTTGATTTCAACTTTTCTTTTTATCAGTTTGAGGAGGTTTTAGCATAGCACTTCACTTTGATCTTCAGATCTGTCACCTGAAAATAGTAGTTTAAGTATCCTTCTGTGAAGTGCATGCAAGGAGTCACTTCAATTTATCTCACATAATTCTGTCATTCAACGCATTGCGCCAGTTACCTGACAAAACAATATAGCATTTGCTTCTTGGCAGGCAGAGAAGCCACCAAAAGGTAGGAAGCCCTCTGAGTGAAGAGAAAGCTTGACTAGTTTTTTGTTTCTGGAACAGTCTGCAATATCTTAGGACAGAAGCAGCTGGGACAATAATAGGGTAGAATTGGTTTTAAATCAAGTCAATTAAATCATCAACTTCATTACAAAGCTAGACACTAGATTTAATATATTTCTTAAGCAAGCATGTGTGCTGATTGGTAGCTAATAAGTAAAATGTTTGCCATTAAATGGAGCTTTTATGCTTCTAGATAGTATAATTCTAAATCTCAGATCATGTAGCCCACATGCCTTTTGTATTGTAGAATTTATACTTGTTTAGAGGCAAGGGGCAAGTCATGGAACTAAGCAGTTTTATTTGGCTTTCTCTGGATGTATGTAAGGGTCCTAAATAAAGTCACTGGGTTGGATTTAGCCAGCTTTTTTGCTCAGGCTTGCTCAAATCCCCTCCCTCTTACAGTCTCTGTCACACATGGTTTTTGTTCATGCAGGCTCTGTGTTCCCCAGCATAGCTTTTTTGGTGGTCAGAGAGGGCCCTCGGAAAAGTTGGTTGGCTCCAATCCACTTATTTGAATTACTTCACTACTTAAAGTGGCAGGATATGACTAGGGAGACCTTGAATGCAAATTCTCACTTTACTATGAAATTCACTGCATAATTTTGGGCTGGTCACTCTCCTCCCCCCCAGACTAACATGGGTAGGTAGTATGAGGGTGGGATTGTAATGATGCATGCTTCCCTGACCTCCTTGGATGAAGACTTTGATAAAAATGCAATAAGACATTTAAGTGCCCAAAACTATCTAGGGTGCTAGGATGTGACTGCAGAGGCTGTGGAGAAAATTAGGGCGTTGTTGGAGATGTTAGGTCCTTTGATACCATCCCTTTCACAGAGTTTGCTCCTCAAGGAGGCTCACAGCTCATCCATTCTCCAGTCCTTCTAGAAGTGGCTGTTTCATGTTGGGAACCACCTGCCAAACAGAAGACTCAATGACTTTCTGAAACATGGGGAGTGCCACATTGTGAAACAGTGCCTAAGAGCCACAGGTGGCTACTGGGCCATTAAATGAGTCTCACGGGTATATAGTATGTATATTATCTGTTTGTTGGGTTTATTATCCTGCTCTCCCTGCATTGTTTTTTTACTTACGTAATACCATTTTCTGCATTAACATATCATGTCTAATACTTCATGCTTTGTTTCAGATTTCTGTACTTGTAGTCCTCCTGTTACATTGCTTATTAGATGTTTTATCCTATTGACTGCATTGGCTTACACTGTGTAATCTGCCTTGAGTCTCAGTGAGAATGGTGGACTATAAATCAAGTAAATAATTAAAAAAATGAAAACGTTAAGGTCCATGTGTGTTGCTAGTCCATAAGCTGCAAATTATACATTCAATATATGGCTAGTGCATTACTTGATCTCAGATGTCAGATATTTAAACCCCTGGTTCCAGTGGCAGTCAGGTGGGGCAGAAGGCAGTAAAATATGTTTGCTGTGAGAAATGAGCAGGAGTGGGGAGGGAGCAGTGAGCCATTACTGGCAAGCATCTTTTGGAAATAGCAAAATAACAAGGTGGTTTGCACAACACTATTGAAGGTATGCCACTGATGAATGGCAGTGGGCTTCCCTCCTATAACCACTTAGCAGGGAGAGTTCAGTTCACTCCCTCTTGCCCTGTCTTACTGTCTGTTACTGCCTGATTTGTTTAACATGGAAAAGCTGGCTTTAACTTGTTTCAATAAACGGTTATTGGTTCATTTTTTGTGATTGGTTGTAGACATGTTTGTATTATGTTCAGATTTCATCTTTAACCAGATGAGGGATGCTGAAGTTAAGAAAATTGGTTTTAAAAATATTAAACTAAAATATTTAATTCAAATAAAAACTAATTAGGAAAAAGGCTGCCCTGAACAGCAGCAGTATGTTTGAATATTCTTCTTTCCAGGCATTTCTGTCTGGGTCAATTAGAAGGGCAGTATTAATGTTTAAACTAAACACCAGGCTTCCAGAGAGATCTTCAATCACACAAGACCATACAATCCAGAAAATTTCTAATCCTGTTAATGGGAGGAGTCTTTAATGCAGCAGCAGTTTCTTTTGCTAAAATTAACATAACACGGCTCAGGATCAGGATAGGGAGGAAGTAGACAAACTATACCTGTATTTATAATGATGGGGGTTGCGTTTCTCATACATTCGACTCTATTGGACAGACATGCACAATCATGTCAAGACAAGCTTTCCCTGATGACTGTTTGAACCCTTATCTCATGCTTATCTCTAGAATGCTGGTCTTCGGTTTAAGATAGATCACACCACTGGCACCATCTTCATTTTCTTTTTTTAGGGTGTTTTTTGAGAAGCAAGAAAGAGAGATGGACAATACTATGGCAAAGGTGATTTACATGTTTCAGCCTGCAGTGGGGTCCTGGGCCCCTTTTCCACAGGCTTAAAGCTCATTATAGTAGTTGAAGACCACTGCTCTAAAAGGTGAGCTTTGTTGGTCTTGAAGGTGCCAATGGACTCAAAACTTTGTTCTCACATCTGTTTGGCTCTTGTATTTGTATGCTAATTTACTGCCATTCACAGATCTTAAAAACCGCCTTAAAAACCAATCAGCTATAATCACCCAGTTACTTATGCATCTTGATTCGAACTAGTCCTTCCTTGCAACTAACCCCCCTTTCCTATATGTAATAGTTGAAGATATTCTGTTTCACTGTATCTGAAGAAGTGTGCTTACACACGAAAGCTCATGCCTTGAATAAAACTTTGTTTTTCTTAAAGGTGCCACTGGACCCAAACTTTGTTCTGTTCTAGATGATATAGATGAAAGGGGAAAGCCTTCAACAGGCATTACAGTTGGCATAAGTGAAACCTAATCTATCTGTCTACCACGTTTTTACCTCTCCCTTCTTTTAGGGAGCTTGCAACAATGTACATGTTTCTTGCCTCTTCTGTTTTATTCTAACAACATCCCTGGGGGGGGAGGTTGGGCTGAGAGCATGTGACTGGTCCAAGGTTACTTTGCAGACATCTAGGCCGAGCTTGGTTCAGACTTTAGGATTGACTGGACCTCCTTTGTCCTAGTCCATCAGTCTAACTGCTATAACACACTAACTAATGGAAACAAAAAGCAGGTGGAAATTCAGCAGTTGTCTGGTTGGATTTTGCACTGTGCATTGACACTGGTTGGGTTATGCAGCTTCTTGCACTGTGCTGATCTTGCTGATGGGGAAACTTGGTCTAGAAAGCAGCCAAACCCATCAAGGCACATTCTGTTAGGAGTCAACAATTAGTTTGTATTTTCTGTCTCTTTCTTTGTCAGCCTTTGGAAATCTGCCTTACAGGTTGTTAGGGTTGGTATTAATAGTATTGATGTATAATTGCTTGTGTCCGCACAGCAGGTTAGAGAAAGCATTGTGAATGATACTGACTTTTTAAAAGTTCAGTCTGTAGGTGTTCTGCTAACAACTTGCCCTAATATGCATTGGCATGAGGGCTAGTAAAATATTTGTGGGTTGGTAATTTATATGGACCTATTAGTAATGCTGCTGTTAAACAATTAAACAAGTCAAAGCCAAACAGTAGCTTAAATTTGTTAAGGGCTTCCTGTAATCTGGTGGAATTTTTAATTTCTTTAAAAACTGCCTACCCCCCTCCCCCCGCTGTAAACTTTACTTACCGAAGATTTGTAAATATAACGGATAGCATTTAGGATCCCTGTTAGTGCCGCTTTTCTTGTAATGGAAACTTTATAAACAAACTCTGAAGCCAACAGCTACCTCATAGAAAGTGGACATATTTATGGAACAGTTTGTTTTGGGTGGAGACAGCATAAGAATGATTTGTAGCAGTGGGTATAGTGTAATGAGATGGGAGGAGACCTCACCCTTGTGAGCGTGGTCTGCCCTAGCTGGGGCTGGATTAGGGGGGGTTGCTGTATTCCAGCTCACTCATCTGACAGCAAAGCCAAGGCTCTGAACAGATGGCCACCATCTGTGCCTAACTCTGAAAACCCCAGTGCCAGAATATTTAGTCTGAATGTGCTTCACTGGATTTGTGAACAGGTGAAATGGTTCCTAATAATGTTGTGTATTGTACAAATGACATCTATTCATGGGGTTTCTATAATAGTGACAAAAAAGCAACAGGAGGATGGAACAGTCTGGGTGCAATTTTAAACAAAGTAAGTGGCAGCATATTGGTATTTGGTCTGAAAAACCAGAATGGTTTTTTCCTATGGGAAGACATAAAGTTGACACTGCAGGTATATTTGGAAAAGCTTCATGTCAGAAACATAGTTTTACTTCCTAATAATAGGAACAGAGGATAAGGTATTGCAAACCAAAATATGTGTCAAGTTGTGGTGTTTTCTGTCCAAGAGATAGTGGATGGATATTGGCTGTTCTGTCTTCAAGAGGCTGTCATAAGTGAATTACATTCCTCAGCAGGAGGGTTTGCAGTGATGTTGCTGAATTGGAACAATCAATCAGCATTCATGGTTTGTAAGTACAAAGCACTCTGATGCTAGGCTTGAAAACAGCCACTTGCTTGCTCCAAGTAACAATTGTTTCCAGTAGCATTGTAAATTAGAAAAGACGGTTCTTTCTCTTTCTCTTTCAAGCCTTCAGTATGCCATCAATAACCACTATAGGTATGTGGACTAGAAAAAAAGGGCTAATAACTTTTGCGCCTCTGTGCCAAAACTTTCAACAAGGACAAACAATATGAAGAGTAAACAGCAAAGTGTATGCTATCCAGCTTCCACTGGTGTATCTATTCTCCCTCCTAATGGTAGCCTGAATATATAATGCTATATTGATGGTAATATGTTGGTTAGTCTCAGTTCAATCATTGCATGAAAACACTGCTCATTTTGTCAGAGAAGATCCCGTGTAATTTTAGAGAGAGAATAGGCTTGAACCTAGCATCTGGGACAGAGGCAATGGGCCACACCCCCTTCTTGCTTCCTTCTGTGTGGTCCTATGCCAGTCTGTTCCCACCTTCGAGCTGTATGAGGCAAAACTTCGTATTAAGCCAAGTTCATTAACTAAAATATTTGTTCTTATAACCATGAAGGTTTATTAAAATTTAAGAGGCTTTTTTTGCTAGTATTCAGAGCAGTGTGCAAAGTAAACAGTAGGGATGGGCACAAACCTAAAAAAGGTTGTACAGGGTGGCCCTTAAACCGAATGGGCTCCACCTGAACTGGTCTGGCAAGTTCAGTTCCCTCTTTCTCCCAAATGGGAGAAAGGGGGCGGGGTATTGCCCTGGAAGGGACTTCCCTTCCACCTTTGTCCTGGCCATGGCTCGCCCTGGTCAGGATGGGGGAGGATCACCCAGGAAAAGACTTCTTTTCCCCCTTTCTCCCAGCCATGGCCAGGAGAAAGGGGATGGGATCTCCCAGGAAAGGGCTTCATTTATCCCTTCTGTTTTGCTCTGCCTTGGTGGGGAGCAAAATGAAAGGTTAAATGGCTGACAGTCATTTAAACCTAGCAGCTGAATGGTGGACCCCATTCAGCTGTTAAGTTTAAATGGCTGGCCCTGAACAGCTGAACCAAACCAGAAAACATCTGGTAAATGTTAGAGGAATGCACCTTCCCCAAACATTGGTTCCCGAGCTCTGAAGCAGCCGAAGTTCAACCCGAATTCTGGCTCATGAGCTGGTTTTTTCCCATCTCTAGTAAACAGTTCAGACATTATGAAAAAAGAATAAAATCATTGGGTTGGTCCATTGCAGTGTTTCCATGGGTGCAAGGACTTCTAACTGCTGAGTGTGAGTTTCTTGGCTCCTCCTTCCTCTGGCAGCGTAAAATGTCCCTCCTGAAATCCTGTTCCAGGGGATAGGGGGGACGTAGCAAATAGTAGTCAAGTTGGCCTAGCAAACACAGGTATAAAAAATAGGACCGAAAAGTATCAGTTAAAAGATTCTTATAAGAGTATTTTCAGCCATTTTTGAAATGTTTGAAGAGATGATCGGTCTAAAATGATGTTCTGAAGAAAACATTCCAAAACTGCTGGGTTGGGTACCCATCAGAAAGGCTGTGTAAAGTATGTGTATAGAGGTCATTTTGTTTCCTCTTTATTACATGATTGAACCTGAAGTAGGGCCTCATTTGTTGATCCTAAGTTATGTATAGAGGGGCATATGGAAGGAGATATTCTCTAATTAATTAAAGCAACTGATCACATCCTTTCTACTTTCAAACTTACATTCTTGCCTCTGACAGCTGGAAACTTCCTTTAAAAACAGATATGCAAATAATGACTTGGTGATGATTACCTTCCAGCTCAGATCATGTGTTCTGCCTTCACTCCTTCCCAGCTGTTATAGCACTGTTCAGTGGTTCATTTACTTCAAGCATTAAAAGGCTACTAGTTCTTGTCTGTACTATAGCCAGTGTCCTCTGTGTGTTTATGCAATAAGTAAATAAGTTCCAAATTCTGTAGTAAGAAAAGGTGACTTGAGTCCTGCATAAATTCTATAATTTAAGCATATTTTCATGGCTTCTTATATAACAGTAGAATTTGCATTATGACTGGGAATCAGCAAAAAGGGGGCAGTCTGTCTGACACAACCTCACAGTAGAACAATTACTGGCTGCTGTTTCTTGATTATGCAGGTATGCTTTCCTTTTAGGTAGTTTAGCAGTTGTCAGCTATGTACATAATTTCCAGAGCTTTTTGCTTTGTTTATGTATTCATCTGGATCATATTTAGTGATTGAATTTTCCATTTGTGATGCCTGTTGGTATCTATGTGTAGATCTACAGTTTTGAATTGTCCGCTGCACACATATATAGTAACACAGTAATACTAATAAAATGACAGGTTTCTAACCAGCTATATAGTTGGCAGTTCTCCATCAAAGTTCAGTGTTTTGTTTTTTATAGAGTGACACTGCGTTGTAAAGTGAGTGTTTGAAAGGTTCCCTTAATTTCTGTAATTTTCTGTTGATCTTTCAATAAAAACAACCACCACCATGGGAAAACACAAAATCCAACAATTAAAAAAAGAAAAAAGAAAAAGGAATTTATAAAATAGAGCCAAATCTACACATAAGTTTCTATAAAAGGTTTCCAAATATTGAGAAATAAGGTCATATGCAAATGACATCTATATGCTGTGCATTCAAATACTGATATTTCTATCAATTCTAAGGTTCTCAATCCATTGTAGGGTTGCAACCCCTCTGGTGTGGGCGAGGGTTCCCCTGCTTTTGTAGGCTCCTCACTGTAGCTGGCCAGCAGGGAAACCCCCGCCCGCAAATGCCCCAAAATGCAGCACGATGATGTCACCCAGAAGTGATGTTATCATATTGCCGATGCTGCACGGCAGTGCTCTAGTTTTTTGGGCAAAACTCTATGGTAAATTTGGGCTTAAATCATGGAGTTTCCCCCCCAAATTAGAGCATTGGCAGCATGATAACATCCCTTCTGGGTGACGTCACTGCACATACAGCAGAAGATTCTGGCAAGGCCCAGAGGTCCCCCCACCAGGAAGAAGGTAGGACCTAGCAACCCTAATCAATTGCTTTACCCGAGGGGCAAGTTGATAAGCAGAAGTGGACCCTTCTGAATCCCCTCTTGTTCACAGGAGAGAAAAGGATTTTAGGAGGGTTTGCTGTCTTCGACACATTCTTTTAGAAGTGGGCAGAAATTTGCTTTCAGATTTCTTGCTCTTGAGTAGGAAGGTTAGCAGAAATAGTCTGAAACGATACTTTGAGAGCTGATCTGTTTTAAGGATGTTGCTAAATGCAGGGATCCTGTGCTTGTAGGATTCCTTGCTGCTGTTAATCTTTTGGATTACATTCATATCTGATTATATTGCTGAAGAAGTGAATGTGTGGTTGGGATTATTCCTGGGGACAAATCATGGATCCAGTGAAACCATGAGGGAGGTGAGCCTGGATGGAGTCATACAGTACACAGACTTGTGTGAGTGAATTGGAAGGTTAGAAGAGCTGGGTTTTTTTTAGGGAGAAGTGTATATGGAGAACCTGAAAAGATTTTTTCAGCCCACAGTAATTAAACATGCAAACTTTTGATTGCATCATCGAGCATAGTAAACATTTGAGGAACTAAGGCTCATGATATATCAATTGCTCTGATCGTATAAAGTTACCTTATATTTAGTCGGCCCACTGATCCCTCTAGCCTGGCACTGTGAGCTCTAGCTATTGTGTGACTATCCAATGTCTTAGGCACAGGCCTTTCTAGCCTTATTTCCTGAGATCTTTCAGTTGAAAATGTCAGAGATAGAACCTAGAAGTCTCTCTGTGCAACAACAACAACAAAAAAGTATGTTGCCATTCCTGACTTTAGGGAATGATTAAAATTTTGGGTATACTTACAGATCTATCTGATCTGCTTTTCCCCCCTCTCCTAAGTTCAGGCTGACCCCCATTATCACCAAAAGGAAACTGAGATCTTTGTTACTCTCAGCCATAAAATTGTGGGTTTTTTTTTTGGAAATGGTGGTTTTTATGTGATAGAACATGTTCAGTGAATCAGTAATTACTGTATTTTGTAGAAGTAAGCAATGCTTTCTTTTGTGTTTGGTTCAGGAAAAGGTAGTAAATGTTTATAGCACTTATCTGTGTTGCAGCCAGTGTAAAAGTTTTGAAAACTATTGATAAACCCAATAATTTCAAAGAACGTTCTAGCCCTCAGAGGATACACCATAATGAACTATGACAACTTGTAAACCATGCATATTTTTGTCCTAGCTGGGCCATGGAATTGTAGTATATGGCGACACCCACGGACATGGAGTTGTGAAAGGAGAACAGGCAGATTTCTGGTGCTTTTGTAGTCAGTGACTGGGAGACTAAGGGCTGGAAATGCTTTGCCGAGAATGCTGTGACATAACTTTAAACTGCACTTGTAAATGTCTCAGAAACCTAACAGGAAAATCTGTTAACCTCTCATTTTGGCTGCTCGGGGCAGTGATATGTAGTTGTTACTAAGAACTTGCTGTTCTTTCCTTTCTGTGCTAATGTGAAGTAAGGTGGTATTGTGAAAGTCTCTGGTTATCAGTCTTCTGGCAAAATAATGAAAGAAATGTCTTTTATATACATGAGGTTACCCGCTATAGCATGGGCCTTTGTTGCATTTTTATTAACACTACAAACTACAACAGAAAATAGGGAAGGGGACTACAATTAGGGGATAAAGAAAGATACCCACTACTGACTAAAAACCCAAGAGAGGAGATCCTCTCACCAGTTTAGACAAACATTTAGTCTTAATCTCGTTAATCTTACTATCAACTGAGTCAAATTTAGCATTAACTTTTCCAAGTCTGCATTTTAAAGTTTAACTGTCATACAGAAATACCCCAGAGCATCTCATTTCAACATTTTATAAAGGCACAATTCAGAGTCCTTCAGCCTTTACTTCTCCTTGCCTAATCTCTTCCGGAGTTTATAAGGACTTTTAGGGGCTGCTGCCCCTTTCTCTGAAAGAGAGTCCTCTCCGGAGGATTCCAAGTCCAGCTCGCCATCGGACTTACTGCCCATCCATTTTTTTCCTTCTTCCCCTGGCTCACCCAACTGGACTCTTAAAAATTCCTGTGCTTTCTGAACAGAGTCAATCTTTTCTTTTTTGTCCTTGATTTTGAAGGTTATGCCTTCTGGAGTTAACCATCTATATACAATTGCATTTGTCTGTAGAAAAAGAGTTAATTCTTTATATTTCTTTCTCCTTTGTCTTATCTCAAATGGAATATCTTTCAATGTTCTGATGGCATTCTCCCCCACTTTCAGCATAGCATTGGCCTTCTTTATTGCAGTCACACACTGTCTCGACATTTTCAGTGAGTTATCTACTACAACTCCAAGATCTCTCTCTTGATCAGTCTCTGCCAGTTCAGACCCCATCAACGTGTATTTATATTTAGGATTTTGGGCTCCAATGTGCATCACCTTGCACATTTAAAAATGTATAACTAGTAACCCTACCTAGAGAAATAAGAAAAACAGTGGATTTATTCTATGAAGGAGGGAAAGCTTTCTGTTGTTGGGCTGTTCTTTTCTTAAGGGGGAAATCTCTTTTCTTGGAGGCATTCAGGAAAAGGCCAGATAGGTTCCTGGCCCTGACACTTCCTTGTTTTGGGGGTAGGGGTTGAACCGGGTGAATTGCTAGGTTTATTCTGTCTTTGATTTGGTGTCTTATATCTCTTTTTAGGTCACAGGATTTTGCCTGTTAGTCTCTGTTAACATCCTCACATGTTATCTGACCTTGCATTCTGATTTTGGGGATGAGGGTCAATATTGAGACACCAAGCACCGCAGAAGTCGAGCACCTGTGGTTTGTATGGGCTGGTCCAGGATCCTTCCATTCAATACAAGAGCAGTCCTAAATCTCAGGCAGGCTGCTCCCCCAAAGTGAACAAGGTAGCAGCTGTCCTAAGGTGGAAGCTCTGGCTTTATTCCTCTCAAGCAGTGGAGGCACAGGGACCTAAAGCTATCAGAAGGATTTGTGCTTGAGGATGTACCCTTAAGTGGCTGACAATTACATACAGGTTACTTTCTTTTAGAAGCACCCTTTCAGGGCTGAGAGGAACACACTTTGTTAATTTAGCAGGTAAAATGTCCTTGTTGAAGTTAGTAATATTCAGATGAGAAATAAAGGGCAAATACTTGAACCTTGAGACTGCAGTGATTTATTTATCAACTTCTTGAGCAAAGTAGAATTCTGTCTTATGTCATTTAAATTATGATTGAGTGTATTCCTAGGAGAGAACCTTTGTAGCTTGTTCTGAAGGCTTAATATAGGAACTGAGTGGAATTTTATGTATCCTGCAGCAGGAGATGATACAAGCTTCAGTTCTTAAAAACCTATGCATGCTAATAGGATTCTGCAGTTTCCAAGGGTACAATTGGTCAAGGAGTTCAGCTATTGTCGTAGCGCATCAGGATTTATGATATGTTAATTCTTGGTGAGACCCTAAAAGTGAGGGATGTTGGTTCTAAAGAGCCCAGCTCTACTCATGTGCTGTTATAAAGATGCTTACTAGGTTCAAGTTTGCAAGATTATATTTATTGTTCTATGTTTAGTTGTAGCTCTTTGGCTTCCTCCCCTATTTCTTTCATCTTGCTATTTATGTAAGTTATTTACAGTACTCCCCCTGCCACCTTGGAAAAGCTCTGTCTTGACTACCTGCTTTCCTCTTTCCACTTCCCCTGCCACCTGCAGTGATAGTCCAGTACAGAGACAGCTCTAGCAAAAATGTTGCTTGTTGACGTTTTAGAGTATTTTTCTTGGACACAGAAGCAACCAAGATTTTTTAAAATGAAAATGATGTAACCATTCATGATCACTTGCAACTTCACTGAGTCATGAGTCTCCCTCTGTAGGACATAAGGGTGGTGTAGTAGCTCTGCCTCCCGTCCCTTGTCTGTCAGCTCTGCTGCTGTTCCTTGCTACTGCAGTCACATGATGATCAAGGGACACTTCTCAGTAGCAGATATTTACTGGCTCTTAATTCCAGACCAAAGCGATTGGGCTGAAACTGCATCTGTTATTTCTTCCCATAAATTGTTGTTTGCCCCCAGCTATTGAGAACAGAGCATGATAAAAACTGAACTGGATAACTTGGGAACAGCTAGAGATGTGAAAGATCTGTTTTTCCACTTTATTTTGTGTACTTTATATCCTGTCTTTCTTCCCAATGTGCTTGCTTCATTCTTGTCTCCTCCATTTTATCCTCACAACCACCCTGTGAGGTAGGTTAGGCTTGAGAGTTTGTGACTGGCCCAAGGATATCCAGCAAGCTTCCATGGGAAAGTGGGGATTTAAACCTGGGTTTTCCAGACCCTAGTCCTAGTCCAACACTTTTAAACACCACACTGGCTCTCAATTTAATTGCTTTTGTGTAAAAGCCACTATATCCATATCCCTCCAGGGTAATTATGCCAGGTCTTGACTCCCTTCCCAGCACCGTTTCCCAGAGAGAATACCAGGTGCCATCAGGAGGTCCATCAGTGGGGCCAGGACACTAGAAGCCCTCCCGCTGTTGGCCCTCCCCCCAAGCATCAAGAATACAGTGCATCACTTGTGCCAGATTGAGAATTTCTATCTATACTTTGTGGCTGATAGCCACTGATGGACCCCTGCTTGATTGAAAGGTTGCCTTTCTCCCTACCACAACAGCATGGCCTGTGGCAGCTACTTTTAGATATTCTGGAGAGCTGATCATGATCTCTGGAATCTTGTCTAGTTGCATGGTGAGGATCCCATTTTGGTACTTCAGTCTTTGCGCTATGGACTTGTAACCACAGAATGGGATAAAATGAGTCTTTCTGTCTGCAGAACAGAATCACTGGCTGAAAAACTCTGTGTGTGTGTACATGTGTTTGTTCTAAGGCCTTTCTTTCCGTGGAATGTTCTTCACTCTGTATTTCTCTGTGGGAGCAGTTTAGTCTTTGAATGTGTCAAGCAAGTTGGCTTCTCAGACATCCTTTGTATAGTAACAGCATGTGCTGAGAAACTGGCAGCTTTTATAACACAGTCACTCTTTCTCTCTGACTCTGCCCTTCCCCCCATTCCCCCTCAAGCTCTGGTGACATTACATAGATGTGCTTGCAAGAAAAACAGCAGAGAGAGAGAGAGTTGAGTGTCTGCCAAAACTCTGCAGTCTGAAATGGAGCTGCCTTTCTTTCTCCTTCCCCTCCCCCCCTGTTTTCCCAGGTCTTCAGTTGTGTACATGATTTTCCTCCCCTCTTTTTCTAGATTTCATTGCTGAGAACATACTCCAACAGGGAGATCTTTCCCCCCATACTATAATGCTTGATTCTAAAGATTACTCTCTCCAGGTTTCCATGCCTATTCAGTGTAATTACATGTATCCTTATCGCATCCTAGTAACGTTCAATATGCTTTCATTCTAAACATACTGGCATTGATTGGACTTGTAAAGCTGTTGGTTTATTGTTCAGTGACTCCCTCAGGGACAATAGCTAGAGGAAAACTTCAAGCTGTGAAAAATGTTTTTCTTACCCTTTACTGTGTGTGATCCTTTTTCAGTGCCTCTTCAGAGTTGCTTTTTTAATCGTCTTTCTTTGATGTTTGATTCTACAAGTGTTAAAAGGCCAGTTAGGACAGTGGTATGGACATACACTCGAGACAGGAGCTGTGTCTTGACCTTCCCAGCAGACCTCTTGATTGGTCTGGAGGACACTCTGTCTGACCTCTATCAGCTGATGCAATAAAGGAGTCTCTAGTCCAGACTTAGGTGGTATTCTGTATGTAGCATCTGTGAAGTCCTTCCCACCTTCTCTCCCTTTCTTTTCTTTTCTTTTGATTATCCCTAGAAGACATGTGAGTTCTATCAGGTTCTTGACCTAAACAGGCATGAGGAAGCTTCATTATGCCACTTCCACATTTTTTTTGGGGGGGGGGCGCTTAAGCAGCAAAAACAAATTGTGGCAGTTGACCAACTGTGGAAAGAAGTCCACAGAATGTTATAAGATCACACAGAATTTTTTTACAGCTGTGCTATGCACACCATCTGAGAGAGTGATGCATGCTACTTTCAACATGGTACCCACCCCTCTTTATAAAATGAGAGGTTGTCATGGATGTGTCTGCATAATCAGAGGCCTCTGGGCAGTCTCTCATTTTCCAATGGAAAGGGTGTTTGCAAGGATAGGAAGTAACATGTAAACATCTTGAGCCTGGGGAAGGGGTCAGGCTTCCCTGGCCATGCTTCTGGAGAGGGGGTAATGATATCATGGCTGGAGGAAGAATCTGGCCCCCAAGACTGGAAGAGCCTCCCTTCTTCGTAGTATAGTATTTGAAAGAAAATAACTGGGCACAAAATTCAAAAGCTTTATTGTAGTGAAGCATGTACAAGTAAAATGAGGGTTGTACATTTGACATTAATGCTTGTTGTGTGTGTTTCTAATGGTTTCTAACATTGCTTGCCTTTGTCACTGTTGCAGCTTAGTTTCAGTAACACCCCTGTCCTCGAGATTGTTCTCTCTATCAGAATATAAGCATCTGCTTGAGTTAGGCTTCTTGTCCCCAACTCCTTAACTTTGTACTTCTGTTAAATATCACTCGCCATTTTGCTACCTCTTCCTTTCAGAATTTCACTCTCTCAGTCATTTAGTTGTCTCATTGTTCACCTTGAATACAGATCACCTGTGAATGTTTAAATAGCCCTGGCTATGTTTAAATAGCCCTGGCTTTGAGATGCTTCCTTCATTCCACATATAAAAACCGCTGTAAAACCTTTATGATTTTAAGCTTCACACATAGATTTAAAGGATCAGTTTATGATTTTTAAGTAAATGATCAGCCATTCCATCTCAGGATGCTGAGAAGACTACAAGCACCTCATTTGTGTTCCACCCTCCCCTCAGGGAGCCTAACAGCCATCCCACCAGAAATTGTTAAGAATAATAATGCTAATTGAATACTTCCAGTGTGCAAGTTGTTTTGTGCAAGTTTCCAGTTGCCACAATTAACTCGATGATTAATTTCCACCATACACAGTCATATTTGGATTCCGCTATTCCTTCCACAAGCTTCGAGGAGTCTTTGTAACAACCCTATAAGAAAAGTTGGACAGACAGAAAGATTTTCCTAGGCCCACCCACTGAGTAACACACTGATTCTTCCCTGTCTCTTTCTGCTGGCATGTCATCCCTTCTGAGTTGGAATTGTGGCTGGAGTTTTCTATGTATCTGTCATTCTTATCTCACCCTTCCTTGCAAGAAACCAAAGGTGGTATACATAGGGTTCCCCCTCCATTTTACCTTCACATCTACCATATGAGGTAGGTTAGGCAGAGTCTGGGCTTCGTGGCTGAGCGGGAATTTTTACCTGGGTCTCCCTACTCTTAATCTGGCACAAAATTGCATGACACTGGCTCTGAAGTCAAGCAAGACTTTTTCTAGCTTCTGATTTGAATCCTGACTGCACCTGGGAGATCCACAGAGTGCTATTGGACATGGGGCTTTTTTGCACTATACAGCTTTCAGTTTATTTTCCCTACCATAGCCCCATCTGCACCTCTGCTCTTTGCACAGCTACCTGGAACTGGCTCTCTGTTTTTTATATATATATATATATATATATATATATTTAGACATTTTTACTCTGCCCTCCCCGCAAGCGGGCTCAGGGCGGCTTACAAAGGGGCATACACCCATACATAAAACAGATAAAACAGTAAATCATGACTAATAACAACAGTAACAATAATAAAGTGCTTTTTGTAAACAAGATGGTCTTGAGTGGTTTTGATGCCATCTTCAAATCCTCCCCATTGGGATGTAACTGTCCGGCAGATAGTTCAAGCCAATCCCACATTGTCAGTGGCCATGCGATTTGTGGCGGAGCTTCCAAGGGCGATTCCTAATACCGATGATATTGCCACCGTTGGTGGTGGAGGCAGCGGCATATGTCTTCTTCATGGATTTCAGAGATAGGGGCTTGTAGAGCTGGAGACTGGGAAGTAAACTGCCTTTTATATTCCCAGTTCTTTGACATAATATTTACCTCTCCTTGCTACAACTTTTTGTTATAACAGTACATTTAACAACATACATATTAATGAATGTAAACCTGTTTGTTTCCCTTGCAGCCAGTTGCTGAACCAATCCCAATCTGCAGTTTCTGTCTTGGTACAAAAGAACAAAACCGAGAAAAGAAACCTGAGGAGCTTATCTCTTGTGCTGACTGTGGCAATAGTGGTATGTATATCTTCTGTATCTTGGTCAATGAAATCTGTTGCACTGGTGAAAACATATTGATTCATCAGTTTGGAGACACTGCCTCCCAACATCACCATGGTACTAGCCCTGATTCAGTACTGGAAGCTACTAAATTGTACAAATGGGCAGGAGGAATTCCCTTGTTGGGGAGGGGAGCTTTTTAATTCCTTTCCTAATTGCTGCTTCTTCCCCATATGTAGCTGAGTGATGAATTTGGCTAGACAGGATAGCAAACAGCTTTTGATTTATTAAGTTTCTTTGCTGCAGGAAAGATTTTTTTTAAGGTTCCAGTATAACTTTCTGAGTCAGAGTTCTTCTGTCTCCTTGCCTTCCTCCCCCAAATTATATGTATACCCATACAATTAGGCATTCATCCTTTAATATAACTTAATTTAAAACAAAAATTCCTCTAAACTAGGATGCAAAACTGCTTTAGGAATGGGTGTGTGCATGCTACTAATCAAGACACCCCCGCTGTTGGATCAACCCCTGCACTTAACTATTGTCAGGTTACTGGCTGTGTTGTTGGGGACTTATTTTCTGTTTTTCTGGTATTTCTTGAAAGTGCTGCAGACACTTGCAAACCAAAGGGTCAGAAAAGAACAAGAAATGATAGCGCCATTGTTTTTAGCTTTGAGGCATTGTATAGGAGACACCCCTCTTGTTCTTGCTTTAGAGCTATATTGCCCAACTGGAAGTAAAAGGGAAGCTGACTGAAGAAGGAGAGCACAGAGTTGCCTGGGAATGTTTTGTGTCAGTATCTGACTTCAGGTTATTTGGATAGTTTGGCCATTGCTGGGTCTGCTTGTCATTTATCATGCAAAAGCCACCATGTGCTCAACTTAGAATTCAGTCTGTAAAAGAACACGAAAATATGCCCCTTAGCTGAATGAGCAGTTAGTTAGGCATTATTTGGGAACAGCTCTGTGGTTAGTTCACTGTAGCATTTGCCACTCATTGACTGCTGGAATTACCGCTGCATGTGCCCCTGTCATTTCAGGACCTGTCCTGCACATCACCAGAGGTATTCAATGTTGTATTAAGTTTAACATTTAGTAGAAGGCAAGCCTGAATGTTTAGTCTAAAGGGCATTTCACATAACTCTTTCCATTCTAATCATCAGTGGTAGTTGCAGAAAAATAAACAAGCAAACCCAGGGTTCTGAAGAAGTGAGCCGTGACTCACAAAACCTCATCCCCTGCCACATATTTTGTTAGTCTTTAAGGTGCTACTGGTCTCTTGCTCTTTTCTACTGCTACAGACAGACAAACACGGTCCCCCATCTTGATCTATCTCCAGGGCCCTAGGACACCTTAAAGACTAACCAATTCATTTGTCTGATGCACATGATGACAAATAGGCTATAGCTACTGTTAGTCTTTAATAAAGTGAGTACTCTTTGTGGCTCTTCGGCTTTGAAACGGAGATGAACACCGCAGCCCTAGAGTCGGATTCGACTGGCTTTCGAGCAAGGGAACCTTTACCTTTTAGCATCCTTATCACATGCAGTATCTTTCTTGTACCCATTCTTATGTAAGGACATGCATTGCTTGATGTATAGTTAACCAACGGCATTAGAGTCAAACTAGAAGAAAATAGGGTGACTCTCTCTGACTTGACTGAAATTGCCCGAGGTATAGTACTGGGGATTTTTTAACACATATATGTGGATACAGTCCTAGAGCAAATAACTTTGAAACATTGTTCTCTGAATGGCCAACTTGGCATGTGCCTGGGCGTCTCTGAGTTTACACAATTTCTCCTAAGTGGATGGTTTCACAGTATTGTTCGGAGGACTGCGTATTTGGGCAAGACTACAGGGTTTTCTTCCAAAAACACATCATGCACTTTTTAGAAAATGTATTTCCTTTCTCTCCCAAGATCTGTTCAAGGCATCTCACAGAGTAAAAAAAAAATCAAACTCTTAAAAACAGCTATATAAGACTTATCAATATTAAAACAAGCTGGGGGCAATAAAGCAGCAATCAGCAGTGTAAAATGATATCAACAAACCAGTCCTCAAGCTAGAAGCAGAACATAGCCACTAAAAAGATGGAACTCCTCAGTTCAAATCCTAGGCAAAAAATTGTTTTGGCCTGGCACTTAATAACAGTAATAGAGTAGCCAGATGCGCATAAAGGGAGAGGGTATTCCAAAAGCAAGATGCTACCATTGCAGAAGTCTGGTTGCTACCCACCTCACTTCTACAGGAAAGGGTACTTGGGAGCATTGCTTCAGAAGATTATCTTAGGTGGTGGAATGGGCAGTATAGGAGGAGGCAGCTCTTCAAATACTCTCTGACACCAAGCCATTTAGAGCCTTAAAGGTAAGAATAAGCACTTTGAGTTGTGTTTAGAAACAGATGGGCAGCCAGTACAGATCTTTCCTTGCTAGGGTGATACAGTCCCGGTATCTGGTCCCCTCAATGGTTTGATCCTATCTCAGAGTGCTAAGCATACACTGCATTGCTTTCCCAGTACTAGAGCCTTACTAATGCTATATGCAACAGTCTCATCCAATGTTCCCTCTAAGCTGTGGAGTCTTGTGAGCAAAAATTCTACTTTCTGAGCTCCTGGCATTAAGGTTCTGAGCGAGCGACTGGACTGCTGCATAAATCAGTTTGCTCTGAAGCCATCCTTCCTGAGCTAAGACAAAGATGCGTGAGCCAGAGGCTAAAAAACTGTGAGCTAGCTCACACCAACTCAGCTTAGAGGGAACACTGGTCTCATCTAGTGATTTTTTCTTTGCATCTTCAAAGGGATTGTCACAGGAGCTGTAAAAGGTCAGAGCAGTAAACTTCTTGAAATCATGTCAATATGTGTAGCCAAATGCATCTCATAGAAATCGCAAGAAGGAGACTGTCCTGGCTATCCTGTAGCCTGTGCATGGAGTCTTTACTTATTGGTACCTGCTAAGGGGAGAAGCCCTGCCAGCGTGTGTGACCTGTACTGCTCTCCTGACATATACTACTTGAATGTCTGCTTTTCTTGGTTACTTGTGAAACTTCTGTGCGTACACAGATCTCTAATGTGAGCTGTGGAATTGTCTTCTCTTTTGGTGCAGGTCATCCATCCTGCTTGAAGTTCTCCCCGGAGTTGACAGTTCGGGTGAAGGCCTTACGATGGCAGTGCATTGAGTGCAAAACGTGCAGTTCCTGTCGAGATCAGGGCAAAAATGCTGTGAGTGGCTGGAGGAGGGTTGTGCCCTCTGAAATGTAGATGGTTAGATCTCTGACAAATTGCATCAGATTCTACAGGTGGACATGAAACTAGGGTAACTGAAAGGAGGGTGGGAATTGATCTGAACAGTGCTAAAATCGGGTGGAAGTTATAAATTGAGCTCACTCACTAGTTCTGTGCTCTGTTCCTTTGCTTCACAATGTGACAGGCAAACAAGACAAGGATGCCAAGAACAAATATGATCCTTAATCCTCATATATCAGTGATAAGCAACTGGCAGCATGTGGACCAAATCCAGGCTGCGGACAATAAACAGTAGGATTGCCAGCTGTCTGTGCCCTTCTAGTAACTAAACGGACTCTTGTAGCACCAACTAACCTTGATGCTAGCTTTAGGCAGGAGGGAAAACTGGTGAATACACAGGTTGTTCTATTCATATAATTTTAGCAGTTTTTCTTTTCCCTTGCTGACCCGTCTGCAGCGTTTAGCATCAGCTGTGGTTCCACTGTTAGTAGCAAACTGGGCCAGGAGGGAAAGGATCTGTTATTGCCTCCAGTGGCTTGCTCACCCGTCAGCCTAGTTGCCAATTACTTTCATAAAAGTATGAACAGCATGTGGTCTTATCTTTTTAGCTCAGTGGGCAATGGTTCAGTAGTATAGTACTGTGACAATACCTTATGTCCCTGGATTTCTTTAGAGGCATGAAAGTTTAATGTATTACAAGGGACATTGTACTGGAATCGATCATTTATCTGAATTCCTATCAAAATATGTTTAAAGGTTTTCCTTGTATTCCATCTGCCTTTAGTTCTCCTTTCCTATGTTATACTCATCCTTGGCTGTATCCATGTTGCCTTTTTGACACGCTTTCTATTAAGTCTAGTATAGACTTATTTGAATAGGTCAACCCTTTGAGCTTGCATGTTAATAGTGTTAACCAGTAACTTGTGTAATTCACAGGATAATATGCTATTTTGCGATTCGTGTGATCGGGGCTTTCATATGGAGTGTTGTGACCCCCCTCTGACCAGGATGCCAAAAGGTGAGGAAGGCTAAGGAACTGACGGGGAGAGGATTTACCAAGCTGTAACACCCCTTTTGTAGCTTTTTGGTTACATGGAAGTCTTTTTACAAGGTAAAATGGAATGGTAGTGTAGGCCTGGTTAAAAAGTTCTGAATAAGTTTAAAGAGTAAGTTTAAAATGCACTAGCACAACACTGGTGGCCCAGTTTATGGTGCTACCTATTTAGTGCAGTATGGTGCCTAAGAGTGCGAGTCATGAGCCGGGAGGTCCCTGGTTCAAATGTTTATTTATTTATTGGATTTTCACCCCGCCCTCCCAGCCAAAGCCAGCTCAGGGCTCTTACATAAAATCAATACATAATTTACAATGTTACCTCTGTTGATGGCATGCTAGGCAGTCTAGGTGAGCTACAGTACCTCAGTCTTGGCTCCTTATCTGCAATATGAGATAAGTATTACAGTCCTCCTTGACCGGGATGTTGTAGGGATTACTGAGATAAATCATGCAAAGTGCTTTGACCTCCAAAGCAGTGTTAGTAAATGCAAACTATTATTCTCTTGAACTAAAGTGCCACCAGCTTTCTGCAGATGTTATGATAAATCTGTTTACCTTGCAGGCATGTGGATATGTCAGATATGTCGACCACGTAAAAAAGGAAGAAAACTTCTACATAAGAAAGCAGCACAGATTAAGCGGCGCTATGCCAACCCAATAGGACGTCCCAAAAACCGATTAAAGAACCAAAATGCAGTGTAAGTTGTCCTGTATGTATATGAGAGAGAGAGAAAAGAAGAAAAAAGGGGGCACCTGTTCATTTTGTCAGGGCTGCTTTCTTTTTGATGGAGCCTGTTGGGATAAGTGTTTTGGTATATATTCTGGAAAGTTATGAGCAGTTTTGTCAAAATACCCAGTAGTTTTAAAATGCTTTGCTTTTGAAGCACATGGATTTGCTGGGTCTTTTGATGCTTAAACTTCTAGGAATTCAGCATTTGATGGATTCAACCTTTTTATATGTAGAAAGAACCTGTTACACTGTTCAATAAAGGCGACTGGTCCTCAGAAAACAAACTAGCTGTATTTTTTTCTGCTGGTTTTAAGCAACCACAGTGTAGTGCTTTGAGGGATAAATATTTAAACCTGAGGGAAGGGACAGTAATCTCATGTAGCTGGAAGTCCTACTTGATTTGGATTCAATTGTGAGATTCTGTTCTTCAAGAAAAGAAGCCTGAGCCTCTACTCTAGCAGTTTTGGAGCTCTAGATACTATTTATACTGTCTTCTGAATAATGTGCTGCTGCCATAGGAGGAAGCCTATTCTCGTGCCTTTCAGGATTCTCTCTACAGCCATGAATTCTGGGTGCTGCCTGATGTGTTGCTTTTCATTACTCAGGTCCAGTGTCTCATGATCCATGTCAGTGTTGCTTATGAGTGGTTAGATTGTCAATTTCACTTGGGAACGCGGTGTCAAAATTTCATCCCAAAAAACCTGGGGAGCTATCTGAAGGTGAAGTGGTAGATTTGTTCATTTATTTCGTTTCCAGTCCTCATTTCTTACAGTGACTCAAGGTGGATTACTATTAAAAACAATGCAGTAAGAAACAGTACAATATGTAGAACCAACAGAACAAAAAATGCACGGATTCAGATGATAAAGCAACATTACAAGACTGGAGCATAGTGCAAGTGAAACTTTGTATTACATACAACAGTAATAAAGCTGAATTTTTAAGGGCTTAACCAACAAAGGATTTTCTTATAACTATAGAGCTTTTGCAGATGATGTAATGTTTATGGTGGAAGAGCCCTTACGGAATTTACTGTTGCTCATGGAGAAAATAAAATAAAAAGTAATAAAGCTAAATTGCAGGGGTGGAGAATGGTCAGTAAAATCAGTAAAAGTCCGTTTTTTCATCTTGGTCAGTAATTTGTCAGTTTTTTAAAAAATTGGTCAGTAAAGTCAGTATTTCTTTGATTTTTGTGAATGCAGTTTGTGTTTTTCCATTTTCCTAAGAGTAAAAGTGATTTGGTGAAATCTTCCGCAAAGTATAGAAACATAATTAACCTCTTAAAACATGAGACAATGAAAATAGAGGTGATGGATATTGTGGGATTCAACATAGCGCAGCTCATGCTAGAAGGAGTTGAGAAAGCAATGGAAGAAGAGGACAAGGGAAAAAATGCTTGGATGCAGTGCAGAAAACTGTTGAGAAACAAAAGAAGTTTGTGGATAACTTTATTTATTTATTCGATTTATACCCCACCCTCCTCGCTGGAGTGGGCTCAGGGTGGTTTACAAAGCGATTAAACATATAGGTAACAAATTATATACAATCTTAAAACAAATAATAAAACTACATTATCATAAAGTGCTAGTAAGTGATCAGGTACTTATAACAATGCTTACAGAAGGCAGAACCAATAGTAGTGTTGTAATCAGATGATCTATATTGGTGGTTGGCCTCTATATTTAGGCAACAGCACAGGCTGTTGGTGGTAAGCCAAGGACCAGGGCACTGTCACTTCTCAGTTATTTGATGTTATTTGGTGCGGCTCCTTAGTCAAAGGCCTGGTAGAAGAGCTCCATCTTGCAGGCCCTGCGGAACTGTAAAAGGTCCCAAGGGCCCTGATCTCTTCTGGGAGCTCATTCCACCAGTACGGAGCCACCACTGAGAAGGCCCTGGCCCTGGTTGTGGCCAGCCTGGCATCTTTAGGACCTGGGAGGCCAATCGATTTTGTGACCCTGAGCGCAGTGCTCTCTGGGGAACATGTGGTGAAAGGCATTCCCTCAGGTATGTGGGCCCCTGACCATAAAGGGCTTTAAAGGTAAGTACCAGAACCTTGAAGCGAATTCGGTATGCTATCAGCAGCCAGTGCAGTGCTTTTAGAATAGGCTGGATGTGCTCCCACATAGGGAGGCCTATCAGAAGCCTGGCTGCAGCATTTTGTGCTAGCTGTAGCTTCTGGATTTGGATCAAGGGCAGCCCCATGTAGGGAGCATTACAGTAGTCCAATCTCAGGGTGACCATCGCTTGGATCACTGTCACCAAGTAGTTGCATTTGAGAAAGGGAACCAACTGCCTAATCAGCCAGAGGTGATAAAAGGCTGATTTGGCAGTGGCTGCTACTTGAACCTCCATTGTTAGTGAGGCATCCAGGAGCACTCCCAAGCTCCTAACCTCTGGTGCTGGCACCAATGACGCCTCATCGAAGGTCAGAAGTAGGATCCCTACCCTTTAACTTTATTCACTTTATACCTGCTGATATATTAAAGCATTTACAAATCATGCTTATGTGGACCAGGTGCTCTGAACAGCTGGTTGTTTGGTTAATACCGTAGTCTTTTTTCTGTCACGTTTCCTGGCAATCTGTCTTTTTCCTGACTCAGATCAAAAGCCCCCTTCAGCAAAGTTCCAACGGGACCTGGTCGAGGCCGTAAGCGCAAGACTCCCCTATCCAACCAGTCCACTTGCTCATCGGAAGGAGGTTACCTGGAGCGAGTTGATGGCTTGGAATTCTGCAGAGATGCCAGCACCTCTTTGAAGTTCAACAAGAAAACCAAAGGGCTTATTGATGGCCTTACCAAATTCTTCACCCCCTCCCCTGATGGGCGCAAGGCCCGAGGAGAAGTGGTGGACTACTCTCAGCAATATAGGATCAGGAAAAAGGGCAATAGGAAATCAAGCACTTCAGACTGGCCCACAGGTATCTTATTATCTCTGTTTCACTCTCTGGATCTGAAGCACTTTCATTAGAGAATAGATTGTGCAAAATCCTATGTTGTTTATTTCTGTTATTTATAATGACAAACATTTATGCATTTTTGGCGCACTCATACTGAACACTTGGGTTTATTTGTGAAATTCACTCTTCAGCCAGTGGTCACTGAAGAACAGTTTTTAAAGCATGGAAGGACTCACTGCTGGACCACTGAGTGGCTGCAAAGTAAAAGCACTGGTCAGAAATCCTTTGATGGTGTAGAGTCTTGAATAACGTTCTTGGGTAGGTGCAGCAGAAGGATCAGATCTCTGAGTTGGTGCTTCCAGGGACCAAACAAATTGCCTCAGGCTATGAGTAGAGGAGGGTACATTACTCAGAGAACAAGAGTGCCATTGGTGGAGGTGGTGGTACAGATGAGCCTCTGGTGGTGGTGTGTCAGTAGCACCAGGACTTTCCCACTGAGATGGTTATTTAACTGTGAAGGGCTTGGATTTTTTTCCTTCCTACATACTATGCAGGTTGTTGATAATTTACTTTTATCTGTGTTCACTTTCAGACAAAAATCAGCAAATACTGTGCTACAGGCTATTATAAATTTATTTAATTATTTATTTATTTTTTAAACTTTTACCCCGCCCTCCTGCCAAGGCGGCTCAGGGCGGCTTACAAATAATTAATACCAGTATACAACTAAAACCAGTTATCACAACTAATACAATACCATACCATAAAACCAGAAAACATTACAGTAAATACAACCTATAGAGATTTGAGCTTTGACAGCCATCCGTATAAAGTGCTAGTGCTTATGTGGAACGGCCAGTGTGTCCGTGTGGCTATTAGAACACTTGTCGGAACAGCTTGGTCTTCACCACTCTACGGAATTGTTGAAGATCCCGCAGAGTTCGAATTTCAGTTGGGAGCGCGTTCCATAGCGTCGGTGCAGCTAGGGAGAACACTCTGGTTCTTGTTGCTGTTAACTTAGCATCCCTAGGACCAGAGGGGACCAGGCGGTTTTGTGTCCCGGATCTCAGTGCTCTCGGGGGAACATACGGGGAAAGGCGGTCCCTCAGGTAGACAGGTATTTTTAATATTTTTACAATTTATTCACTATATATTATTATATAAGCCTTAATACATAGAAAGAATCATATATCAAAACATCTAAGTATCGTCACAAAAGATATTGCACAGCCCTTTTATAAATTTCAGTCCTCCTTAATTATACAAAAGTTTTAAGAGGGAGGACTCCTTTAAGTCTATTAAAACTGATTTTTGGTATTTCCTACTTACTGTGGTTCCTATTTTGGTTTTGTTATTCACTTTCAGACAATCAGGATGGCTGGGATGGAAAACAAGAAAATGAGGAATGGCTTCTTGGAGGCCCAGATGTCATGACTGAAAAAGATATGGAGCTATTCAGAGACATTCAAGAGCAAGCACTGCAGGTAAAATTGAATAAAACTTGCATGGAATGTATGAGTAGAAAAGGTATGGCGAGTAGAGTGTGTTACCTGAATATGTGGTCACTTTTATTGTACCTTATTGGTCTTTTATTAATTTTTTTGATTGTATTTAACTGTTGCAAACCACCTTGGATTTTTAGTTGATTGTCTGTAAATTTATAATCTGCTAATGTATGGAAAGAAAGTAAGGTCAGATGTACCTGGCATCACTATAAGTTAACAGCAAACATAATGGGGAGTGGTGGTGATGAGTGGGAAGTAGCTCTGAGGGGTAACCCAGGAGTTGCAGTGGCATGATACAAAGTGGTGTTGGAGCTCACAAGTGTGTCCAAGGAAGCAGGTGATGAGTGGAAAACCCTTTACCACCAAAACTGTGGGACTTGGATAGTAAGGAGATAGACATGCTCTGTTTGTTGCAGAATTTGATAGTTCTTGGTATTATACTGCACGCGTACTTGGTATTAATCGGGTCTCCCTTGAGGTTCTTGAATAGCATTTCTTTGATATCCTCCTGTATAAAGTAAATTAGCTCAATGTGGGAACATGACAATCTGTAGAATTTGTCCATGTTTCAGCCTCTTCCTTCTCCTCCATTGTGGTTATATCTTCATACAAGACAGGTAGTATGTATTAAGAAAGCAAAGAGGGAAGGGGTGTTTATGACCTCTCACTTTGGAAAACTCAAGAAAGAAAAACAAGACAAGACTGTTGGACTATGTAGGCTTGAAGTTTGATATATGCCTATAACTGTTTTGTCAGTCAGACAGCTGCAGGGTGAGGTACTTTTCAGGCAGCACACATTCCCTGTCACTTACCAATATAGGGTGGAATAAGCTGCCTGAAGATGGTACTGTTTAGTGTCCCAAGCTTGGTAAAACATATTGAACACTTACTCAAGGATAACAAGCAGCTCTATCTTTTCTGTATCTTCTGAGAAAGTTTAGAAGTATCATTTGGTGCTCATGTTGTAAATAGGTTTGCAGAGCTGTTTGTTTTGGCAAGGACTGAGTTAATCCCAGCTGAGCTGCTGACGTCATCCGTATCCAGGTAGAGCGAAGGGCTGCACCTGAGCAAATTG
Source organism: Gekko japonicus (assembly GCF_001447785.1). Classification (NCBI taxonomy): domain Eukaryota; kingdom Metazoa; phylum Chordata; class Lepidosauria; order Squamata; family Gekkonidae; genus Gekko; species Gekko japonicus. Next base: position 1,400,447 of record NW_015164186.1, read on the forward strand.
GAATGCACCGTGCCAAGGTGCAAGAATGGCTGGATGAGTTGCTGGGGAGAGACTGAGTCCGCAAAAAAGGAGTGGTCCAAGGCAGTGTGTAGGCTGTGGGAATTGGCTGTCAGTTTTGATGGGACTTGGGGCTGTTGTGATGTGCAAGCAGCTGTACTGGAGCTGGGACTCTACCTTTATCTCAGGCATTCATTTGGAGGAGAGTTCAGTGGCTGTTGGAAAGGCACAAACACGCAAGACATTGCCACAGGTGCAGTCTGTGTTATACCTCCTTGAAGTGCTTTGTGTAAACCTGGGGTGGTTATGTTGGCAATTAACTAGGCTAAAAAATTGCAACATAGAATGTCTTTGAGATTACAGATTCTATTTTGATACGTTGTATTGTAGATTTTCATAGATTTTGCATGTTCTCCAGTCCACCCCCATAGCTTATGAAGTGGTGTCTTTGTAAATTGGCTTCACTTAGCAGGTGACATTCTTGCGTTGTGTAATCTTTCTTCTGTAGCAGGTTTGGTAATTTTACTTGTTCTGCCGTTATATAGAATAGCCAACTGCAGGACAGTTCCTACCATCAAAGGTGGCTTTAATTCAGCTATTGTGTGTCCCCCCCCCCCTTTTGACAGAGGTATCTGAACTCGTAGAGGTAAATTGGTGGCTTCATCTTGCATCCATCCTAGTGGGAAATCCTAGCCAATCCCCCAAGCTTTTTCCCTTTAAAAAATAAAAGGAAAAGAAAGAAAAAGAGCCCAGGGAATTAGTGAACTGTGGCTAAGAGGTGATGATCCGGGCAGATGAACTTGCTATTGTGCACAGACATGAAATGACAATTTTGGGGGCTCTTTTTGGTATTAAAAATGAAGAAAGAAGTCTTTATTCCAGTGTTCTTGGTAAAATGTGATAGCAGGGCAGGAAAAAGTTCTGCTCAGAGGACTGTTATTTTATGCCTGCTTTGAGACAATTAAAATATGGTGGTGAAGGAGAGGTGGAAAAAATAAGAGCTTGCAGACTCAGGGTGCTGCAGCTGTGCTTTGATACTAGCATGTCTTGCCTTGCTGGGTTAGACCAAAGGTCTGTCAAATGAAGTATTCTGTTCCCATGTTCCTGGCAAGCTCACAAGCAGAGCACGATGGAGGTAGCAATCTCCCTTGTCCTCCCCAGTGTTCTGTAAAGGCTTATTGCCCCTGAACATGGAGATTCCATTTAGCTCTGTCTCTGGCTGTTAGATTTGATAGCTATCTGCTAATCCTTTTAGACCCATCTAAGCTAGTGGGCATCACTATCTCTTGTAGTAGTGAATTTCATAAGTTAATTATTCATTGTGTGAAGACATAGATAGTATCTCACCCTTTAAACTGGTGACCAGTGCTGCTTAGTACTTTCCTGTGCTGAACCTAGATTGGAAACTCCAGTGACTTTTACATGTAAGCATCTGACCATTACTCTCTGGAAATCCAGTTTAAGGGTGGATCAGGCATAATCTGTTGGAAATAGAGACCATTCTAACTTGTTACCCTGTTTTATCCCTAAGACTCTGTGTGGTTTATAGCAGTTGTTAAAATTAATATGTTAAAAACAAGATCAGCCTTGAAAAGAATCTAGACAACTTGTCCAAACACTTGTGGTCTAAAATGAACCCTACCTTTGTAAAGCTTCTCTATCTTGTCATCCAGAGGTGTTTCTTGCTCACTACAGGCAGATGGCCATTTATAAGCATGCATAAGATTTGCGGGGGGGGGGGGGCTGTGGCAAATAAAACCCTAATTTTCCAGGACTAGCTTGTCCATCAGAACAGTGAAACTACCTGTTCTTGGATGCCAGACCTATGGAGTGTACCAAGCTGCCAGTTTATGGGAGGCAGTAAAATTCAGGATACTACTGCTGTCTCTGTTCTTGGAAACTTTAGTTGCAAAGGAGTGAGGAGGGCCTTCTTTCACCATAGGCTGCTGCTGGTGAGCTACCCTTTCTTTAAGAGGATAGACCTGTCCATTGAACACATGCCTTAGTAACATTCTGGTAGATAACTGTAGCATGCTCTACTTATCTCTGAATTAAAAGTGTCTGAAAACTGCAGAAGTACTGAATACTGTAGCAACAATTATGAGGCATCTTCTTGTGGCCAATACTTAGTTCCGTTGTTGTTCCATGTTCTTCACTAGTTTCCAGTTTGTTTCTGAGTCCAATTCAAGGTGCTAGTGATAACTTTTAATTCCACATATGACTTTGAGCCAGTGTAGTTTAAGGATTGCCTCCACCCACATGGACTTGCCTGTGGTTTCTGCTGTATGCCATGTTAACTAAGGTGAGGTGGATTGGTATGGTGATCAATGTTCCCTCTAAGCTGTGAGCTACTGGCATTAAAGTTGTGAGCAAGTGATTTGGCTACTGCATAAATTAGTTTGCTCTGGAGCCATCCTTCCTGAGCTGAGACAAAAATGTGTGAGCCAGAGGCTAAAAAACTGTGAGCTAGCTCACACTAACTCAGCTTAGAGGGAACACTGATGGTGATCAGGGCTTTTTGGCTGTTGCATCCAGACGGTAGAACATGTACCCCCAGGAGGCTCACTTTTGCCTTCTCAATCCTTCCTTTGTGGCATCCGGGAAAGATGGTTTCATTTCTGAAGGTGCTTGGGAATGTTTAAGTTTCAGTTACCTAATGCTGCTGTTTGGGTTACTTTTTGTAATTCTCCTGTTCTCGTTATCAGTTTTTACTGTGATTGTTTGACTGTTTTATGTTCTGGTGTTTTCTGCTCTCATTTGCTGCCCTGAGCACCATAAGGAAACAGCAGAAATGCAGGCTATAAAGATTCAGAATAAATAATACTCCTTGGACCAAACAAAAGGAGGAACAAAGAACTTTAGTAGAAATTGAGGTTTAGTGAGGTCCAGGAAAAAAGAGGAGGCGCATATAATTTATTTCTTGCATATTTATTTTGGACTGAGTTCCGCTTTATCCTTAGAAGAAGAAGAAGAAGAAGAAGAGATTGGATTTATACCCCGCCCTTCACTTGGAGTCTCAGAGCGGTTTACAAACTCCTTTCCCTTCCCCTCCCCATAACAGACACCCTGTGAGGTGGGTGGGGCTGAGAGAACTCTGACACAATCTGCTCTTTTTCAAGGACAGCTGTGCCAGAGCTTGTGACTGACCCAAGGTCACATCAGCAGGTGCAAGTGGAGGAGTGGGGAATCAAACCCGGTTCTCCCAGATTAGAGTCCGCGCACTTAACCACTACACCAATCTGGCCAACTTATCCATTGGGCACAGTAGGCGCAGTGCCAAGGTCCCACAATACTTTTAGGGGTCCACAAAAATGTTTTGACTTCTTTTAAAATCAGAAGGAAAAGATGAACTTTTAGGGTAAAAGAAATTTTTTAAATTTTTTCCCCTCCCTTAAGGGAAAATAAAATAAAATTTGAGGGCCCACAAAAATCTGTTAGATTTTCCTAAAACAGAAAAAAAAATGTTGAAGTTTTTAAAGTTATATGAAACATAATTTAAAGATTGGTATTATTATGGTGGGAGGAGCCCACAAAGGCAGAAGTGCCTAGGGCCCATGAAAGTAATAATGCGGTTCTGCTTAGAACATCACTGCGAGGTGTATTAGGTGAAGAGAGAGTTGCCTATGGTTGCTCTCCTCAGTAACCTTTGTAGTTGAATAAGGATTTGTACCCATATGTCCCTGCTTGAACACTGTAACCACTGTAATACCCTTGGTCTCATAGAGCAGGGATATGGATTTTGCAAGTGGACTCAGTCTTGTGCCTCCCCCAGTGTTAACATGGGGCTAGTGAGGAGACTAGTCAGAGGGTGTCTTTATCTCCTTTTCTGACACCCCCCCCCAAAAAAAAATATCTGAGCCCTGGGAGCCTGTGCCCTAGCTTCTGGAAAAGCAAGGGGAAGATACAGACAAAATGGAGAGATAGCTCTAACTAGGAGTTTCTGTCCTAGTTAAGCTGAACTAATTGGTCCCTACTGAGGAACCATCTGCACTGGCTCCCTCGTGCTAAAAAAAACCTTGGGAGGGGCCACAGAGGGCAAGAAGGCAAGAACTGGGTCTTCTGGCATTAAATAAAATGCTTTTAGCACTTGTTTAGACCTAGGAGCCTGCAAACTCCCTGGGACCTAATGCTTCTGGCACTGAATACATCCCTAGAAGCTTAGCGTGAACACTCACTACAGAAACCGTAGCACACCAAGACATAATAGCAACAAACATGGCAAACCCATGGCTACTTGTGGGGAAATAGCTCTCAGGTGCTGGGGTTTTTTAAATTTTATTTTCTTGGTTTATACGCTGCCTTTCTCCCCATTTCATCCTCACATCTGTCCTGTGAGGTGGGTCAGGCTGGAAGTGTGAGACTGGCCCAAAGGCACCCAGCAGGTTTCCATGGCAAAGTGGGGTTTCAAACACAGGTCTCCCAGATTTCTAGTTCAACACTCTAGCCACTGATAGTGGTTGCCAAGTGTAATCTTTTAATATTGTTCGATGTCTTTAATTTTATTACGTGCTTTAATTGCATGTTTCTTTTAAGCTGCATTGACCCTTTGTGTGAATGACAGGATAGTAACCAACATTCTATGCCTCCTCGAACATCTTAGATCCTCATAGGTGGAGGGTTTTTTTTGGTTAATTTACAAAATCATATTTTTCTGTGTGCTCAGGGAGTTCCTCTGTTATTTAGAAACCCTGCCTTGTCAGTGGGTAACTTAGTGTTGTGTCTTTTATGACTGGCAGTTGGCCAGCCATTTTTAGTTAGATCCAATAATTTTCCTCTTTTGTAGAATGAATAAGAAAAACACAAGGGAGAGTAGTGAGGAAAAACATTTCATGTTACATATTTGTCCATTTACATATATGAATCAAAGGTAAGAATGGAGGTCAAAATCACTACCCAAAGGGCTGATGATTTCCCAGCACACTTGAGAATAATGGTTATATTTCTCCTTGCATAGATAATTTGCACTGTTTCTTAAATAAAATAGCTGCAAAGGAGGATAAAGAGCGTAATTTGTATATTCGTATTTCTGTTGTGATTTTGGAAGATTCCTTTTTTGTTTTGAAATAAATTCCCTTCAGTGTTGGGAATGGTACATGTCATGAGAGCTGTTGTTTCCTTCTGTGCCTGATGCTGTACCTGTATATATGGTAAAAGGTAAAGGTAAAGGTTCCCTTGCTCGAAAGCCAGTCGAATCCGACTCTAGGGTTGCGGTGCTCATCTCCGTTTCAAAGCCGAAGAGCCAGCGCTGTCCGAAGACGTTTCCGTGGTCATGTGGCCGGCATGACTAAACACCAAGGCGCACGGAACGCTGTTACCTTCCCACCGAAGTGGTACCTATTTATCTACTTGCAATTTCTTGCTTTCGAACTGCTAGGTTGGCAGGAGCTGGAACTAGAGACAGGAGCTCACCCTGTCTTGCGGCACCCGGGTCTTGAACCGCTGAACTACTGACCTTCCACAGCCTGCAGTTCAGCGTCTTAACCACTTGAGCCACCGCAGCTCTGTATATATGGTACAGACTTTTTAAAAATACATGTTTGTGGTCGTTTTTAAGAGCCTGGTCCCTTTAGAGATCATTGGCTCTGATTTGGGGCCACAGGTGGGTTCTCCATGAAGCTTTGTTGATTATAATAGCTGAACTTGGGGTGTGCTCAGATTCATGATGCTGCTATCAAGCACGTGAACATCATTATTAAAAATTCAGGCCTATTAAAAACAATCACTTGTAGCACAATAGTGGTGTTGATTGGCATAACTGGTTTCCTAGCATACCTGCTTTTGTAATCCTTCTGCTTCTCTAGGAAGGCTACCACATACTTGTTGCTTCTTCGTTGGGTCCTGAATCTGTTAAGTAGCATTAGTGTTAACTTTGGGAAATGTTTCTCTCTCTTTTTTTAAACAGAAAGTAGGAGTGACAGGAGCCCCAGACCCACAAGTCCGCTGTCCATCGGTCATCGAGTTTGGGAAATATGAAATCCACACCTGGTACTCCTCTCCGTACCCACAAGAGTATTCCAGGTACACACAGACCCTCTCATTACACAGTTGGTATCATGCAGCTGGGTTTTTATCAAGTGAAGAAGATGCATGAACCTTTGTAACTTTAACCGGTATTCTAAATGCACTTTCTTGACTGCATTTTTGTATGAAACAAATGTGTGACAAGGCTAATTTATGCTACGTAAGGAAAGATACTTACTTGCTTATTTTGCATAAGCATTTCCCCAGCGGAGGCTTTTAAATTGTTTTGACTATTTTTAGTACAGATCGTGAAAAAGGAAAGAGAGAAGCATAAAACTTTGAAAACTGGTGTGAGCCCATAAGCTTTACCCAGTATCTTCCCCCCCCCCATTTCTGAACCTTTACTAATGTTGCCTACTGGTGCAAAATGTTTTTAAAAACTCTCAAATGGCACAGCTCCTAGCCTGTAGGCTGTAAACTAACCACATTGAACTGCAAAGCAGAATTTCCCCGTCTTTTAATTAATTATTTTAAAAGCATGTTTTAAAAGCTTAGGAACCGCAGCCTGTGACATTCTACATCAGGAGTTCCATATCTACATGTTGATCCTCCTGTCATTCTGGATAGGGGCTTCTGGACATTTAACAAATGAAAATGAACACTTAGATGCTCTACTGTGGCTCCATTCATGCATAATGGTGGCACATCATGGTTTGTCATTGCAGGAATTAACCTTGGGAATTCTTGGACTCATCATTCCTTGACTCAGAAATAATTTCTCCTGCACTTAAAACAAATTGTGATTTGTCATTACATCTACATTGCAAGACCCCAAGCAGTGTGATTCGGAGGCAAGAAAGTGAACTATAGTTTCCTATTTGGATTAAGTGATAAATTCTAGTTTGTCAGAAATATGGATGTTGTTAATCTCAGAGGCATATGCAAGGGTAGCAGGGAATGTGTGAACCTTTAAGATTTTCAGGGTTCATTCCTGTAATGAGAAATCATGATTTGTCATTGAATATAAATGCAGCCCATAAGTAGCGATACTTGAGGGAAGTACTATTTGGAGCAGAACTTCCCACTGTCAGTGGGGCATGATAGTATTATTCTGAACTGGTAACTTGTGCTGAAATACTTGGTTTGTGAAACACTTTGTGGACTTTTTTTTGCCATCAAGTAGCAGCTGACTTATGGCTACTTGTAGGGTTTTCAAGGCAAGAGATATTCAGAGGTGGTTTGCCATTGCCTGCCTCTGCATAGTGTCCCTGGTGTTCCTTGGTGGTCTCCCATTCAAATACTAATCAGGGCCATCCCTGCTTAGCTTCTGAGATCTGATGAGAGATCTGATGGGCCATCCAGGCCAGGGCTTTGTGGACATATATGTTGCTTTTCTCACTGTACTTGACCACATAGGAACTATGTAAATTATTATTTTATTTGTATGTGTGTTGATAACATAATTAGTTTTAAAACATGCAGTTGCCACATATAAAATAAAAACAACAATATAGAGCTGGATTGTGACTCTGAAGTTCAGGTATTTGCTGGAGCTGGAATTCTACCTAAAGCAGTCTTGTGTAAAGGACTGTGCAGTTTCACATTCAGTGATGGGCACCCTTTGGTTATAATATAGGCTGGAGGCAGTCTCAAGGGTATAATTGAAGCCAACAGATGCATGTCTTAACCTGTTCTCCTTTTGTTTCTATACTGCCTTATGTGTATTCAGTATTCATGCAATGGCTGTCTTCAGCCCTGTCATTTGCCATGGTGGAGAGAATTGCACTGATTGCCTCATCTGAGAATATTGCAAAATGATGCCATGCACAGATATCTCCTGTATCTAAGGACACTTTTTAAAAAGCCATCCTTTTGTTTTGTAGGCTGCCTAAGTTGTACATTTGTGAATTCTGTCTCAAGTATATGAAAAGCAGGACTATCCTGCAGCAGCACACAAAAAAATGTGGTTGGTTCCATCCCCCAGCCAATGAAATTTACAGGAAGAACAATGTTTCAGTCTTTGAGGTATGTTTCAAAGGTTGTTATCTGTCACTGTTCAAGCAGTAGTTTGTGAACTTTGTTTGAGTAAGTTCCGTTGCAGTTCCAAGGCATCTCTGTGCTATTTTAGTGGTGTGTTTACTGTTGCAGTTGGAACTCCACTATGGGTGCGGTTGCATGGATTTGCAATTTACAGTGGTGGATCAGTGGACAGAGAAACAGAAATGAATAAGCAAACTGCCCTCTCTTAAATCAGTTTCTTGTTACTGGCTAAGTTCAACATAAATGTCTGCTGGAGTATTTCTTATTGTTCTTGGCTTTATATAGGTACATTGTGGTATATGTATGGTGGTTGGGTTTTTTATGATCTGTTGGATGCTGAACATTAAAGTCTTCCCCCAAACTGCACACATTCTCCACTTCTTAAGTGTTTTGAGCTGTAGTCCTTTGGATAACTTTGTCTTCTTCGCTTGCATCGTAATCAGATTAATCAAGATGCTCTTCTCGTAGCTGCTTGTTAGTACTCTGTTGTGGACTTGACCTTTTCTCTGCTTCTCTAAGGTGGATGGCAACGTTAGCACCATTTACTGCCAGAACTTGTGTCTGTTGGCAAAACTCTTCCTGGACCATAAGACCCTCTATTACGATGTGGAGCCATTTCTTTTCTATGTTCTGACACAAAACGATGTTAAGGGCTGCCACCTTGTTGGCTACTTCTCCAAGGTGAGTGTACAGAGATCCACCAGCCTTGGATTTTGACTTGTCAAGAGATGTTGGTGCCTTGGCAGCTCTGGACAATCTTAGTTAAGGGCTCTGTGTGCTTTTTCTAAAGTATTATTCTGCACCAAAGTAATACACATTTTGCTTAGGAAAAACGGGTGAGTTCTATAGCACACCTTAGGCAAACCTAAGCACATTTGCATTATTTTGCTTAATTTCCACACTGAATTCTGTTTCTGCTGGTCATGGAGAGGAAATGTATGGATTTATGCATGGTGCTGTGATTCCCATGGCCGATGGTTGATACTCAGCACTATATCTGTGGTTCCAGCTTTTAGTGGGCAGTGTCTATAAATTTTCAAGCATATATTTGATTTGAAAAGAAAAAAAAACCTAAATTTGGATTCTTAACTGAATTTTGTACGAAGTCTCATGTTCTCCATTTTTTCTATGCTGTTGTGGCATATGAACAATCCAGACTGTGACAGTGGACAATGTATACACAAGAATGCTGCTGAATTCCCCCCCCCCCATTCCTACTAAGCCTGTGCATGATCATTCATTTTATTTTGCTGCTAGTCTTAAGTATATATGCTTGAAAATACCTATTGAAATCAGTATTAATGGTGCTGAAATACATGTGACTGGGATTGAGTTTTAGGTTTGGTACAGCCAATTGTATGTGTACCTAAAATAATGCATGTGTAACAGTACTAGGTTTAACCAGATCAATTTCTAGTTGTGCCTCTGAAGCAACTGGTGCAGTTTCTGTATCCTAAATGGTCTTGAAAATTCAATGTTGGCAAAATCCAGGGAACTGAAGCGGTTAATAAGGGCAGCTTTCTTCTTTATACCGTTGAACAGTGTGTATCCTCAAAGGACCATGAATTCCAGCTTAGCAGCTCCAAGGGGAAAGGGTTTTAAATGACTTCTTAGTCCCTTGGGGGATGAAGAGTAGAGCTAGTTGGTGAAGTAAACATTAATTGTTACCTCCACAGAGCTTGTTTCTCAAATCAGATGCTGATCTCATTTCAAAGCTTTTGTTTGCACTTTGGAATAGACACCACAGAGGCTGAATGTGGCTTTAGTATTCCTCATATAGTGGGGGGAGGGGGAGGCACAAGGATTGAAAGATCTCCCCCTTCCCCAGCTGCTGTGCTCTCATAACAAAAGTTCAGCGAGGGAAATCTTGCAAAATCTTGCATCTCTAACCAGAGTCTGCTGTCCCATCTCCATAAATATACTCACAGGTTGCAGTATTCATTTAATGTGCTCCAGTCCTGTGCTTGCTTGGAATTTTCCCTGAATGTTGTTCTTGATTGGGTAGAGGATGATGCAGTAAGCACTTGGGTCCGTAGCAGCGTGATAGAATGATATGCTTTACACTCAGGGGGTTCCAGGCTCAATCACTGCCATCTGCAGTTAAAGCATCACAGGTAGCGGTCTGAAAAAGACCCACGCAGAGAGATGTACTGGACCAGGCAGCTGGCAGTATTGGGCCAGATGTACTGGTTTGACTTGGCTGTAGGAATTTAATATGCTCACTGGGAGACCTGTCTCTCACTTCCTTTCCCCGTTCTGGCAAAGGTTGTATTAGTGGCAACAGCAGTGGCTTGATACTGTTCCATACTCTTTCAGTGAGGACTCTTTTTTTTCATGCTGATGTGCATGATTTCCCCCAGTGGAGGCTATAGCTGTGTCTTTTACAGCAATATTCTTTCAGAATTAATTACTTGTCCTGAACAACTTCTTTTCCATCTCGCTAATCCCTTGCTTTTAAAAGTCTGTTTTCCTCTTTCTCCCTTTTACCAGGAGAAGCATTGCCAGCAGAAGTACAACGTTTCCTGCATAATGATTCTTCCCCAATACCAGCGCAAGGGCTATGGCAGGTTCCTCATCGATTTCAGTAAGCATCATCCCATTTTCTGCTGCCTCTTTAGTTTTATTCTGAAATGTATGAAATAATAAAATCCTCTAGTAATTTGTTTGGCTGTATTTGACTTCAAGGATGTATTGAACTGTTGTGAATTCCAAAATTCACATTTCCCCCTTGTATCTTTCTGTGCAGATATATGTTCAGTCACTTTGCATCCATACACCCCTTCACTTTCCATCCCATCATACTTAAGCCCAGGAGATAGTTGAGAGTAAGATCCCCACACACACTGCATGGACAGGAAGAAGTGTCTGACTCCTTATTTGAACAAAGTCTGAGTCCAGTGGGACCTTTAAGACCAACAGAGTTTTATTCAAGGTATAAGCTTTCGTGTGCAAGCACACTTCTTCAGGTACAGTGAAGAAGTGTGCTTGCGCATGAAAGCTTATAACTTGAATAAAACTCTTGTCAGTCTTAAAGGTGCCACTGGACTCAAACTTTGTTCTGCTGCTTCAGACCAGATGTTCCACCAACAGAAGGAGGGAGATAATTTCACTATCTTCCTGTAGTCCCCCAATTTGCCCCTCATGCCATTCCTGAGGGTCTCCTGACCCCCTTCCCCCCGGAGTAGCATTTCAGGGAGCTTAGGGAGTTGTAGCTGTATGTGTGTGAGGGGGTGAGGTTCTGTTCTGCTGATGGAAGAACCTTCTGTTAGCGGAAAATTTAGTCTGGATCCAACCCAGTGAGAGCAAAGGGAAGTTCAGTTCCATTCCATGTTGCTTTTGGTAATGAGGGAGAAGAGCCATTAACAAAGTCCAGTTAATCACAATCAATCTTGTCACCTGAAAATTTGGAGTGTCCTTGCTCCTTTTCAGTTTATAGATAACCAACCCCAATTGGATTACTTCCTGTATAACAAGTAGGAAGACTCGTATTATGCCCTTTTGAAGGGATGAGCACACTCAGCTGCCTATACAGAGTCAGACAATTTGTCTACCAAGGTGAGTTTTGTCTGTTTTGAGTGGCAGTGGCTTTCAAGGGTTTCAAGTAAAGGACTGCTATCATGCTTACCACTGAACCACAGTGCCCCTCTATGCTAATGCTCACTTTCCCATATACCAGAGATGGAACATGGATTTTTCAACATGAATGCTTTTGTCATCCTTTAAGCAAGTAATCTTGAGGAAACACTGCGCATTGTTATTTCCTGTAGCAAATCATCCTCTCTATTTTAAGGCTGCTTGTACATAATTGCTTGTCAACATGGTAGCCCCTTAATTTGTGTCAGTAATGGACTGCTGAGACTGAAATCTGAGTTGAAGGCATGGGGAAGGAGAAACTCTTATTTCGAGGGTCTCTTGACTTGCCTTTGTGTTATCTAAAGGCAGTTGTCCTTGCAAACTAGGTATGAAGAGAGCTGTTTGAAACCATTTTATAACGACATAGGGTGACAAATTATGGACCCTGTGATGTGGAAAGAATGCCTTTTCTTGGCATTGATGTGCTCTGGCCATCTTTAGACAATGAGATTGAGTTAAAGTCAGGTGGCAACAATGACTAAAAAAACCTCCACTGCCTTTTGTCTCTCATATCTAGCAGCTGTCATTCATCTCTTCGTAGCTTAACTACTGTAATGTATTTTCCTTGAAGATGTTAGAAGGCTGCAACTGATGCAAAGCCCAGCAGTTTTCTTGCTGCTAGGGATGAGTCAAAAGAAACATGCTATATGACTGATGGTTGCGTTCTATTAAAATACTGGTTTTAGCTGATACTGACCATATCCATCAGTATGAATGGGTCAGAATTTTCACCAGCAGCTCTAACTACTGATTTTAAATATTTATGATGTAAATGTTTTATTGTGTTTTAACTTTACTGTATTATTGAAGTTGATGTGACCCGCTTTGAGCCCGCTCGCGGGATGGGCAGGATACAAATACAATAAATAAATAAATAAATACATCTTATGTGTTGTGGGTGCTGTGTCTCCCTTTGACCACTGAAATTGGTTAGATGGTGGGTTCTGGCTTAAAGCCCACTCTTCTAGACAACAAAATCCATACCTCATGTTGGAACAAGAGCACAGAGGAAGAAAAAGAGAGACTTTACCGTGTGAGAAGTCCTCAAATGTTGAATTATAGAAAGAGGGCAGTAAGTGTTTAACGTACCTTATTTAAAAAAAAAAATGTATCACCTTTCCAGTGGCAAATAGCTTTCAGTCAGAAGCCAATCTAAAAAGGTTTTACTGCATAACAGAATTCGCTTTCCTTACCTCTTTGGGGAGCTAGTACCAAAGGGTGAGTGCCATTTCAGGAAAAGATTTGTTTCTGGACCCCATTGACAGTGTCAGAAGAATGTGTATGGGGCGGGGGGAATAGGAGTGCTTATTAGCTTGATGGTAATTTCCCCAAGTACCCTGGATAAAAACAGGGGCATTGCTGTTACAGAGAAAACAGACTGGTGTTCAGGAACTGGCGTTGCCCTGAAGAGAGCAGGCCAGAATTGTTTGAGTGTGGCTGTAGTCCAGAAAAACAGACCTTAAGGATAACAACATTGTAGGAGAGAATATTTCCCCTGTTAAGTATCCGCAGTACTAAGTTATTCAATTTCCCCCTTCTTTCTAAAACACCACTCATTCTTTGGACAGCTAAAGATAGAGATTCCATTGTTAGTGTCTGAAATAGTTCTTGGAGGGTTTATTTTCCTTGTTAAGTGTGTGTGTGGGGAAACCCTTGATGCACATCTTCTCTTGGGGACTGCTTCGTACAGCTGAATATAGTCTAGTGAACAGGGAATTTCAGCTGTTGTGGCTGGTTTGGCACTCTTACCTGCATTCTTAGGGCATATTCATTGTATTGGGAAAAATCTGCCACCTAGTGGGTGCTCTGGTATCACTAGCTATCACGATGCAGTCAGATTCCTCAGGGTGTGGCCTCCAAGGCCTTTTCCTGTTTTTCACCAACATTTGTTTCTGTGCCTTCCCCCTTTAATCTGCAGTGAAGCACTTGGTAATTGAAGGCTGGGAGGATTTCTTTCTCATTGTAGAAACTAAGGCTTTTGATTGGAAGGTGGCCATGCCATTGACAGGTTCAGAGGTCAAAATGTCTTCTGTGAATATTAGAGTTGTGTCCCCCTTTGGTGACTGGAAGGGAAATTAATGTTCTGCAGGGAATGACTGAGCCCCGATATCTGAAGGGATTATGGTGGCAGTTTCATTTGCTGAGGTTATCACTGTAGCCCTTGAATTTCTGTCCCACTCTCCTAGCTCTTGTCTCCCGATCCCTACAGCTGATTCCAGAGCAAGTGCCTTATAATGTTGCTTGGCAGTAGAACACAGCCATCTGATGATACTTGGTCCTTAGGGTTGTTGTTTGCTTTCTTTTAGGTTATCTTTTATCAAAACGTGAAGGCCAAGCAGGATCCCCAGAGAAGCCGCTATCTGATTTGGGTCGTCTCTCCTACATGGCTTATTGGAAAAGTGTAATCTTGGAGTGCCTTTATCACCAAAATGACAAGCAGATCAGCATCAAGAAGCTCAGCAAACTGACTGGGATCTGCCCTCAAGATATCACTTCAACTCTGCACCACCTGCGAATGCTTGATTTCCGCAATGATCAGTGAGTTTAGCAGCCTTGTTATTTCCTTGACAAGATTTGCAGGCCTAGAAATGTCAGGGTCATGATCAAGGTCTAAGTTGTGCATTCCTCATACCCTGCAGTAATGCAGAAACTGGGTATGGAATTAGTCTTCGGAGTATCTTAGCTTTCCTTTTTTAAAATAAAAAGCAAGTATGTAGACCCTACAAGTTGCAAAGCTGTCTTTGAAAATATGGTGGCAACAGCTGGTGAAATCTCAGAAGACAGACGATGCTGAATAGAATTTCAGTCAGAGCAGGGGGATTGTGCTCTGAGTATAAAATATACTCTTCTCAAAATTTAATTCGCCCTGGTGCAGAATTTTAATATTATGAAGGCAGATATTCCTGCTTATAGGATCTCTAAGCCTGTGGAGCCAGCTCTCCTCATAGTAGCTGTGCAGACAAATAAGTAGGATAAAATATGGAAGGACAGTTATGTAACTGAAATGTTAGCACTAAAACGGGTTGCATCATTACAGTGTACTGGGGGGGGGGAGGGGAGGGAATGTAATTTGTGAATGATGTGGAGAAGATGAGATTTGCTGCATTTTCTTATTTTGGAGGTTCTGTGGGAGGAGTTGGCATGCACAGCTTTATAAATCACCATATCTCCCTAGTAAGCCAAATCAAGTGCATTGAGTACAAATCTCGCAAAACAAACCAGCATGGATAAATCCTCTATTTAAAACCTGCCGTTGCGTATTGTCATTAGGTCAGAGTGCCATATGTCCTGAGGCTGCATGTATTCTGTGCTACAGTAGAACAGACGTCTGCATAGACACTTACAATTCTGTGCCTGAAAAATTCTGAATTCTGTAATCTGTATGAGATAGACAAATCGAGCTCATTCACACAACTTCTCTTTATACATCATTCCTGGCTTAGTCATGGGGAGAGTTGCAAGGAGCCATGCAAGACACTGGAAATCTTATTCAGCCACTTCTTTGGCTTCAGCAAGTGATGCCCATCCATTTTCAAGTGTATCTTTAAAGCCCTACAGTTTGCAAAATGAGCATATGCACTTTCAGAAAGCTGAATTCTGCACGCACAGCTTTTGTTAGGTGCCCATACAGAATTGTGACAATAACATAACTGTATATAGTCAGATTGTGAAGCCTTTTAAAAGCTGGATTAGTTTCCTTGCAGTTTTGCTCCTTCTTCCAGTATTTGTTAATTGTTAGTACCGATCACACATCAGTATTTGCGTGTCCCAGGTGACCTTTCTCTAAGGATATAGCAGGTGCAATTCTGCCATAGAACTGAGGCCTTTTTCTGTGGCTGTTTCACTGCAGTGGCAGGATGGCCTGGCAGCATGTGGTGATGTGCTGGGGGTAAGACCCTCCTGAGAGATCATGTAAGTAAGTGGCAGAGGCCTGTTTTGAAGTCCAGATATGAACTGGTTTTAGTTAGGGCCCAGACACCAAAATGTCTTGAGACATTTTGTATTCTACATCACTTCTAGCCCCTTCTCTTGGAATTCTGGATTTCAAGTTGAAAGGGGCTGGGCAAGAGCTCAGGAAGGGAATTGGCATCAAGTTAGCTTTGATTTGTGTACCTCTGTTATGTATGTTGCTAGAATACCATTTGCTGCTTGATGCAAATGGTTGTGGTTGTGGCAGAAGCCACAACCAGACCTTTGGTTATCCCTTTTTCCTCTCTCCTTTGTGCTTTGCTAACCTGTACTCATGACATCAACTGACAGAAAAATCTCCCCCCCCCCAAGATTTGTGATAGTTCGTCGCGAGAAACTTATCCAGGAGCATATGGCAAAGCTGAAACAGAACCTTCGGCCTGTAGTTGTGGATCCAGAATGTCTGCGCTGGACTCCTGTCATTGTCTCAAACTCTGTGGTTTCTGAAGATGAAGAGGAAGATCCAGAAGAAGGGGAAAATGAAGAGCAGCTGCAGCCAAAGGAGAGAGACATAGAGGTCAGTGTGGATGGACACTTAAAATCTCATATTTAACATGGGAGCCCTAGAGCAAATTAAATAGAAGCACATAAGTGAGAAGGTCGTGTTTAAATTATGAAGGAATTTAGCATGCCATCCCTGGGAGAGTTGCTTAGAAATTACAAATAGGTGCTATTAAAACAGGACTAAGCTAGAACTGCTTAGAAACATGAGTCAAAATTAGCATCCTTCACCTTTCCTTTTGGTTCTGTTAATTTGCCCCATCCATCCATATGAAATTGCCTTATATTGAGTTGAGCTATTAGTTCATCTAGCTTTAGAAGCAGCTTTTGGTGTTCTCAGCCTCTGCAACTTGAAATACTTTAACTGGAGAGACAAGGAACTGGCTCTGGAATGGCATGCTTAGAAAGCATGGGCTCTACTGAGTGATGGATAGGGCTCACCTGGAATTTAAATCTGAGACTTAACGTACCTAGCCATTTGTTTTGGGTCTAGTCCATGCCTCATTTCATTGTGCTCTATCAACCAGGTGAGCTGAGGCTTTCTGGCATGGGCAATAAGCCATTTGTTGCCACCAAGGTAGCTCTAATGCAGGGGTGGCCAAACTGTGGCTCGGGAGCCACATGCGACTTTTTCACACATATTGTGTGGCTCCCGGTAGGGCAGCTGGGGATCAGTCTTCCCTTCCCCAGCCTGTGTTCCCCTTCCTGGGTAGGCTTGAGGCAGAGGGGAGCAGAGAAAGAAAGCAGCTTTACCTTTAAATGCATTCTCAAAGCCCCCCCCCTCCCCAGGCTACAAATATAATTGTACAAAGAAATATCATTATCAATATCTACTTTTATCTCTTTTGTCTTTATTTTTGGCAGTCTCATTTAATGTTAAAAAAGGCAAATTTGCATATTTTTCAGTAAAAACATGTCTGTAATATTTGTTCACATTATGTGACTCTCAAACATCTGACGTTTATTCTGTGTGCAAGTTTGGCCACCCCTGCTCTAATGCAAGAAAATTGCCTAGAGAAGAGAGGGTAGAAGAAATCGGGAGTCTAGGAGGGGAGAAATCAGCCAGCAAAAGACCTAGGAGATTACTGGAAGAGGGAGTAGTCCAGAAGAGTCAGGGAAGGCCAGAGGGAAGTTGTCTAGGAGGAGCAGGATGAGAATGGGAAGGAAAGAAATGAATATAAACAGGAGCTGTGAGATGAGAGAGGCCCAGGTTCACATACTGATCTATCCAGATCTTAGTCTGCAGGCCTCTGTTTTGAACTGAAATGGTCTTCCTTAGATCCTTGATGGCTATTGGGATGAGCTGTTTCGGGGAGACTTTGAATGTACATGTTTGGGTTTTTGTTTGCATTAGGTGATGAAACCTCTTTGCTGGGAGAAAATAGAGAGAGAGCCTTACTTTCCTCTAGAGAGTGAAAAAAAGCCAGACGTCATCACTCCAGCCAATTCTGTGCGGCCAAACAAGCAGAGTCTTCCCCTGGCTGGTCTTCCTGCAAATAACCAGACATCACGGAGAGGGCGATGGAGTCGGAAGGGGAAGAAGCTTCGGGAGTCCTTCACTGAGAAGGATACGAAACTGCTTTTGGAGGAGAAGTCAGCAATGGCCAGGGGGGGTCGGTGTGGAGAATGCGAGGAAAAGGCAGCCGCGGCTGCTGCAGCAGCTGCGGCTGCTGCCTCTCGGGGGAGATTTGGGGAGAGTGAAGAAAAAAACGCTTCCTCCCAAGGACAGTGTGGCAAATGTGATGAGAAGTCTCCTGTGCCCCGGGGGCACTTTGATAAGGATGAGGAAAAATCTGCTGTCTCCCAAGGGCAATACAGCAAAGCTGAGAAGTCTTCTGTCACCCAGAGGCGATACAGCGACAGCATGGAATTGTGGAGGGGGCAGCTGAAGACCCCTGAGCCCCTGAAAAGCCGAATCTCTGAGGAATGTGAAAGGTTATCCCGGCGCCACAGCGAGGGTGACAGGACACTGTTGAGGCACTTCAGTGAGAGTAGTGAAGACGAGGAGGAGGAGGAACCTGTTAGCCCTTGCTCAAATTCTCCTCCAGTTCTCACCAAACCAGCGTTGAAGCGAAAGGTGCGTCCTTCATCCCCAATTATTTCACACTTATGTGCTACAGTTAGTTTTTTCCTTACATAGTACAGCTTCAGGAAGTCTTTGCTACAAACCCCCCTGGCCTCTGTTAGTCTCTTATATCCTGGGATTGCACAGTGGAACTGTTGATGTGACTGCTTTCTCGGTAGATTTTCTTTGTGTGGAAGTCGATGGTCATCTTTGGGGCTGTGTGTACTTTTCCCATAAGGAAAAAAAAAAGATTTTGGGGATGTGGGGGAAGGTATTTGTGTGTTTTCCTGCATTGTGCAGGGGGTTGGACTAGATGACCCTGGAGGTCCCTTCCTGCTCTATGATTCTATGATTTGATGATCATAGAAGATCAGAAGACAGTTTCTCACTGTTGAGGTGCAAATAGGTTTGCTATCCTGCCTTTTCCTCTGGGTGGAAGAAAACTAGTCTACAATGCACTACATCTTGGCCTTCAGAATCTCACAGTTCATTCTGCTGGGGAGGGCAACTGGGGCAGCTGGTTGAGGCTGATAGATTAATTGCTTTGTATTCTGTTTGCATAAGAAACTGCAAGTGAAAATAATCTGTATTGCTTGCATTTTATCTTTCTGCAGCAGAGTCAGGTTTTTAAAGTTTTAGGAGGAAGGACGGGGGGAGGTAGAGGCCATTCACATTGGAATTCAGTCATTTGTATTGGAAGAGTTGATTGAAATGTGGTTGCACTATCCATGGAAAGGCAACTGGAAATGCCTCTCCGTGTGGGAAGCCCCTCTTGCCCGTGGTGTATCTGTATGGGACCAGAGCCCTGTCAATGCACTTCACGTGGCCAGCTTGTCTCTGCTTTACAAATAAAAAGTACAGCCTTAGAAAAAGGGAAATGAAGCTGGTCAGGGCTTATGTTCTCTTCACATCCAGTCTCTTTGGGATAGCTGGTGTTGCCCAAGTGAGGGCTGGAAGCTTTTTTTTTTTTTAAAGGCAGGCATTAGATGCCAAGTTTTATGTTTATGTGGTATGCACAGAGTACGTAAACTTATAGAGAACTGGGTTCAGTGTCTTTCTCTTCATTTGGTTATTACTCACTTCGTTTTGGCTGTCTCTTTCAGAAGCCAATTCCCCGGAAGAGGAGAGTCCGTAAGCGCAAATATCACAACAGTAGTGTTGTGACCGAAACCATCTCAGAAACAACTGAGGTCCTGGATGAGCCTTTTGAGGACTCTGACACAGAGAGGCCCATGCCTCAACTGGAACCCACCTTTGAGATGGAGGATGAGGAGGATGAGGAAGAAGAGAGTGAACTGTTTCCTAGAGAGTATCTTCACCGCCTCTCGCAACAGGACTCTTTCAGGCATAGGCCCTCCTCCAAGAAGGGGGCTGAAGCTGGAGAGGAGTCTGATGATGCCACTGGTAAGTTTCGTGAATGGAGATGCTTCAGTTCTTTAGCAAGAGAGGTAGTTTCCCCCTCTCTGGTGTCCATCTGAAATGTGCAGAATTGGCCAGCCTGAGTAGTTTATGAACTTTTCCATCAGATAATTATGCAGTTTGTGGCAGCAGAATGACTTGGCCAGCTGCTCTCCCACCTGACATGGCCCACTTGGCTCCTCTGCAGTACAGCCAACCTCAGAAATATTTGCATGTAAATTATGAGTTGGGACTAGAGGACCAGAGTTGTGACCAGTAGGAAACCAGGCCATGTGGTGAGGAGAGGTGCTACAGGTTTGCCAGACCAGGACACCTAAGGCCAGGAGAAGAAAGGTGGTGAGGGTTAGCAGAGCAGGCTGCTAGCTTGACTCCTTTGGGAGTAGAGGAATCTGTGCAGTTTGGTAGAGGGGGCTTCAGAGCACAGACACTGGCTTTGAGATTTAACGAGCAGCTTTCACATTCTTTTTCTGCTGGACAAGAGGTATGACCATAGTCCATAAGCCTAGACCTTATATGAGCATGTACCAAAACCATAGGTATGTCCAGAGACCTACATGAACCAAGATCTCCACAACTGATTGGTCTTCGTAACAAAATTGTGAGCCATTAATTGTGAGCCACCCTGAGCCCGTCCATGGGGAGGGCAGGATAGAAATCCAATTAAATAAATAAATAAAACGTGTCGCCACTGTATAGTGAACATTTTTTTAATATTGATCTGCTAAAAGGTAAGATCTCATCTAGGCTGATTAAAATCAGTATTTTGAGCCAGGAATCTGTTTCTAGGTATGTGGCATGCAATGGGGCAATGGAATAATTAGTGGGATATTGTACATTCTTACTTGGTGGCCACAGTTACTTGAGAGCAGATTCGCAGGAGTAATTGAATACCATCCTCCCAGATAATCTAGAAAGACTTTCTGGCAGTGAAGGGCCCCGAAAGCCTACCAGGGTTAAGAATATTGGATAATAAAGTTAGCCACTAGTACATGACAGAAAATAATACCCTTGAGAAAATTGGGAATTATAAATGTATACTGTGTATCGGCTTCTTTTTATCCCATTTTAATCTATTTTAAATTGTACTGAGCTCTGCAGTTGTGAAACATTATTGTCTAATTTTAGTTTGACATTTCTTCAACTATTAGGCTCCAGGTCTGTAAGACAGGGAATCTCCCTCCATTTGTAAGAACCTTGTGGGGAGGTTCAGCCTTTTGAGATACTAGACTGTAGCTGCCCAGCCCTCCTTGAATTCTGACAGCTAAGTTGCATTGAACATCTTAAGACGGCAGCCACTATGCCCAGATGCTATTTTGAATGATCTGTTAAACTGTTTTCAGAGCAAACTGTTATGCAGTTGTTATGTTTTATTAACTACAGCACCCCCCTACATGCTATAGATTTAATTACCAGGTACTGGGCTCTAATGCTGAAGTATTACTTGTTTTCAACATAAGTTAAATGATTAACACTCTTGTAAGTAGACTCTCCAGCTTTAGTTCAAGAGTGCCATATGGCTGCTGACTGTGTAGTTCTGCAGTGCATGGGGCAAAGTCCCAAACGGGGAAAAAACCTAGGCAACCTATGCCGGTAAAGTGGTGCAAAGCAAATGTGGTGTTTGTGAATATCTCCTGTGGCTTATTTTGTTGTTTCCGATACCCAAGTCCTGAGAGTTACAGGGTTTTAGTTACAAGCCACAAACTTTAAATTGTAGATTAATAGCATAAAGTTCTAGAGTATTTTAATCTTTGGGCCCTAGTGTATGTGTGTGTTAAAGGCACCATTGCAGTGTACATATGTGTGATGCTCTGTCTTGGTGATTGGGGGGGGGTCAACAGTGGGAGGGCTTCTGATGTCCTGGCCCCACTGGTGGACCTCCTAATGGCACCTGGTATTTTTGGCCACTGTGTGACAGAGTGTTGGACTGGATGGGCCTTTGGCCTGATCCAACACTGCCGTCTCTTATGTTCTTATGTGTACTTTGAGGCTCTCTGCTCTGATTTGGTAGATCTGGTAGACCAACTGCAGACTGATGTGGCTCCTAGGGGTGCACAAACCCCCCCCCCCCAATTCGGGTCTTTTGGACCCCAAAAGTATTGGTATTCCAATCCGCTCTTTTAACGGATTTTCGCGCCCAGTCCCTCTGGCATGCGCAGGAACCCCACCACGCATGCCCAGAGGGGTGGGCGTGGACATCCCGCCAGTTCCTTTCTTAACGCCGCGTTGAGTAGACCTATTTTTCATCGGTCAGATCGGTTCGCTTTTGGCTTTCACCTCACAGCTCTTAGGAATTACTTCCTTATTCTAAATTTCCTCTCCTTTCTCTTTTTATTTGTTTGTTCTTCAAAAAAACTTAAAAAAAACCATTTATTTTCTGCTGAGGGGAGTCTATTGATTACCTCAGGCCTTCGGGCTATCCCCCCCCCCACGTTCCCTCTTCTTCACTTTTATGGAGAAGAAGTGGGGGTTTTTCAATAGGTGCAAGGGTTGCGGCAGCAAACTTGCTCCTACCGACTGTCATACCCTGTGCATTTTTTGTCTCGGAGAGTCTCACCGGCCAGAGTCCTGTCGTCACTGTGCTCGTTTTTCTAATCAAATGCGGAAAAACCGAGCTGCGCACCTTAAAATAGCGCTGTTAGAATCGGCCCTTACTCCCACCTCAGCGATGGAGGAGAGACCATCAACATCGACAGCTCTGGCATCGAGACCTGCCTCCGATGCCAACCGCCCAACACTGAAGCTCCCGGCATCGACGGCGCAATTTTCCGCTTCCACGCCAATCAAAAAAAAGGCCAAGGCAAGTAAGGATCACAAGTCCGCGAAGAAGGGCACCTCAAAGTTCCTTAAGGCGGCGAAGAAGGGGAAGGAAGCGGTGCCTGCACTGGGTGATGCCCCTAAAGTGCTTCCCACTCCAACGGCAGTATCGATATCGGAGGCCCAAATTCCTCCACCAATACCGACCATCCAACTATTGGATTCCCCCATCGAACAAGTGGAGCATCCTTACTCCGACATCGAGACGGTAGAGCTCCTAAGTCACCAGATGGGTGCTGAGCCTTCTCCCTCTCCTTCTACTTCATCGGCATCGATGATATCAGAGGCTCCCGATGTCAAAACACATCGGTACCGACACGCTTCTCACAGCACGCAATGTCATCCTCCGCGTCTCCATGTCCAATCTGTCGATATCGACGACCAAGACTACAGAGATGGTTCTCACAGACAGGCTACTGCTTTGTCTCCCAGACGTCCACGGTCCAGAAGTCGATCCCCCCAAGTCTTCCTGCCCCCTCCACCACCAATATCTTGGGATCAACGACAGTTGAGGTACCTGTACGGGGCTTATCCACCATCCATGCTATTCTTGACTCCAGCGGGCTATTCTGATTGGGATTGCTATTCGTCCCACTCTGTTCATAGATCGAGGTCGCCCCACAAGTCGAGACCTTCGGCATCTCTGTCTCGTTCTCCTGCAGACGATCCTTCCCACCATGGTCTGGAACCAAGTCGTCCTCCCAACCCTCAGGTCACTCCAAACCCTGTCGTTCCACCAAAACCTATAGCTTGTCAAGAGGACACTTCGGTCCATATACCACACCAAGACTCCTCTGACTCCATGGAAGAAGACTCGGATACGGAAGCCTCTGAGGCTCATACTTCTCCTGACCATAAATCTCCCAACTGAGGACCTACCCATATCCCCATCCGACAACCTTACGTCATACACAGATTTAGTCAAAAGAATGGCCCACTCTTTAGGCCTCTCAGTCGTCCAGCAGCATCCGCAGGCAACAGATGCCATTTTTGATATAGTCCAGCTTGATACATCCTCCACCTTGGCATTGCATATGTCTTCAGTCCTTTTGCAAGCAGCAAAGGCTCCATGGCTAAAATCCTCGTCAGCCCCAGTGTCCACGAGACGACTGGACCACATGTATAGGGTCCAAGAGGCAGATGCCGAATTCCTATTCTCGCATCCTCAGCCAAACTCGATGGTGATAACATCTTCCTCTAAATCCAAGAGGACACACTCCGCACCTTCTGACAAGGAAGGTAAGAAATTGGATGCCTTTGGCAGACGCTTCTACTCCTCAGGAGCATTGGGAGTCAAGGCCACTAACTACCTGGCCTGCGTGAATAGGTATCAGTATACTCTCTGGGAACGGTTCTCCGAACTTCTGACCCACCTCCCAGAAGACAAACTCCAGGCAGCCAGAGTCATCCAAAAGGAAGGTATGGTGTTGGCAAAACAACAGCTCAACACTACTAAGCATGTCCTCGAGGCATCCTCCAGAACGATAGCCTCTGCAATAGCTCTCAGGAGACAATCTTGGCTCCGCAATACTAATCTGCCCATGGATACTAGATCTTATGTGGAAGACCTTCCATTTGATGGCCTGGGACTTTTCAGTGCCACTACTGATTTTACTTTACAGGAATTAGATAAAAGCATAAAAGCTTCTCGAGCTCTAGGAGTGTCATCCTCTGCGAGGCAACCATACTGTCCCTGCACCTGGTCGAGATCCTGGCAGAGGCGTACCCTAAGTCGTCAGTCTCCGGACGCACAATGGAGACCACGAACATCTTTGGGAGGCCAAAAATCCACCTTCCAGAAACCAAGATTCGGTTCCGGGCAACAATCTTCCCGCACCAAACAGACCAAACCCTCTAAGCAAGGTTTTTGACTTCCAGTCACCGAGTCAGCTGAAACCCGTCTGTCACCTTTTCTTCACACTT
>NW_015164186.1:1427141-1427301 GCF_001447785.1 Gekko japonicus
TTCTTCTTCACCTTCTGTGTAGTTGCAGCCACTTCCTTTACTTTCTCAGTATCTTGCTTCATTATTTGCAGCATATCATTTATCTGAGTTTGTTGAGCAGTAATACTTTGAGTTACTACAGACATCTTTCCTTGAAGTTATTCAGCTGTTCCAGCAGAGG
>NW_015164186.1:1427439-1427648 GCF_001447785.1 Gekko japonicus
ATTTGTTTACTTTCACAAATTTTTTACAAGTCTCTGAATGTGCACTTGACCGCTTAGATTCTTTGCGTTTTCTTCCACTCCCCTCAGTCGCTCAAAAATTCATGTGCTTGGGAGGCGTCCCTCCCCCGCTCGCCTTTTTCCCGTTCAGTGGGGTGGGGTGGGGAGCTAGCTTTTTCCTTTTAAAAATGCTTTAAAGCTGACTCACATTC
>NW_015164186.1:1427721-1458026 GCF_001447785.1 Gekko japonicus
CGGGTCTCTGGGGGGGTAAGCGAGCCTGTGCACCCCCTCCTTCGGCTGGAGCGCAGCTTCACCCCCGGGAGGTCCGGGAGGGGAGTCTGCTAGCGTGCTCCCCCACTCCGGCTGGAGCGCAGCTTCACCCCCGGGAGGTCCGGGAGGTGAGTCTGCTAGCGTGCTGCCATAAACCGGACCCTTACCTCTGCTTCTGAGAGTGGTTTGCAAAATACTCAGAGACACCGTGGACTGCATCTTTATCACCCCATGGTGGCCGAGACAACCTTGGTTTTCAACAGTCCTTGAGTTATCAGAAGGGATATACCATCAATTCCCCCCAGCCCAGGGCCCCCCCCCCCCCTCCGACCCCCCCCCCCCCACATGACAACATACCAGAATTGAAACTGACGGCATGGAGAATAATGTCACCGACTTCTCCACCCGTGAAGCGAACTCTCTCTTGAACTCCAGGAAACCTACTACACGGAGGTCCTACAATTATAAATGGCGAAGGTTCTGTTCTTCCCTTGGTGATGACGCCCCTCGAGCCACCTCAGTGGGTCTCGAAAGAGTTTTCCAATTCCTCCTCTCCCTAGCTGACTCGGGACTTTCCCATTCATCGTTGAGAGTTTATTTGACCCCTCTTTCGGCCTACCATGTTCCAGTTGACGGATGCACTTTGTTTTCCCATCCGATTTCAAAATGTTTTTAAAAGGTTTATTGCATCTCTATCCTCCTGTCAAAACTCCAGTCGCTCCCTGGGACCTTCCTCTCGTTCTCCGCCAGCTCACGAGGAAGCCCTTTGAGCCGCTTGCAACGTGCGACCTTAAACTTCTAGCATGGAAAACGGCCTTTTTTATTGCTGTCACCTCAGCTAGACGAGTGGGAGAAATATTGGCTTTCCGGCACGATACACCTTACCTGTCGTTTTTGCCGGACAGTGTCCGCCTTGTCCTGGACATCTCCTTCCTGCCGAAGGTAGTGTCAGACTTCCACCTGCAGGCGGAGGGCTTCCTCCCTGATTTTTTCCCAAATCCAACATCACCGGAAGACAAACTATTACACACTTTAGATGTGAAGTGGGCTCTCCTGTTCTACCTCAGTAGAACACACCCAACTAGACGAGACTCGCAACTGTTTGTCTCTTACGCGTCAGCACGACTGGGCACTCGCATCAAGGCTCAGCGCTTGTCAAAGTGGATTGTGGGTCTCATCCGTCTATGTTACCTGATCGCCAAACAGCTATTGCCTGGCCCTATCAGGGCTCATTTGACCAGGCCTGTCGCGACTTCCACTGCCTTCCTCCAGGGAGTGCCACTGACGGACATTTGCAAAGCCGCTACGTGGGCCATGCCTAACACCTTCATCAGGCACTACGCCCTAGACGTTCATATGAACACCAATACCAGCATGGGATGTCACATTCTATCTTCGGCTACGCAGTAAAGGACCTGCCAGCACCTTCCTCCAGGTAGGCCACTGCTCGCTAATCTCCCATGGGTGTGAAGCACAGAGACCACGTCGAAGATAAACAGGTTGCTTACCTGTAACTGATGATCTTCGAGTGGTCATCTGTGCATTCACACCATCCGCCCTCCTTCCCCGCTGCTGTCAGCTTCTACATTTTTAATAGGGGTTGATTTGCAGCGGTTTGAAGGAACTGACGGGATGTCTGTGCCCACCCCTCTGGGCATGCACGGTGGGGTTCTTGCGCATGCCAGAGGGACTGGGCACGAAAATCCATTAAAAGAGCTTGCTACAGCACCGATCGATCCAGCGCATGTGCACTAGATCCCATGGGTGTGAATGCACAGATGACCACTCGAAGATCATCAGTTACAGGTAAGCAACCTGTTTGATATAATGGAGAATCGATCCGTGGATATTCAGGGCTCTAGGGGGAATGTTTTTTGAAACAGAGGCACCAAAATTGCAGCATAGCTGCTGGTGCCTCTCCTCACCCCATCCCCCAAACCAAGTTTTAAAAAGATTGGACCAGGGGGTCCAATTCTGTGGGCCCCCAAAGAAAGTGCCTCCATCTTCCATTGAAACCTACAGAGGAAAAAAAGGCATTTAAAGAAACTGCAGACTCTTTAAATGCTTGCTGAGTTCACTCGCCGAGTTGCGCCATCACTGTGGTGTGATTTGGCAAGTGAAAGAAGGGATTTAAACTTTAAATGCTTACTCTCTTTAAGTGCCTTCAAGCTGCACCCAAATAAAAACCGAATAATATTGTTTTTTCTTCTGGCGCAGCTATTTCAGTAGCCGAATCAGAATCTCCAATCTGTATTTGGCTGAATAAATACCAAAAAAATACCAATAAGGCATTTTTCGGGTATTTATTTGGCTCGCTATATACTGAGCGTACACCCCTAGTGGCTGCCCACCTGAAACTACTTAGATCTTATGTTGTCTTTTTCATTCCCTTTTTAAAATGTGCATACTTTGTTTTCATTAAACAGTTTACCTTCAAGCGCATCAGAACGTCACTTATCTCAGTGGTTTAGTAATATGCAAATTGTATTTAAACCTTTTAAAAGTAAGATGCTTTATTAACTGTGGGTTTTCTAATTGGTTGGCAGCCCTAGTAATTACTAGCCCAGCAACTTGAATCTGTCTTTTTTCATCCTTTTTAGGTTCTCCTACCTTGAAACCAGTCTCTGTGTTGAGAAAATGTGAAGTGAAGGATTCTCCACTCCAGCCAGACACTTCCACCCCCATGAAAAAGAAGAAGGGCTGGCCCAAGGGCAAAAGCCGTAAGCCCATCCACTGGAAGAAGAGGCCTGGCCGCAAGCCGGGCTTCAAACTGAAGAGGGGAAAGGTCCTAGCGCCTGCCCCAGAAGAGGCAGCCGATCCCATAGAAGTAATTTCAAAACCAGGGCGCAAACCCAAAGTGCAGGAGGAGGAACCTGTTGAGCAGAAGGAAGAACTGTTGCCTGTGGTGGAGGAAAGGAAAGAAGAAGGTGAGTCCGTGGAAGTTGGGGATTTGGGAGAAGAGGAGGAGGAAGATGCCCCTGCCAGTGAAGCAAGAGCAGTTTCTCCCATAGATAGCAGCAACAGCCCAGCAGCAGAAGTCAAAGAACCTGAAATGGAGGAGGAAGTAGAGAAACCACAAGTCCTAGAAGAGCAGCGACAGTCTGAAGAAGAGCAGCAGGAGATGGAAGAACCTGAGCGTGATCAGGAAGAGGAAGAGGAGGAAGCTGCAGCAGTGGCAAACCAGAATGAAGACCATGATGCAGACGATGAAGAAGACGATGGCCACATGGAGTCTGCCAAGAAGAATGAACTGGAAGAACAGGCCATGAAAGAGGGGCTGAAGGAAGAAGCAGATGCCCAGGAGCCTTTTTTAGAAACAAGCACACAGGGCAGTAGGGAAGAGGATGCCAAGAATAAGAGTGAGGCAGAGGCAGATTCTGAAGAAGAGCAGGCATCCCATGAGACATCAGTGAGTTCAGACCCTGTTCCTGGCTCTGAAGATGATCAAGAGGAAGAGCAGCAGACTAAAGAGGGACTCACTGAACTCAAGGAAGAGGAGCAAATTCCTCACAGCGAACTGGATCTCGAAACCGTCCAAGCCGTGCAGTCCTTGACACAGGAGGAAGAGAACAATGAGCACGAGGTGGCCTACCAGGACTGTGAGGAGACCCTAGCAGCTTGTCAGAACCTGCAGAGTTACACCCAAGCTGAAGAGGATCCTCAGATGTCAATGGTTGAAGACTGCCAGGCTTCAGAACACAATAGCCCCATTTCCTCTGTCCAGTCTCACCCCAGCCAGTCTGTGCGCTCTGCAAGTAGCCCCAGTGTGCCGAACACTCTGGAGAGTGGCTACACCCAGATAAGCCCAGAGCAAGGCTCTCTTTCCGCACCTTCTATGCAGAACATGGAGACCAGCCCCATGATGGATGTGCCTTCCGTATCAGACCACTCTCAGCAGGTGGTGGACAGCGGCTTTAGCGACCTTGGCAGCATTGAGAGCACAACGGAGAACTATGAGAACCCCAGCAGCTACGACTCCACCATGGGGGGCAGCATCTGTGGCAACAATTCTTCGCAGAGCAGTTGTTCTTATGGAGGCTTGTCATCCTCCAGCAGCCTCACCCAGAACAGTTGTGTTGTCACTCAGCAAATAGCCAGCATGGGCAACAGCTGCAGTATGATGCCCCAGGGCAGCGTCCAGCCCACCACAAACTGCAATATCAAGTCCCCACAGAGCTGTGTGGTTGAAAGGCCTCCAAGTAACCAGCAGCCGGCAGCACAGCCGCCGCAGCCACAGCCCCCGGCCCAACAGCCTCCGCCTCCAGCGCAGCAGCAGCAGCAACAGCAGCCTCCGTTGTCTCAGTGTAGCATGAACAACAGTTTCACTCCAGCACCGATGATCATGGAAATCCCAGAATCCAGCAGCACTAGCAACATAAGCATCTACGAGAGGATTCCTGGGGATTTTGGTGCCAGCAGCTACTCTCAACCATCAGCCACCTTCAGTTTAGCCAAGTTGCAGCAGCTGACCAACACCATTATGGACCCTCATGCCATGTCCTACAGCCATTCTACTGCTGTGACTTCCTATGCAACCAGCGTGTCTTTGTCCAACACAGGTCTGGCTCAGTTGGCTCCTTCTCACCCGTTGGCCGGGACGCCCCAAGCACAAGCCACCATGACACCCCCGCCAAACCTGGCATCCACCACCATGAACCTCACCTCGCCCCTCCTCCAGTGTAACATGTCCACCGCCAACATTGGCATCCCCCACACCCAGAGGCTTCAGGGGCAGATGCCAGTCAAGGGGCACATTTCCATCCGCTCCAAATCGGCACCCCTGCCCTCTGCGGCTGCTCACCAGCAGCAGCTCTATGGCCGTAGCCCTCCAGCAGTCGCCATGCAGGCAGGTCCCCGAGCGCTAGCTGTTCAGCGTGGCATGAACATGGGGGTGAACCTGATGCCGACTGCCCCGTACAATGTCAACTCCATGAATATGAACACTCTGAATGCTATGAACAGCTACCGGATGACCCAGCCCATGATGAATAGCAGTTACCATAGCAACCCAGCTTACATGAACCAGACAGCCCAGTATCCTATGCAGATGCAAATGGGAATGATGGGGAGCCAGGCTTATCCCCAGCAGCCTATGCAGCCAAACCCTCATGGGAACATGATGTACACTGGCCCCTCCCATCACAGCTACATGAACGCTGCTGGGGTGCCCAAGCAGTCTCTCAATGGACCCTACATGAGGAGATGAGCAGGATAAACTTGCAATCTTAAAACTGAAATCTCTCTATAAATAAAGGAACCTTTTATACTGACAAACCAGAGACAATGGACCTTTTTCCAGTTAAATATTGCTGTAGATCTTAGATGGGGTTTTGTTCCCTTTCAGTTTATTTTATTTTATTTTGTAGGGGGCCTGGTCTTTATTCTTTCCGAGTTTTTGTGGGGTTCTTTTGTTTTGGGTCTTTGTTTTTCCTTCACAATCCTGAAACACTTCACAGTTCAAATCCATTTTTAAAATGGGGTTTGGTGGTTTCTTTTTGTTTCGTTTTTGCTTTCAGGGAGGGGATTGAAAAACGTGCACAAAATCTTTTCATAAACTCAGAGTACTACTTTGCTGACCATTTTGGCAAAGTGTGTGTAAAATGGTCACCTTCTCACTTCCAGATGCCATATCCTTCCTCTCTCCCCGTTGTGCACAGCTCCCAAGATGGCTCCATCTCTAAAGGTCACATCCCCTCTCTCCCCTACTTTCTGTTCCCTACTTCCATCTTAACCAAGAGGCTCTAACGTGGTGACTTAGGATTGGACACAGACCCCAAACAAGCTTTCTAATCCTAACAAAGCCGCTTTTGCCACTCCCCCAGAAATAGGAACTCTGAACGGTTTATTCTTCTCCAGTTTCTCTCTCTCTCTCTCTGAACTGAAATTCAGTTTAAAAGTAACCTTTTCAAAGTGTGCCTGTTTCTTGCACACCCTAGACAGATTCTGTTAGACAGCAGCAGTGTCTTAAGGGATAACAGTATGCACCTGTTGGGGTGGGGGAGAGAGTGGAGCTCATGCATTAGGAATTAAAGGTGGCTCTGCTTAAGGGCTGCAGATCTAAAGGCCCCATGTTACTTCAGGTAGTGCACCCTTGGAAGATGAAGTCTACATTGGTTCTCACTGGCCTGTGACTAGCATGTAGGGAGAAACATCTGGGCTTGTTTTTCCTCCTCCTTTCCCCGGGAAGAATTGCATCACTGTGTTCCAGCACCTTGTTTGTTCATTCATTGGGGAGTCGTTCTCATCTGTGTGTATAAGGGTGGGCAGGGGGAGGTCAGGAATGAACATGAGGGAGAAAGACAGGGCAGGACAAGTCCAGCCGGTGCAGTCCACCCATCCTGTCACGATCTAAGGGTTGCCAGGCCAGTGGGCACGCCATCGGCTACAAGGAGGGGGGAAACGTAGCTTATCCTTCTATTGTAAAGTTCTCTCTGTATATTCCTGTAGAGCTTACAGATGCACTTAGATTGACTTAGATGTGTAAAGATTTTTTTTTCAAAGAAACCTGAAAGGCAGTTGCGGGTGGGGGTGGAAGTGTCAGCTGCACTAAAACGGACTTCCTCTTATACTGTTGAGTATGAAAAGGCAGAATTCCAAGGACTTCCAGCCCTCATTTTCTCTTAGTTCTTGAGCATGTGTACAAGGCTGTGTAGGACCCAAGTCCCTGTATATATATATATGATTCCAGGCTCACCTTTTCTGTGTTAAAAGGCGACCCTTCGCTGCCCTCCCCTTCCCAAATTGTCTGCTCTGGCATTGCTTCCTGGTTGCAGGTGGGGCGGGGTGGGGCGGGTTTGTCGGGGTGTCGAAGGCAAAGCTGTTGAAACGAGGGCCGTGAATTCTTTTTTTGGTTCGTTTTGTTGGTTTTTTTGTCTGCTGTTACCTTTTTTGGTTTTGGGTTTTTTTGTATGGTTTTTTAAAATCAGTCGGGCAGCTCCCTTTTTTTCCACAAACTTTTGTGACTGTAGACCTATTGTAGAGAACCAATGTTCTTTTCTATATTATAAAAAAAAATATCCAACACAGTAATATTGGTACCTGTCATTTTTTTTCCACTTCTGTTTAAGAAAAAAATAATAATAATGTATTTTTAGCAAAATAAACTTGGGTAAACTTCTAAAAGAAATTTAAAAAAAAACTCACTGTTAGTGACTTTGATGCCTTTTAAAAAAAAGAGCTTTTTCATTTCATTCCATCTTTAAAATTTTTTATCTTTGTTGTAGAATATTAAAGACTATTTTAAGAAAGATGAAAATTCTCTTTAAAGAGATCTCTAGAGTGTGTGACTAGAGCTCCAGATGCCTCTAAAGCCGCATGTACAAAATGAAGCCGCGTCTATTCCTGTCTGTTTATATTTGCTTTTCCTGTTTTGTAACTTCTTTGTACTTTGTTCTTGGTGACTTGTAAGCTTAAAAAGGGGAAGGGGTGCCTGGATGATTTAAAAGAAAATCCCTTTGTGATTCTCCATGTCATGCGCTCCTGGGCCGGCCGGCCTCCCTTCCTCTCCTTGTATGTAATATCACTTTTTCCCTCCCCCCTTTCTAGCAAGTACTTTCAAAAGAACTCTGTACATTTTAACATAAAAAAATAAATTATGTTGAGCCATTTTGGATGTCTGGTTTTGCAAATGGAATTTTTCTTCCTCTGTGACACTGGAAAGCTGAGCCCAGCAAGCGGCCCTGTGGATCTTTCCATTAACTGCCTTGCAGACAGAATGGGCGTGTTTCTGCATATGTAGGATCAAAGGGCTCTTTAACCCTCCGTTTCTCACAGAACAACGACACAGATTTGGGCCGAGCCCTCTTTTTATACAGTGGCTTTTTCTGAGATGCAAGCAAATCAGAGCAAGCCGCAGAGGGACACATTAGGATAACTTTGTTGCTGTTCACACAGGGAAAAGGTGGGTGGAGAGTCCTTTGCTAAAGGGGGAGTCTGAGGCAAAGAATGGAAGTTTGGGGAATGGAAAGATGGGAAGCTCCCCCCTCCATAGGCTTATTAAGCTTCTGGTCTGGCAATTGTCTGGCCAGCATCTGTATAATTTCCAGGTTCCATCTTAAACCAGGAAAAAGTTTGTTTTTAAGCAATTATATCTGGCCTTATCTCCTTCGGCTCCAGATAGCTAACAAAGCATTGGACAGGTTACAAATGCATAAAATTAATGTAAGAGTAAATTAGCAAGAAATAAACAGTTGACTTTGCCTTACAGCACAACCCTGGTTCAGTAATTAGCAACACCTTCCTAGATGTGAGCCAAACTTCTGCGTAAGTATTGTCCCATGTTAGGAGCAAGTAGATGAAAATAAAAGGCAGAGGGTTAAAGCAAGACCTATTTAAAATCTGGGCAGGCATTCATTGGTTGTGTTTGAAGACAGGATAACTTTATCAACTCTGTTTTAACTATGCTGTGTCTTAAATGACAAGTCTCAGATGTAAACTTTCACTACTGTTGCTCAACTTTGATCCTTTAAATCTATATGTGATTTAAGCTTCCAAGCAAAAAAGCTTTGGGAATTATATTGGGCTTTTAAGTCAGCAAGTCAAAACTCTTGGCTTGATAAAGGGCATGTTCTGGGACAGGGTTGGCTGCTGAGCCTCTCCTGACATTTTTCTGCACTTTGCTAACTTCTGATCTCGATACCTAGCTTGCCTAGTGCACGGAGATGCAGGAGTTTGCTAAGTTTAGAGCAAAACAAGCTGAGCGAGGCCTGTGACCAGTGCCTTGCCCCAACCCATAGCCAAATGTTGAGCTCCATCACCGCAGGTACTGTGGTCTGATGTTCTCTCAAAAGGTAATGGTCACCCAACAGTATGAACTTGACAAGTGGTACAAGAAATGGGATCCAGTGGACAACTGCCTCATGTCCAGCTGCCTTGAAAAGGTATAAGGAAAACAATATTTTGAGTGGGGATAGTGGAGTTCCCCTGTGACAAACCACATGAATAGAAAAAAACAAACACCTGAATGTTGGCATATATGCACCTTCTGAAATGCCTACCAATAGTTCTTCCAAAAATCTCACTTTTTATCTAGTACATTTTTATCCCACCTTTTCTCCACAAGTATCCACCTTCCTGATTTTATCCTCACAACAGCCCTGTGTAGGAGGTTAGGCTGAGGTCACCCAGCAAGTTTCAGGGAAGTATGGGAGTTTGAACCTGGCTCTGCCAGATCCTAGTCTGACAATTGATAAGTCACACTGGCTTGTACCATATCTTTCATTGCAGGCCCTCAGTTTTTCTGCTAAGGTTTTGAAAGTTCTGCTCTAACAAACAGGACTAGGCATTCAATACAAACTATGCAAATGTGTGTTGCATGATTTACTGGGAGTTGTGGGAGGTCAGCAGAACATCCACTTAGTGCCCCTGGCATCTAAGATTCTAGCCATCAGCCTCCACACTTCTAAGCATATTATCAGTATGAGGACATGAATCTTGTTGGATATTCTCAAGATATCTCAAGATGTTGAATTCTTGGTCCCAATTTGTGTTGGTCTGTTCTTGCCCATAGCATACATATGATCCTTCTTATTTGAATCACCAAGTTTGTTTTTCCAAGCAGTCCAAGATTGGGTTTGTTTACAGTGCCGGCCATGGAACCGTTTGCGAGGCAGCCTGTGTAGAAAATTACCATGAACCAAACAGCCTTAATGTATCCTGGTGTGCCTGTTCTGGTTTGTGTAACTACAGATCTAATGAAGGCACATAGCTGGTTCTCATATATATCATGAACATCACTTCTTTCTTGCTCCTTGATTCACATCTCTGAAGGTATAAATGGGCTCTCCTGAAAAGCCTTGTATAAGTTCTAGCAGGTATTTCAACTCAGCTCAATCACACATGCAAGTTAACTCCTTTATATTGCATCCATTGAATAGTCATGTGGGAACTACACTTATTTATTTATTTATCAAATTTATACCTTGCCCTCCCAGCCGAGGCTGGCTCAGGGCAGCTTACATAAAAGAATAAAAAAAACACAAGCAATTTAAAATCCTAAAACCATATAAAACATTCCAACATTAAAAGGTGCTAACATTAATGACACTAAAAAAATGTTCCCTTGCTCGAAAGCCAGTCGAATCCGACTCTAGGGTTGCGGTGTTCATCTCCGTTTTAAAGCCGAAGAGCCAGCGCTGTCCGAAGATGTTTCTGTGGTCATGTGGCCGGCATGACTAAACACCGAGGCGCACGGAACGCTGTTACCTTCCCACTGAAGTGGTACCTATTTATCTTGCTTTCGAACTGCTAGGTTGGCAGGAGCTGGAACTAGAGACGGGATATCACTCTGTCATGCGGCAACTCGGGTCTCGAACTGCTGAACTACCGACCTTCCACAGCCTGCAGTTCAGCGTCTTAACCACTTGAGCCATTGCAGCTCCTTTTGTAATGACACTACTAGGTTATTAAATGATGGCGGTCGATCTTCAGTATTCTATCCTAATGGTCAGCCCATAGATTTAACCTTTGTGCAGCTGGCACAGGCTGTTCTGATGGCTTCAGGGAACAGGGTTCTCTATCGGGCAGCTCCTAATTGAAGGTCTGGTGGAAGAGCTCCGTCTTGCAGGCCCTGTGGAACTGCATAAGGTCCTGCAGGGCCCTGTGGAACTGCATAAGGTCCTGCAGGGCCCTGTGGAACTGCATAAGGTCCTGCAGGGCCCTGTGGAACTGCATAAGGTCCTGCAGGGCCCTGATCTCTTCTGAGAGCCCCTTCCACCAGAGGGGAGCCGCCACCGAGAAAGCCCTGGCCCTGGTTATAGCCAGCCTGGCATCCTTGGATCCAGGGAGGGCCAATCGATCTTGGGACCCTGATCGCAGTGCTCTCTGGGGAACGTGGGGAAAGGCGGTCCCTCGGGTATGTAGGTCCCTGACCACAAAGGGCTTTAAAGGTAAGAACCAGCACCTTGAAGCGAATTCGGTATGCTATCGGTAGCCAGTGCATTGCCTTCAGCACAGGCTGAATGTGCTCCCGCATTGAGAGGCCCATTAAAAGCCTCGCTGCCGCATTTTGCACTAGCTGTAGCTTCCAGATTTGCGACAAGGGCAGCCCCATGTAGAGAGCATTACTTAGATGGCAGGACCAATTGCAATGATGGCTACTGAACAGAGGTGCACAATGCATGCTGCTTTCTTGGACTGTCTCTTCGTTGTCCCTCGTTTTAAGTATGTTCTACAGTCTCTGCAGTAGAGTTCTTCTGAGCCTACATGAGAACTCTGTGAGGTACACCAGTCACAAATCCAGACACTTGTTTCATGACTTCAGCCTTGCAGGCGTATCCTGTGTAATCTCTTTCCCAGGGCTGTTTATTTCTAAACAACTCTTCTTCGATCCAAGAGTGGCAGTTTCATTTCCACTAAAGGATGGAAGAAAAAGGTAACCGGTATAAATGATCCCTCTGTGCTGAGCCTTCTCAGCCAGACACTTTGGAAGCAGCATTCTGAATGGAACGTAAAGCCACCCCATCGCTGGCAGGGCCGTTATTGAGCCACAAATACTAAATGGAGCCTCCGTGTTCAGGAAGAACAGACCGATCACATGCTGAGAGCAAACAAAAGGGGAGTAGGTGGCTTTTCCCCATCTTGTCCTGTGTGTGAGCTGGCCTTTGACAGCAAAGCGAGCCTTACTGGATCATTGGATCTGATCCAGTGAGATAGTTCTTGTGTTAACTATTTGGGGTGCCCCCCCTTGTCAAGCAGTCTATTGCAGTTTCTTGGACCCCATCAGTGGCATTCTGCAGAAGGAGGGCCAATTGCATGCCTGTAGGAAGAGTCCTTTAACCTGTGCAGGTTGGGCAGCTGTAGCTGTGCTTGGAGCACCTTTGTGTGCTTCAGTGAGGGCTTTGCTTCTTTGGTGGCCAAGGTAGTTTTGGCTACTGGTGAGATTTCATGTTGGGGAGGGAGCTGCTTAGTCTGCATGCTGGCTTCGGTGATGGAGGTCGTTTCATCTCACACTCCCCTGCTTCTTCAGGGAGCACTGTAGCTGGGTCTGTTAGTTTGATCTCCACTGAAAGAGCTTGAATCCAAAACAGGGACCCAGCAGGCTAATGTGGCAGGTCTTCTAAATAACTGCTGCGTGGGGCCTCCTGTCATTTGGTGCGTGCACGGCAGCGTAATAGCTGCAGTGCCTGATTGCAGTCAGCCCGGAGTGCTGCAGTGAAGCACTACAGAGCAGCAGGGACTTGGCTGACTGGAGCCAGGCATACGGCTGGTGCCGTTGCAAGACAGGACTGTCCAGGGATTCCACCTCAGAGTGGAGCAGGGTAGGCAGGCAAGAAGGCACCTGGCTGGTTTTCAGCCAGCCCAGGCCCTGGCCCTGACCCAGCTCATCTGCAGCAGGAAACAGAGAGCTTCTGCAATAAGTGCTGATCAGTTGTGCCTAAGCACTGGGGGGCTCCCAGTTCTAGAGCAAGAAGGGGTACATTTAGGCTGCGAGTGGTCAAGAAGTTTCAAAATGTTTTTAAGGCTTTCACATGAATGGCTGCAGAGGCAGGGGGGGGGAAGTCGTGTGATGCCTTAAAAGCCTTACAGATGTGACAGAAGCGCTCGGGTTTGAGCCCACCCCCATCAGATGCAGGAAGTTCACATGGTAGGAAGTAAAGCCGCGGGTTAGATTCAGTGCAGCATTTCCATGGGCTCAAGTGGGCTCCCAGCTGGGGACCAGGGCTTTCTTGGCTGCCCCCAGAAATCCTATTCCTGGGCTTTTGGGGATCAGACCTTCACCCTGGACCCTGCCCTGTATGTACAGGGGTACCAACATAGCAAGAGGTAGGATAGGGAAAGCCTCTTGAAAGTCCAGAAGTCTGGGTACAGGAAAACGTCTGCCAGTGTCTATGGGAACAGCCACATTTACTTCCATCTCTGACATGAGGCCTGCACCTCAGGAAGGCTTGCAGCTGACCCATTCCTCTGGTATTTCAAAGTGGGAACTGCCTGCCAACCCACAACCCCCACGAGGCAAATAGCCTTGCCTGCTTTCCTGAAACACGGAGCAGATGCCCCATTGGGGAGCAGTGCTCAGAAGAGCCATGTGTGACTCCTGAGCCACTAAGCATCATGGCCTATGATACTGAAGGAGGCCACAAGACCCTGCTGTCTTAATTGCAGTAGATGAACACCTCTCTGGAATTCATTTCCCAAAGGTCATCTGGAACAGATAGCTTTGCTCTTCAAACGCTAGGGGGAAGCAAAGTCCCAGTAATGAATATTTCTTAAATCACTCTAGCGTTTTCTGCTATTGATACAACTTCATCTTGCTGACCTAACATTCCACCACTCTGTAGAGGGATCAGAAGACAGAACCCAAGGCAGGACCATGTCGAGAGTGTTGTCCTTCCTGTTTACAGGGTCATCAAGGGCAAAGAACAGAATTATGCCCATTGAGGTCCCAATGTCTGCTTTTACCTAATAATTAGGTGGCTGCCCCATTCATTCCAGTGGAGACAAATGCTGCACCTGGGGAGGGGGAAGGATAATGTTCCATTCGACACAATTCCAGGCAGATGTCACAGATAACAGTAGTTGTACATTTTCTTCATTCTGGCTGTGTTGTGTAATGAGAGGAGGGAGGGGGCAAATGAGTGAGTCCAGCCCAGTGAGTAATTAGGTCCATGCCCAGCATGAACAAATCCTGCTTTGTATGGGATGTCACCCCTATACCTTGGAACAATTCTGCATTGTAACTGCATACATAACCTGCCCACTTTGAAGATTTATCAGTTGACGATTCTAAAGCTGAACACAATCGTTTGCCTTCCCAGAAAAGAACTGTGATGTGAAAGCCCAGTTTGGTTTTTGATCTGCTGGCTGTATCAAATGTGTAAAATTAATATCCCTAAGCCACAGTTTGAAAAGCTGAGCTCACAAACGGCTCGCCGCCTAGTGAATTTCTGGAAGAGAGATGGGAGTTTGAACAGTTCCTCACTCTGATTCTGCATGCTTTTGCAATATCCGCCTAACAGTTTGGTGCAGTGGTTAAGTGTGCGGACTCTAATCTGGGAGAACCGGGTTTGATTCCCCACTCCTCCACTTGCACCTGCTGATGTTACCTTGGGTCAGTCACAAGCTCTGGCACAGCTGTCCTTGAAAAAGAGCAGTTTGTGTCAAAGCTCTCTCAGCCCCACCCACCTCACAGGGTGTCTGTTGTGGGGAGGGGAAGGGAAAGGAGTTTGTAAAATGCTCTGAGACTCCAAGTGGGCGGGGTATAAATCCAATCTCTTCTTCTTCTTCTTCTAACATACTTTCCCATCCAGGGTAGCCTGGTACAGGCAGTTCTGCTCTGCCATGGCTCCCAAACAGGAACTATCTTTTTTTTCTGGCATCATCATATATCATACACGTTCTGGCTTCCCCAGTTTTGCTATCATCTTTCCTAAACCTGCTTTGGGATGATCTTTTTAAAAAATATATATAACTTTTTTCTTTATTGGTATAGTCTCTAAACAATCTTTAAACAATTCACCTAAGGAGAAGTACAGCAGAACATTTCAAAAGTTTTCTAACATATAGAAATTTTAACTAACAGATACATGTTCATATTTAATCAACTCTTATCTATTCCTTAAAAGATTGTTACCATAAATGGAGATTTGCAATTATTTTTGGTATTTTTTCCTCCTGAATCAAGTATTCCAAAACAGGGAGCCATATTGTAATTAAATTACTGGTTGACAGATCACACCCAAAGAGTGCTTGTGAATGGTTCCTCATCCTCTTGGAGAGGAGTGACAAGTGGAGTGCCTCAGGGATCTGTTCTGTTCAACATCTTTATAAATGATTTGGATGAAGAAATAGAGGGAATGCTTTTTAAATTTGCAGATGACACTAAATTGGGAGGGGTAGCAAATACGGTAGAAGACAGAGTTAGGATACAGGATGATCCTGACAAGCTGGAAAACTGGGCTAAAACAAATAAAATGAATTCCAGTGGGGATAAATGTAAAGTTCTGCATTTGGGTAGGAAAACTCAAATGCATAATTATAGGATAGGGGAGACTTGTCTTGGCAGTAGTATGTGCGAAAAGGATCTAAGGGTTTTAGTAGACCATACACTGAACATGAGTCAGCAGTGTGATGTGGTAGCTAAAATGGCAAATGTGATTTTAGGCTATATCAACAGAAACATAGTGTCAGATCACGAGAAGTGATGGTATTGCTTTACTCTGCTCTAGTTAGACCTTACCTAGATTATCGTGTTCAGTTTTGGGCATCACAATTTACGAAGGATATAGACAAGCTGTAACGTGTCCAGAGGAGGGCAATGAAGATGGTGAGTGGTCCGGAGGCCAAGTCCTATGAGGAAAGGTTAAAGGACCTCGGTATGTTTAGCTTGGAGAGGAGACAACTGAGAGGTGATATGATAACCATCTTCAAGTACTTGAAGGGCTGTCATATAGTGGATGGTGTGGAGTTGTTTTCTGTTGCCCCAGAAGGTCGGACCAGAACGAACAGGTTGAAATTAAATTAAAAGAGTTTTTGACTAAACATTAGGAAGAACTTCCTGACAGAGAAGTTCCTCAGTGGAACAGGCTTTCTCGGGAGGTGGTGGGCTCTCCTTTTTTGGAGGTTTTCAAACAGAGGCTAGATGGCCATCTGACAGCAGTGCAGATACTGTGAACTGTGAACTTAGGCAGCTCATGAGAGGAAGGGCAGGAAGGGTTGCCTCAGTGCTTAGTTCTTGTGGCCCTTTCTTACACGCCCAGGGAAATGCCGATCACCACTTTGGGGTCAGGAATAATTTTCTCCAGGCCAGTTTGGCCAGGGATCCTGGAAGGAGGGGTTTTTGGCCATCTTCTGGGTATGGAGCAGGGATCACTGGGGGTGTGGGAGGGAGGTATTTGTGAATTTCCGGCATTGTGCAGGAGGTTGGACTCGATGACCCTGGAGGTCGCTTCCAACTCTATGATTCTATATTGCTACAACATTATAATGCTATAGCAATGGCTCAGTTACTGTTCAAAAAGCCCTCTGGTGGGAGAGGTGGGGAATGGTGGCTGCAAGCAAGGAAAATGGGGAACTGACATGTGAATGCACTGTTGCTACAGCAAGCTCTTCTGTATTTGCAGCTGCGAGAACTACCCACAGAATGGTTGTCATGTGGAAGCACCTGCCATGGGTCTCTTATAGCTCTAGCTAGATGTTCCAGCCTAATGTTTTCTGATGTTTCTGACTTCAGAATCGCCTCTTTACATTAGCTCATTTGCAGACCACGTTGGGCACAATGCCAGCACATTGCAGAGGGTCCTAGGGCATGGTCAAGGGGGCATGCTCAGAACATCTGGGACAGCAGCCAGGCTTGTTGGGGCTTGCTGGCTGTGGCATGGAAACTGAGAATGCACCTTAGGATGAAGAACCTATGTGGCATAAAGGTTAGTGTTGGACTAGCATCTAGGAGTCCCAGGTTCAAATCCCCACTCTGCCACAGGAGCTCACTGGATATTTATTTATTTATTTTTCACATTTGTATCCCGCCCTCCCCAATGGGCTCAGGGCTGCTCACAAGGGCAAGTTAATCAGCCGTGCCATAAATAAACATCTAAAACATAATAAAAACAACTAACACTTAAAAACAACAACAGTGCTCAGTCACTGATATCATAATCCAAGAAGGAATCAACACAGTTCCAGGTGGTACTCCCATGAATGGCGACAGCTTATCAGATCAGGGTCTTCATCAGGGCCTCGTCCGTGCATCCTTTAGGATACCATGACGGTGGTGGTATAGTGGGGCGGCGGCTCCTACTCAAAGGCCTGGCGGAAGAGCTCCGTCTTGCAGGCCCTGGGGAACTGCATAAGGTCCTGCAGGGCCCGGATCTACCCCGGGAGCTTGTTCCACCAGGTAGGAGCCACCACCGAAAAAGCCCTGGCCCTGGTCGCAGCTAATTTGATGTCCTTGGGGCCCGGGATGACCAGCAAGTTTTGGGGCCCCGACCGTAGTGCTCTTGGGGGAACATGTGGAGAAAGGCGGTCCCTCAGGTAGGCTGGCCCCTGGCCATAATCTTGGCCCAGCCGTTCTCAGCCTCTAGCCTACCTCACAGGGCTGTTCTGAGGATAACATGAAAGGGGGCAGAATGATGCTGTAAGCCACTTAGCTTCCCATTGGGGATAAAGCAGGGAGTAAATAGCTAAATCAATAAACCCTGTTGTTCTACGATGGCTGCGGGTTGCAGGGAAAGATTAAAAGCAAGAGGATAATCTTTCAGGAAAGCCCGCCTGTCATTGCTGGTCTCGTTGAGGAAAAAGGAACCACGGAGACGTCTCGGAGGAAGAAGCCATGGTTTCCTGGAACACAGTTTGAAAACCACCGTCCAGCCTTCCAATGCTCTGCATTCATGGGACCTTTTCAGAGCAGCTACACACCCCTACCTCTAACCTTACACCCTCCCTCACCTGAAGTCAAGTGTCTAGCTCTATAGCTCATATGTCTACTATAGAATGATGCATAATAATTGACTGTTACAACAAAGAAAAAAATCCATTTTCAACTCAGTAGAACCTTGACACGACCCAGAGGTGTAGTCCAAAACCTCGTGTCATGTGGTCCCCAAGCTTTTTGTGCTATACATTTGGTATCTACTGACAGGAGCATTTGCGAAAGAAAAGATTTCTGAAGCTCAACATCAAAAAAACTAAGATCATGGCATCCGGCCCCATCACTCCTTGGCAAATAGAGGGGGAAGTCGTGGAGGTAGTGGCAGACTTCACGTTCCTGGGATCCCAGATCACCGCAGACAGTGACAGCAGCCGTGAAATTAAAAGACGCCTGCTCCTTGGGACGAAAGCGATGGCGAACCTAAACAGCATGATAATAAGTAGAGACATCACCCTGCCAACAAGTCCGCATGGTCAAAGCAATGGTATTCCCAGTAGTCATGTATGGCTGCGAGAGTTGGACTATAAGGAAGGCCGAGTGCCAAAGAATAGATTCTTTCGAACTATGGTGCTGGAGAAGACTCTTGAGAGTCTCTTGGACTGCAAGAAGATCAAATCAGTCAATCCTAAAAGAAACCAACCCTGACTATTCCCTGGAAGGCCAGATAATGAAGCTGAAGCTCAAATACTTTGGCCGCCAAATGAGAAGGGAGCACTCACTGGAGAAGACCCTGATGCTGGGAAAGATTGAAGGTCAAAGAAGATGGGGACGGCAAAGGATGAGATGGTTAGAGGGTGTTATCCATGCAACGAACATGAAGTTGAGTGAACTTCAGAGGACAGCGGAAGACAGGAAGGCCTGGCGGGATCTGGTCCATGGGGTCGCGAAGAGTCGGACTCGACTGTGTGACTGAACAACAACAACAATGGGTCACACTCATGTGAAGGCAAAACCACACTGTGCAACCTGTACGATTCTGGATGTGTCATGGTGGTGTTCCCCAACCTGACTTTGAAGCAGTCTGTTGCCCATCATGTTGCTGGGAACTCACTTCCCAGGCATGCAGAGCCCCACTTTGGATCAGAACTCCCCCCCCCGCACTGTCCTCATCTGAACTGAGACCCCACGCTAGGGTTGCCAGGTCCCTCCTGGCCACTGGAGGGGGATTGGGGGTGGGTAGGGTTGCCGGATCCAGGTTGGGAAACTCCTGGAGGTTTGGGGGTGGAGCCTGGGGAGGACAGGGACCTCAGTGACACAGAGTCCACCCTCCAAAGCATCCCTTTTCTCCAGGGGGCCAGATCTCTGTAGTCTGGAGATGAGCTGTGATTCCGGGAGATCCCCAGGCCCCACCTGGAGGCTGGCATCCCCTTGCCCACACACTTGGGGAATGAATTCCCAGCAGCGTGATGGGTGACAGTGTGCTTCAAAGCCAGGTTGGGGAACACCGATGCATGAGACGTCAAAAACTGTAAGGCACATTTGGCCCTAAGCAAGAGTATTTTTCTGATCTGAGTCACTGCATGTGCTTTCAAAAACCCCTGGGAAGATCTGATCCCAGATCTCCCGGTGTCTTGTATGGTTAGTTCCCTACTTGATGTAGTGCAGTGGTTATCATACTGGATTAGGATTTAGGAGAACCAGGTTCAGATCCTCACTTTGCAGTGGAAGATGGCTGAGTAGCCTTGGTCCAGTCACTTTTTCTCAGCGTAACCTACCTCACAAGGTTGTTATGAGGATAGGCGGGGCGAATGATGTTGTAAGCCCCATTATGGAGAAAAGTGAGGGTATAGACATCTAAGTAAATATTTGATTCACAGCAATGCATTCAGTTTCAGGAGACAGTTTTTATATATTTGTTTACATTACATTCAGATGCCATTGTAAACCCATTATTCAAGTATGGCTGTTAGTTTTCATAGAAAAAAATATGAAGAAAATCTACTTGCACCATTGAAACCAAAGGTTTGTTTATAGAGCATAAGCTTTGCATTACCTACTTAGTCAGATGCCAGTGAGCCTGTTTGCTGGAGAAATCAGCTGGTGGAATGTTTGTGCAGGAATTCTGAAAGGGACACTCACCAATAAGGCTTATGCATGGGGCAGTCAAGGGTACAGCCACCACCTTACTTTCAGCTCTTGTACTGTGAGAAGAAACCATTGTTCAAGTTTAGGCCTTGATTGATGCAATCAAAATTCTGCAGAAATTCCTGTTTTGCCACCTCGTGCTCAATACAGCCTGAAAAAACTGTGCCCTGTTATTTAAAAATTAGACATAAAGGTATAACTGGGTTTTCCTAATATAGTTTTAAACCAA
The DNA here is from genome assembly GCF_001447785.1 of Gekko japonicus. NCBI lineage: Eukaryota > Metazoa > Chordata > Lepidosauria > Squamata > Gekkonidae > Gekko > Gekko japonicus. Next base: position 1,447,419 of record NW_015164186.1, read on the forward strand.
AGTATCTTAACAGGCACAACTAATGTTATTTAATTATTTTAAGTGTTTAAAAAATCATACGCTGTTTTAAAAGCGGTCACAGTCGGGCAGTAGGGCATTAGTATCGCTCATCATTCCTCTGTGTCAGGTCATTTGCACAAGATAGCTACTGTTGCTCTAAATTACGGGCAGTTACCCATCCATAGGTATGTGAGGCCTGGCCCTCTGTGCAGAAGATTCCTTAACTTGCCTGGGCTGCAGCATCTGTTGTTGAATAATATATGTAGTTAAGTCACTACACAAAGGAGTCTCATGGTACCTCGAATGCCAACCCTTTGAATGAAGTGCAAATTTTTCCTGGGCTAGAGGCCAATTATATCTATTGGCTGTGCAATGCAAGAGGTATAGTTTGTGACATCTCCGTGCAAAACTCTGAAGTGTACAAGGCAAGCACAGTGACAGTTCGTAACAGCTACCTAGTTTGTAGATTGTTACTCAGGGCTGCTCGCCTTCCACACATGAAACATGACTCATGATCTATGAATTTTAAAAATCTGAATGTGCCCGTTTTCCAAAAGCACAAAGATGCTTCCAAACAAATACAAACCAGATCAAGTCAACAGCAAAATCTGAACTCAATCCCACAACACTGAAATATATTATATAATCAAACAACAATTAACTAGATAAAAGCCAGATAAAATTAACAGTGCAATTCTAAACAGAGTTATTCCCTGCTAAGTTCATTGACTTCAATGAACATAGAAGGCTCTAACTCTTCTTAGGATAGCACTGTTAAACACATCCTAAAAATCTGCTGGGACATGAAGGCTTCCTTGTCATCTTTCCCATATGCCCACAAGGCAAATGTTGGCAGGTATGACTGGAGAGGTTTTTTGCACAACACCCTTGAGAAGGCCCCACCCTGGCAGCCCAGTGCTTGAACTCCCTTCACAGATGAGCTGTCTCTTGTTCGCAGGTAAGTTCCTTTTCCAATGCTCTCCCTTCTTTTCTCCCTTGCTGTTTGGGGAAGTCACTCTGTGCCTACTGAAAAGTAGAGGGGAGTCGAGCTATTGGCTGAGCCAAAAGTACCTGCTAGCTGTAGACTTTTGTCCTGGGTGACGGTATACATTAGCCGAGAATTCGTCTGGCACCAGCATACACCCTAGAGCAGGGGTGTCAAACCTATGGACCACGGGCCAGAACCTGCCGACCCAGGCCTTTAATCTGGCCCGGGAGGCTGGCTCTCTTCTCTCCCCACTCCCCTGCCCATCCTTGCTGTTCTGAGCTCGAGCTGCCTTAGAGTATAAAGAGCAGAGGGTGGGGCTGCCTCAGAGCAGGAACATAGGAACATAGGAGAAGCCAATGTTGGATCAGGCCAGTGGCCCATCCAGTCCAACACTCAGTGTCACACAGTGGCCAATAATACCAAGTGCCATCAGGAGGTCCAGCAGTGGGGCCAGGACACTAGAAGCCCTCCCGCTGTGCCCGAGCACCAATACAGAGCATCACTTGCCCCAGACTGAGAGTTCCTATCTATACTTTGTGGATAATAGCCACTGATGGACCTCTGCTCCATATGCTTATTTAATTCCCTCTTGAAGCTGTCCATGCTTATAGCTGCTGCTACCTCCTGTGGCAGTGGATTCCATATGTTAATCACTCTTTGTGCTTGTTTGTGTCCTGTCTAAAGTTTATATCTCTGCTACCTGGCATTACATTTTATGACATGCATGGTCCGGCCTGACAAAGTCCAATTTATGTAAATTTATGTCAAATCCAACCCTCATAGCAAATGAGTTCAACATCCCTGCCCTAGAGAGAAAAATGTAGGGTCAATGGACAAGTCAAATATCATCAACTGTTGATCAAATATTTTTAAAACATTGTGAGAGCAACAAGGAGGGGAAACACGTTCATCACTCACAGGTCTGAAATCTAATTAGGAAAGTAAATTACTTAACTGGCTTTGTGAAACAATGACATTAACTTTTTAACATGGTAATGAATTGCCATAATGTTAGGCAAGGTTTCTATAAATGTGAACAGTTGCTAAACAGCTCTTCTCTTTGGCTTGTATCCTAGAACATCAGAGTCAGCCTACAGTTTCAAATGTTTTTAAAGAAACAAAATCAAAACAAATTCAACAAAGAAACAGCACATATTTTTTAAAAAAAAACAGTTTTAAAGGTGGCTTGTGCTAAGCAGGTAGCAAACCAGTTCTTCCCAGGTGGAGATGTTTGCAGCTGGTGCAGTGGCCAGCAGGAGATTTGGTCTCTACTAGACCCCGCCCCAATGGTTCTAGGGTTAGGGGGCCAGTAGCCGTTGCTAACAAATGATACAAGAATGAAATACAAAAGGGAATCTGCTGCCTATGGAATGGCATTCTTGGCTTCATGGCTTCATTGACAATATTTGACCATGGACAAAGTAGTTGACTGGTCAGTTAGCTGACGTTGCATCTCTAGGAAACTGTTAATATGCACTAATGTTGGCCTGCCCTGATTTACCCACATGGGTCTACATTAGGGTTGCCAACCTCCAGGTGGTGGCTGGAGATCTGGGATTACAACTGATGTCCAGACAAGAGAGGTCTGTTCCCCTGGAGAAAATGGCTGCTTTGGAAGGTAGACTCTATGGCATTATACATCACTGAAGTCCCTCCCCTCCCCAAACCTCACCTTCCTCAGGCTCCACCTCCAAAATCTCCAGATATTTCCCAACCAGGAGCTGGCAACCCTAGGCCACATGTTTGGTTGACAGAGACCAACACAGGCCACATGGACATCTGCAAAACTGGTTATCCAAAGCAATTGCAGGGATGTCCTTAGGAAAGGAGAGCTGCAATTTTTTTTCTTGGTGCACTTAAATCATCTGGATTCGAGTGGAGCACCATCCAACATGGAGAAAGACAGTTTGGTATAGTGCTTGATTTGCATGTAGGGAATTCAGGTTAAAACCTCCAGTGGATGGCTCAGTGGAGGAGCCTTGCTCTCTCTTTGTCTCGAAGGGTGCAAATGCACAGGGAAGCCACCTAAAATGGCAGGCCTGTGTCCAGCCCTTCCCCTCTGTGCCAGGTGTGATATGATGTCATCCCACTGCTCTACTTCACTGGCTGCTCCTGGCAGTGGGGGTGGGGAAGCATACAATGCACTGGCTTTATGACAGGGTGTAAATGATCCTGCAGTATCCTCCTGACATCTGGCTAACTGGGGTAGTTGTGTGATTACATGGCCTCTTGGAGCACCTAAGACAGTGATGGCGAACCTTTTAGAGACCGAGTGCCCAAACTGCGACCCAAAACCCACTTATTTATCGCAAAGTGCCAACACGGCAATTTAACCTGAATACTGAGGTTTTACTTTAGAAAAAACAACTCATACATTAACTTAAGATGATCCAAACATAGTAAGGAAAGCAATCCCAAATGCTTTCATTTACTTAAAATTATTTGGCAGAGAATTTGACACTTTAATGATGGCCTGGGCCTGGCTGGGGCGATGGCACGCGTGCCCACACAGAGGGCTCTGAGTGCCATCTCTGGCACCCGTGCCATAGGTTCGCCACCACTGACCTAAGAGGATCGGTAGGGTACCAAAGCAGCAGTGAATCAAAATTACTAGCAGTGCAAGGGATCCCAGACTGTTTTTCTTGGATTAAAAAGGCAAACTCTATGCTGGGGGATGTTAGGAAAGGGATTGAAAATAAAACTGCCAATATTATAATGCCCCTATATAGATCTCTGGTGTGGCGTAGTTTGGAATACTGTGCACAGTTCTGGTCATTGTATCTCCAAAAGGACATCGCAGAGCTGGAAAAAGTACAGAGGAGGGCAACCAAGATGATGAGGGGGTTGGAGCACCTTCCCTATGAGGAAAGGCTGAAGAGTCTGGGACTTTTCAGTTTAGAAAAGAGACAGCGTTGGGGGGGGGAAATGAGAGAGGGGTTTATACGATTATGCATGGGATGGAGAGAGTCGACAAAGGGAACTTTTTCTCCCTCTCCCAAAATACTAGAACTCAAGAGCATACAACGAAGCTGATGGGCAGCAGATGCAGGGCAGACAAAAGGAAATACTTCTTTGCTCAATGAATAGAATGTGCTGCCAGAGGATGTAGTGATGGCCACAGGGATAGATGGCTTTAAAGGGGTATTAGGTTCATGGAGGATAGGTCTATCAGTGGCTACTAGCCACAGTGACTAAAGGGAATGGCCACATTCAGAAGCAATAAAAGTCTGAATACCAATGTTAAGAGGAAGCAGCATCCAGGGGATGGCCTCAGTCTCTGTTGCTGACTCGCCCGGCATAAATGGTTAGCCGCTATGTGGGACAGGATGCTAGACTAGGTGCGCCCCTGGCCTGATCCAGGAAGGCTCTTCTTATGTTCTTAAGTTATGTCTTTATTTATAAAGATAGCCTCAGAGGGCAGCCATGCTGGTCTGCAGTGGAACAGCTAGATTCGAGTCCGGTGGCACCTTGGAGAGCAACGCGATTTTGGGGGGCACAAGCTTTCCAGAGTCAAAGTATCTGACTAAGGGAGCTTAGACTCTCGAAAGCTTATACCTCCTAAAATCTTGTTCGTCTCTAAGGTGCGACTGGATTAGAAGAAGAGGAGATTGGATTTATACCCTGCTCTTCACTTGGGGTCTCAGAGTGGCTTACAGTCTCCTTTTCCCTTCCCCATAACAGACACCCTGTGAGGTAGGTGGGGCTGAGAGAGCTCTCTCTCGAGGACTGCTCTTGAGAGAACAGCTCTGAGAGAACTTGTGACCAACCTAAGGTCACACCAGCTGGCTGCATGTGGAGAAATGGGGAATCAAACCCGGTTCTCCCAGATTGGAGTCTGGGCTCCTAACCTCTACACCAAACTGGCTAGATCAGAATGTAGCTGCTTTTTTATTAAATATCGAGATGCCGCCTTCCTGCCAAACACAGTGGCCCAGGGAAGCTTACAAAAAACAAAACAAAACACACACACACACACATGGAGACCTGCAGGCAACAAAAAATTAAAAGGCAAGAAAAAAACAGTGATGCAACTTTCCCCCCGAATAATAAATTCTTTTTAGAATTAACTGCCAAATGCCGGCCTAAAAAGAATGACTTTGCGTTACTTGCGGGAGGACAATAATGCAGAAGCCTTCTGCCCCTCCTTGGGGAGGGCATTCTGTAATAGTGTTTCCCCCCCCCCTACAAACATGAGGGCCTGTGCTGTGGCCTGTTGGGCAGTTCAAAGAGAGGGCTGAACCATGAGGAGGCTCAGATAAGACCTGAGGTTGTGGACAGGCTCATAACGGGAAAGCCAGTCTAAATAAAGTGGCCCCAGCCCATGTATGGTTTTAAAGCTCAGAATCAGCACCTTAAATTGGACCTGAAGTAGATTGGTAGCCGATGTTGTTCTCCCAAGTTCAGTGTAATATGCTCCCACCTGTGAGCTTTAGCCTATAGGTAAGCCACCCTATTCTGCACCTATGGAAAGTCTTCAAGGGCAGCCCCACATAGAGTGTTGCAGTAGTCCAGCCTTGATATTAGAGAAGCATGGATTGGTGTGGTCAAGTCTGAGGTGCTCAGGAAAAAAGGGGGGTTTTCTCTGCAGGGATAAAAGCTTTGTTGCTGCATTTACCTGATTTTCTAACAGAAATACATGGGGTGCAGCGGTGTAGGGCAGAGAAGTGTCCCGGACTGGCCCCATTTGAAGCAGACATGAGCACATGGGGGGGGGGGGGGGGGGGAGAGGCAAGGACAAACTTGCTAGGTAAAAAACCCCAAACCTTTTCATGTAATTATTTCATGTTTTCACAATTAATTTAACAGATTAACCAATGTAAAGGCAGGTCTGATCTCAAAGCTGACTGAAGGATTCATTTCAATTTGTTTGCTTTGGGGCATGAGAACCTAACTTAAAGTGTAGCCAACGTGTTTCTTCTTGAATTTCATGATGTGCTGGCACAGAGTCATCTCAAAGACTGTTTAAATGGCAGTTTGGGCTTGGAGAACATTTGCTTTCCTTCAAATATGCATGGTGCTTTCATCTCTAGCTTGGCTGAAAGTGCACAGTAATCACTGTCGAAAGAAACAAAAGCCCCCGTATCCATGATATATTACCCTGTCACAACCAACGAGACATCTTCAGGCTATGGGCTGGGGCACACTTGTGTTCTGCGAGAAAACTGCTGGCACGCCACAAGAAAGACAGAAAGACGTTAACCTAGTCATGAATGCCATCTCTGCACAATTCACTGGTCTGACCTTCCCTCTTTCCAATCAGCCTCCATGGGTCTGCAAGTAATCCTGCCCTCTCTGCGTTGGGCATCATTCACTCATCCTTGTCTCAGAGCTGTGATATTCTTACCCTGCCTTATTGTTGGGATTCTGAGATTCAAGATCGATGGTCATTTTGCAAACACAAGAGCCACATTAGTAAAAGAAAAATATCTTTACTACAAAACAAAATAAAGCATGGATAAAAGAAATAAAATGAAAAGGTTACATACTTGCAGTTACTTTCAGTACTAAATGCTAACAGCTACATCTTTCTATCTGTGTTGGATTCTAGAGGGGAGCTTCCTCTCTGTTTCACACAAAGAGCCATAAACCTTGTGAATACATGAATGCTAGATCAAAGCATTTCCACAAACAAGTTGTTAGTTGACCAATACAAAGGTGACAGATCACTTCATTAGGGTTAACAACTCCCACAAACTTTCCTCGCTGTAGAATACATTATGTAACGTAACATCCTGTTTGCCAACAAACAACATTTAACTCTGTAATGACTGAAGTGTAAGCAACTTGAAACTCCAACAGTTTTCTCCAAGGAGCTCAGGGTTGCATTCATGGTTCTCCCCTCCTCCATTTTATCTCCCCAACATCCCTGTGAGGTAGGATGGGCTGAGAGAATGTGACTGGCTCAAGGTTACCCAAAGAGCTTCATGGCAAAGCAGGGACTGATAGCTGGGTGTTTCCTTGATACACTGACTACCACACCATTCACGAGAATTCTCATCTGCAGAGGAGGCAGCCTGTTGCATCTCTGCATGAGTCACTGCTATGAAGTTTACCTCCTTCCAGTGGGGCGGATGCTCAGAAACACAGGAAGCAGGGTCCCCTGTGGGTGAATAATTCCTCCTCTTTTACCCTCCACAACATAAACCTTTTTCTGGAAGGAAGAGTGAAGTGTGCCATAAGCTGTAGCAATATGTTCATTGCTGATCTGAAACTTCAGCAAAAGTAATCCACATGGCACTAAAATTGGTAACTGAGTTATCACTGTATATTAATTCTACAGCAAGATGTCATTCAGTTTTTTGGAGGGGGCGCCTCCAAAGCCCTCTGGTGGCACAGAGAAGGCTGGCAGCTGCAGGGGCCAGGGGCAAGGAAATTGTGGGGGAAACTACCATGCAGATGCTCCAGCAATGGAAGGAACACAAAGAAGCATTGCTGTGTGCATGCAACCATATTTGTGGGTGGGTGGGGACTCCTTCATGGGGAGGCACCATCCAAACACAACTCTGTGAACATGAACAAGGTTTCTCTCTCCCTCTCTGCTACCGACTCCTACAACTGCCAGGTCACAGCTGTAGCACCTGTGAAGCCTCGCCATCTGCAGACAGGACCCCTGCATTCTTCCTCCTGCTGGATCCCCTGAAGTACCTTCCCTCTGCCCCCCAGCATAGAAACACAGAGTTGGAAGGGACCTCCAGGGTCATCTAGTCCAACCCCCTACACAATGCAGGAAATTCACAAATACCTCCCCCACACACACACCCGCAGTGACCGCTGTTCCACACTCAGAAGATACAAAAAATCTCCAGGATCCCTGGCCAAACTGGCCTGGAGAAAAATTGTTTCCTGACCCCAGAGTGGCGATCAGCATTTCCCTGGGCATGTAAGAAAGGGCCACGAGAGCTAAGCACTAGGCAACCCTTCCTGCCCTCCCTCTCATGATCTGCCTAAGTTCACAGAATCCGCATTGCTGTCAGATGGCCATCTAGCCTCTGTTTGAAAAACCTCCAAAGAAGGAGAGCCCACCACCTCATGAGGAAGCCTGTTCCACTGAGGAAACGCTCTGACTGTCAGGAAGTTCTTCCTAATATTTAGCCGAAAACTTCTGATTTAATTTCAACCCGTTGGTTCTAGTCTGACCTTCTGGGGCAGCAGAAAACAACTCCGCACCATCCTCTATATGACAGCCCTTCAGGTACTTGAAGATGGTTATCATATCACCTCTCAATTGGGCTGCCCGTCATGGCTCAGCCCTGGCCGTCTCCATTGCTCCATCTTCAATAGCAAAAGCTGCTCCTGGAAGCATCTGCCCCGCCCTACTTTGCAGCAGGGCCATTCCCGCCTTCACAGCAACCAGCTGCAGCTGCCTTTCCAGAGGAAGGCATGTTCGCTGCACAAGTTTCCTGGCCAGTTGACTCTTCAGGCCAGATTCTCCGCAGCCTGGAGGCCACTTACATAAACCAGGTTATCCTTCACCTAGAAGAATCACAATGGTTAATTCCTCCCAAAATAAAACTGCACTGATGGTCTGCTGAAAGTTTTGCCCCAGGCAGGTCACAGGAACACATGAAGCTGCCTTCACCCCATTGGTCCGTTCAGCTCAGCGTTGTCTCCTCTGACAGGAATTGATTCTCCAGGGCCTCTGGCAAAGATGGGTGTTTCTCCCCCCCCCCAATCTGCTGCCAGGGATTGAACCTGGGACCTTCTGCATGCAAAATTCTCATCCTGCCTTTTGAACCATGGCCCTTTCCCCAAGGTGTTTGTTTTTCAAAAGTCAGGTCATGCAAAATAATTAGCAGAAAGTATATCTGCAGAAGGAGCTGCGGTGGCTCAAGTGGTTAAGACGCTGAACTGCAGGCTGTGGAAGGTCAGTAGTTCAGCAGTTCGAGACCTGGGTGCCGCATGATGGAGTGAGCTCCCGTCTCTAGTTCCAGCTCCTGCCAACCTAGCAGTTCGAAAGCAAGAAATTGCAAGTAGATAAATAGGTACCACTTCGGTGGGAAGGTAACAGCGTTCCGTGCGCCTTGGTGTTTAGTCATGCCGGCCACATGACCACGGAAACGTCTTCGGACAGCGCTGGCTCTTCGGCTTTGAAACGGAGATGAGCACCGCAACCCTAGAGTCGGATTCGACTGGCTTTCGAGCAAGGGAACCTTTACCTATATCTGCAGAGCCTACCTGCATGGGGGTGTTTTGGAGGGTCTTGGATGCCTTGTGTGTGGAATGCAGGCCCCTCATGGGAGTGTAGGGCAGAGGACCACTAAATATGGGGCAATGTGCCCTGCCCGTTCCACAATACCCCCAGACACAAGGGGTTCTTCCCGGCCTCCATTTTCTTCCCTTTCCCTGCTTCAGCTCAGGCAGGACCAAGGTATTTTGGTACTTGACAAAGGCAAATTGCACCAGGCATCTTTCCTCCCATGTCATTAACACAGGGTGCAAGTTATGTATGGTGGCCGGCCAGGTGCTTGCCAGCTGTCCCATTTTTGCAGCCCTGGACATGAATCAGACTTCTCACAGGCTGCCCAATGTGACGGGTGGGCTGCTCCTGTTAACTTTTAAGTAGCCTCCCTACAGTTGCTAGCTGAGGGGTCTACACCAAGCATCACTTGTGCAGGTAGCCAGGCCAGAGTTCTCCAAACTGGGAGGTGCTTTGCCTGGGAAGGGAGGGGTGGTGAGGCTTCAGCATGCCTGGAAATCTCTGACCTGTAAACTCTCTGTAAACTTTGGCTGTGGTGTGGGACACTTAGCACATGCTTAGATCAAGATGGGTAGCTGCGTAGCAGGAGAAAAGAGCAAGAGTCCAGCAGCACCTTAAAGACAAACAACATTTGTGGCAGGGTAGGAGCTTTTGTAAGTCACGGCTCACTTCTTCAGAAAGCTCATACCCTACCACAAACTTTTGTTAGTCTTTAAGGTGCTACTGGACTTACTCTTTTCTACTGCCACATGCTTAGAGGCACTCTGATTTTATCACCTCTCCCAGGGCAGCATCCAGTGATGCTTGGCATGCCTCTTTCTCAGTCTCTAGGGTGCCATTTCAGTGGGTGAAGGTGGAAAGATTGACTAGACTGGGGAGTCAAACATCCAGCAGGGCTGAATTTGAATTCTTTGAACATAGAGACTGAACATTGAATTCTTTGAACATAGAGAGAGAGAGAGAGAGAGAGAGAGAGAGAGAGGATTGTAAGCAGCCTTCCTGCTAGGTGGGGCTGCTGGATTTCCTGGTGAAAAAGAAGCAGGGATTTCTTCATGATCAACAGAAACTTCTTGAAGATTTATATTAGCATTTATGAATGGTTAATGTTACAAATATATGTTGAATCAGAAAAGTTATCTTAAATTGGATGTTTGTACCTGCTTATACTGAACAGCTTCCTTAAACCAGTCCTGTCTGCCTTGACTGCTCAGACCACAGTAGGCCTCCAGTGACAAGGCTTTCACATCAACTCCTGCCAGGGATTGAACCTGGGACGTTCTGCATGCCAAGTAGATGCTCTGCCACTAAGCCATGGTCCCGCTCCAGTTTCAACTTCTTTGCTAAATATCAAGCACCCTGCCAGGCACACAGACGGCAGCTCAAGGGGATTTCTTTCAGGGTCCCTGATTCAGAATAAGGGAAA
>NW_015164186.1:1458036-1459156 GCF_001447785.1 Gekko japonicus
GAATCATCCACATAGTCCAAAGGAAATCTTGAGTGGGCAGAGGGGGGTGGGTTGTGGGGGATTTAGAGTCCTGCCACTTTGGAAGCGATCTTTTATTGGTTCTTTTTCATTTCCCAGGCCCATTCTAAAAAGTAGCTCTTTGAAATGGAAGCTGCCATGTCACAAAAAAAAGCAACACCAAGAACTACCACCACCACCTTGTTTTTCCAAAGAGTTTCAGGTATGGTGAAGCATTGGGACAGTACACCAACCAGCTCCACTTAGCTAGGGCCCCATGCTTTCCCTGCCTGCTCACTGCCAACATGATTTTAGTGATCCTAACAACAGCCCCGTTAGGTAGGCCAGTATTGTTATTTCCCCCAGTGCAGAAGGTGAGGTGACTGAGTCCAAAGGCCTCACTTGGAAAAACCAGGTCGCACGAAAGGCTTCTCCCGTCGAGGAGGCCTTGAGGAAGGGAGGTCTGCAGCTCCCAGCCGGCCCTAACTTTTACGCAGAGACCCTTTCCGGGTCCCTCTGCTTTCCTCTGCAGTTACTGCGTGGCGCAGAAGACGCACTTTGCACCTGCTCAGGGGCAGTGCCCTCCCTGCGTCACGAGGTTTCAGGGCCAAGCAGGGTCCAAAAACTGTCAAGGCGGGGGGAGGGGGCTGAATCCAGGTGAGTCCCGGCCCCTCCACACACACACCCCGCCCGAAGCAGAGGCCGGCCAGAGGGGCGGCGACAGCCCTCGTAGGGCCGAGGCTGCAGCTGCATTGATTCGGATCTCCCCCCTCCCCGCCCCCGGCTGCCGCTCGGCTAGTGGCCGCGCGGGGAGCACGGGAGCTGGGCGGACGCGGCGCCGCAGCAGCAGCAGCAGCAGCAGCAGCAGCAACATCACTGCAGCGGAGGCGCCCTGCCTGCCTGCCTGCCTGCCTTGCCTTGCCTTGCCTGCCTTCCCCGGCTGCGCAGATAGCTGAAGGAGAGCCCCGCCGGAGCCGGCATGCCGCGGGCTGCCCTGCCCTGCAGGCGGCGAGACAGCGCGCAGTGAAGGCAGGCAGGCAGGCAGGCAGGCAGGCGGGTCCGCCCGGGCGCCCGGCTAGGCAGGCGCCCCCTCGCCCGCGCTCCACGCCTGCCGGGCCATGCT
>NW_015164186.1:1459448-1511637 GCF_001447785.1 Gekko japonicus
GGGGGGCATCCACGGGGAGGCGCGGGTGCGCTCTGGCTTTGGCGGGCTCCGGCGCCCCCCTCCCTCAACCGGCGGCGGCGGCGGCGCCTTGGCAAGTTTGTTTGGCCTGGCGCTGCTCTCGGGCGTCGGGGCCGCCCCCTCTGGGAGACGTCGGCTCATTGCACTCCCTAAGCCGCACGGCGAGTTGCTTGCGGAAGGCCGGAGTCCCCGCGCGGGATTCACTGGGCTGGGCCGCCTGACTCCCAGGCACGGAGTTCGAGGGGCAAGCGGGGAGGTGGAGGACGACAACCCCGGGCCGGGACTCTGCTCCCTCCCTCTCGCTCCCTCCCTCCTCCGTCTATTGCTCTGGTGCCCTTCTTAGAGGGTGTGTGTTGGCCAGTGGCAGAGTCCAGTCCCCAAGGACTGAGTCCGCTAAAGGGCAGCCTGTCCGGACGCAGCCTGGTGGTTTTTCAGATGTGGCCTTGGAGGGGACCTCAAGGGATCAGGGCCCTTCCCCGGAAAGTTGGCCCTTGGGGGCAGGCAGGAGAGGCCCCCCCCCCCGGACAGCCGGCAGCGCAGAAGCCCCTTGGTGGTACCTTCAGCTGTGGCTCTTCTTAGGTAGAGCTCCTAGCTGAGGCCTGCTTGTGAGGCTGGAGGAGTGTTTTGTTTGTTGCCTTTCTGCCAGTTAAGAATATAAGAAAAGTCCTGGACAGGGTAGACCAGCAGTTTCAGCAGCCTGCCTCGTTCCTTTTATGGCCATGCAGGTGCCTTGGGGGGGGGGGGCTGGCAAGAAGGGGACAAAAGTGCAAGCCATCCTGTGTCACTCATCACTGGTAGCTGGTACTCTGGGATATATTGCATCGGAACATGGAGGTTCCATCTAACTATATTATAGATTTCTCCAGTTTTTGTTCAGATGCTCTTTTGCTCCTGTGGGTGCATGGGGGCTGTGGCAGATGTCTGTGTGTGGGTTTCTTGAGAGGTTTTCCTGGAGCTGTTGTATGCCAGGTATCTCCAGTAAATCAGTCTGAAATGGCTTTGCGGGTTCTCCCCCCACCTTCACATGCACTGCTGTTATTCTCTAAAACCTTTTCAGCCAAGGCAAGTTGTGGAGTCTCTTTCCTAGGGAGAAGAAATGAAGTGTAATGTTCATAATGCAGTCTGCAGAAATGGTTTTGCATACCAGGCAAAATGAAGCCTTGGGCAGCAGATTTGAGGTGCCATTCAGTACAGCGTGACGAAGAAAGCCTGATGCGCCGGGCTTATTAGGAGGAATGTGACTGGTGCAAGAGCACAGAGGTTTTTCTGTGTGCCTTTCATTCATTTCCACAAGGCATGTACTAGAGAATACCCCAGTGCTTTTTGCAAATTAATAGGTATGTGTTAATTTGTGGCTATGTTGCCGTTTGAAATTCTCTGGTTCTGTCAGTGTGAGAGATTTTGAGTTCCACGGAACTCTTCCTCGGGCTGGACGTTGGTGGGAGAAGAAGAGAAATACAAACAATCCATACGGGCTTGTAGTCAAAGCCTTGTCTGCGGAAGGCTTGTTTTAGTCTTAAAGTGTCCCACTCCACCACCCCCTTCTTTTCTTAAATACTCAACAAAAGGAAGAATTATGTGTGATATGAAAGCCTGCATGCTGTATTGTGAATATTGGTTTGTCCCAATAAAAAACATTACTTTACTTCACCTTGTAAATTTGATCTGATGGTTTTGATTTTCTTGGGGAGGCTGTCTAAGGCTGAACAGAAGTTTACCTGAAGTACTTCTAAGTCAAAATATCCTAGGTTGTGACGGGACTTTGGGGAGGAAGGGTATCTGTAAAAAGCAGCAAGTACCTATTCTGTCACCTGCGGAGAATCTAAATCCTGACCAGGAGATCAGGGAAGCATATTTTTAACCTTTGCAGGTAGTGATATGTCACAAATGTCTATAGGCTTTAAAAAAGGTCTGTGGGCTAGTGATTTTTTTGGGGGGGTTGCATTATGAATCGTTGGTTAGAGTCTACTTGCATGGATAGACAGATTAGTTTATTTTTGTCCCATTAGATCCCCATCTTTGGAATCGAGAATGACCAGAACCTCAAAGCCATGCTGAGATCTTGTTCACATGATCAGGTGGTGAATCATAAGTCACAGATCAAATACCACTGATGGTACTAAAGTTCTACTGCACAGCACAGTACTTTTTAACGGATCCCTTCGTAATGAGAAACCAGCTGATGTGTGTGCACATGGAAAGCAGTCCTGACATTTTTGGTGTTTTAGCTGATCCAAGGGCCAGGTGGTTTCAGTGTGTGGGACAGAATCTCCCCCCCCCCTCTGCAGCAAGGATTTCTAGACCTTCCCTGTAATCGGATCTAGCCTGCAGATGTGACACATCTGGGTTAGATCATCATGTTCAAAAAGGATAAGGGTGGGTTTCTCTCTGCAGCCAAGGGAGTCCTTCAGGCCGCCTGAATTATAGCCGCAGGGTCCTCTCCTTATGGGAAAGGCAGACAGAGATTGCTTGATGGTACCAATAAACTTGGTAGCTTTATTCAAAAGGGTTGCACTGCAGAGGAAGATGGTGCATAATTTCCCACATTTCCGGCCAGGCGTGTATATCATGGTTTAGAGTACACAAGTCAGCTTCCTGGGTACATTTTGATGTAATGTGTAGATTCATGTCCCTGTCTTTGTATTACATGCGGTTTGCCTGCCCTGAGATTGACTTAAGCCAGAAGCTCACATAAGCCTCTAAAATACCAAATATAATATGAGAATAGTGCAAAGCCAGAGAAACCCAGATCCATACTGTTGTGCATTGTGCATGTGATGTACCTACAGGCAACTGTTGATTAGTTAATTACAGTACCATCAATGTCCATGGTGCGTTACAGAGTAGGATAAGGCAGGTCCCTGTTTGCAATCACAAATGTAGGAATTCAATACTATTATTATCATTATTACTATTATTATTCGATTTATACCCCACCCTATCCCATGAGTGTCCCAAGCAAGATGTTGAAATCCCTGTGGGAACTTGTCTTATCTAAAACCTATCAATTTGGGGAGGGGATTGTGGCTTAGTGGTAGATCATCTGCTTGTCTTGGATTGTCATGCAGAAGGTTGCAGGTTCAATCCCTGGCATCTCCAGTTAAAAGGACCAGGTAGTCAGTGATGTGAAAGATCTCAGCCTGAGACCATGGAGACCAGCCGCCAGTCTGAGCAGACAGTGGTCTAATTCAGTAAAAGGCAGCTTCATATGTACATGTAGTAGGATGCTGCAGAGAACTTTATGAATCTCTAACTACTTTGAGTCCCTGTGAACTGTGGTCCTTCTTGCTGTGAACGCTGCTGCTTGATTTTCCTAAAAATCTACCTGCTGAATCTGGTAGTATTAAAATGTTATTCCTTTGTTCCGTGGGTCTTGAGACAGGAAGGAGATGATAAAGCCACACTATAATATCTCAGCTATGCAATATTTTATGTGCAGTGAGACCAAAGCAGACACCAAAGGACCACCGCCAAACAGGGACAGTCTAGCAGTGTATAAACTATGACTGGATGGAGTTAATTTTCACAATAATTTGGGGCCACCCAGTGACACTGAGTGGCAGTAGATTGGGTTGGAGGCCATGGCTCAATGGTAGAACATCTGCTTTGCATGCACAGGGTCCCAGGTTCAATCTCTGGCATCTCCTGTTGAAAAAGGATAATCTAGTAAGTGATGTTGAAGACCTGGAGAGCTGCCGCCGGTCAGAGCAGACAACACTGATTGTGGTAGACCAGTGGTCTGAATCTGTATAAGGGAGCTTCATGTGTTCATGACAAAATAAAGTACTTCGCACAAAGCAGAATTAAGATAAGGAAAACTTGGCCACGAGTATGTGCCAATGGCTTACATGGCTTTCAAAAGGATTAGGCAAATTCATGGATGACAGAGTGGTCAACAGTAGTTATTAGCAGAGGTCATTTCGGGGGGGATTGCGGGGGATCGCAGTTCCCCCGGGTGAGGTATGGGGGGGCGGGGCACATGACGAAGCCTCCCCTGCTTCCGGCCACCCCGCTTCCGGACCTCATTCAGCCAGGAGGAGGCAGGAGAAGAGGGAGGGTAAGTTGCTTCCTCCCTGCCTCTCTCCATCCCTGCCTGCCTGGGGCCAGGGAGGGCCTTGGCGGGGCTTCCTTGCACTCCCGCCAGCCTTGCAGGTCCACCGCCGGGCCCCTCATGGGGCTCGGCAGTGGAGCTGCAAGGCCGGCAGCGGCGGCCGGGACCGTTGGGGGCGGGTGTGTGGCCTTATGACACACTTCCGGTGATGTCAGGGGTGTGGCATATGCTAATGAGTTATGCTAATGAGTTCCCCTAGCTCTTTTTCTACAAAACGATCCCTGGTTATTAGCCACAATAGCAAAGAACGCCTCTGTGTTCAGAGGTGGTATACCTCTGAGTATCTGTTGTTGGGGAACAAATAAGAGAGCTATTGTCTTCATCTTCTCCTCCTCGGCTTATCAGAAGCATCTAGCTGGGGTCTGTTGGAAACAGGATGGTGAATTAAATGGACTTTAGATCTGCTCCAGCAGGGGTTTCTTAGGTCAGATACATTTTATGATCTGTCTTCCTTTTTTTTTTTAAATTAAGAACTGCTTCACATGACTGGGTTTTTTTTAAAAAAAATGTGTTTCATTGGTCATCTGAATGTGCTACTATGTGTTCTGATTACACTTAGCTGCCTTGGGTTCAACCCACAATGACTCTAAGGGTTTGTGAGCTTGGAACCTTCGCCAGACCAGAATCACCCAAGAAGTCGATGGTGGTGTGAATGGGCAGTCATTTCCACTGGACATTTCTGATATAGGATTCTCAAACAGGGTGCAGCCATTTCAGTCACCCTTCCTGTTTTCGTTCTGGTTTCTGTATGCTGGGAGCAAGTGAGCAGAAAACCATCAGAATGCTATTCTCCTTGTGGGTTTGCCAGGCCAAAGAGATGGGAGTGTAACTGTAGGCAATAAATGAATTCTTTACAAATCATTGCAATATACATGCCCTCTGTAGGTAATGATAGGCCTTTACTAGAAGTAATGGTAAGGAATCCATATGCAGCCCTGACCTGGATGGGCTAGGCCCGCCTGCTCTCATCAGATCTTGGAACCTAAGCACAGCTGATCCTGGTCAGTATTTGGATGGGAGACCACCAAGGAAGTCCAGGGGCAAGACACAGAGGCAGGCAATGACAAACCACCTCTGAATGTCCCTTGCCTTGAAACCCATAAGTTGGCTGCAACTTGATGGCCCTCGCCGCCGCCACCTGTCTATGTGTACTGCTTTAGAACGTTCAAGGCTCTTCACACGAGCTGTTGTGTTACAACAGTCTTTTAAAGTAAATCAATATTATCTCCGTATTGCAGATGTGGAACTGAGGCTTAGAGGGAATGGCTTGCCTATGGCCACCGTGGGAAGGCAGGGCAGAGCTGAGATTTAGCCTGGTTGCTTGCCAGTTCCTACCACAGTCTCGGAGGAGGAGATTGGATTTATACCCCGCCCTTCACTACCTGAAGGAGTCTCAGAGCAGCTTACAATCTCCTTTCCCTTCCCTACAACAGACACCCTGTGAGGTGTCTGAGGGGGCTGAGAGAGCTCCTTGAGAACTGCTCTTGAGAGAACAGCTCTGAGAGAACTTGTGGCTGACCCAAGGTCACACCAGCAGCTGCACGAGGAGTGGGGACTCAAACCCGGTCCTCTCCTATTAGAGTCCACACTCCTAACCAAACTGGCTCCTATGTTACACTCCTATGTTAGCAGCTATGTTACACTGCATTGAGCCTCCTGTCCTGAAAAAGGCTTCATAGCAGGGTGAAGTCTTGCTTGAGTGACTTCTTCCACCACTGGAACCCTTGGAGGGGAGAAGCTGCATCTCCCAAGTGCCTTTGCATCACGGGGGGGAGGGGAATGCAGAGCACTTTTTCTCAGGACATGGGGCTGAATGGTGAGTGAGTGGCCGTGGTCTGGGCAGCCCCCAACCTGGCTCAGCCGTAGGTTCTCTGAATGGCACTGATCACCTCATTGACAGGCTCCTTTCCCTTATCTCTAAAATGGGCGTTAACAGCAGAGGTTTGCCTCCAGGTGCTGCTCTTCAGTGTAATGTACTTGTAAGACTCTTTCCACCTAGAAGGTGCCATGCATTCAATAGAAGAAGAAGAGATTGGATTTATATCCCGCCCTTCACTACCCAAAGGAGTCTCAGATCGGCTTACAAACTCCTTCCCCTCCCCCTCCCCACAACAGACACCCTGTGAGGTAGGTGGGGCTGAGAGAGCTCTGACAGAAACTGCTCTTTTTCAAGAACAGCTGTGCCAGAACTATGGCTTGCCCAAGGTCATCCAGCAGGTGCAAGTGAAGGAGCGGGGAATCAAACCCGGCTCTCCCAGATTAGAGTCCACGCACTTAACCACTACACCAAACTGGCTACGATTGATAAGTTTGACTGAGCTCCGACTTGAGCTGCAAAACAGCTTGGGGAGGGGGACTGAGTTGCATGAGCAGCCCCTTACCTTCCTCCAGAGGGAGCTGGCCTCTGCTGCACAGAACTCCAGTTTCAGATGGTTATGTTTTGCTGAAATGTGGGGTTTTGCCCCAACTCAAGGTGCCCGCAGGCTTTTCAATGGGACTCTACTGATAGGCAGATGCTGACAAACAGACCAGGGCCTGCCTATAACAGCCAGTTTTGGTCATGCTCTGGTGTGACCCAGAGACAGACCGACAGGCAGGGCATGCAGAGTTCTGAGGGGCAAAATAACTGGGCTGCAGTCTAGGACTGATGCAAAGTATTCCTCCACCCTGGAAAGAAATACCCTTCCCTCCCGAGAAACAGGATTAGGAAGGGCATTGTGAACAAAGGTTCTAGAATCCATTTTCAGTTCAGGGAGACAGGGCCAAGTTAGCCCCAAGGGTTTGTCCCTGACTCTGCCTGAGGCAAGGACCTCAGCAGTGGTTAGGAAGATAAAGGGGTATGTGTGTGAAGGGCTGTCAAGTTGCTTCCAACTTATGGTCACCCTATGAATTAATGACCTCCAAAACATCCAATCCCTAACAGCCTTGCTCAGATCTTGCAGACTGGGGGCCGTGGTCTCTTTGATTGAGTCAGTCCATCTCAGGTTGGGTCTTCCTCTTTTTCTTCTGCCTTCAACTTTTCATGGCATTATTGTCTTTTCCAGTGACTCTTGTCTTCTCATAATGTGACCAAAGTACAATAGCCTCAGTTCAGGCGTTTTAGCTTCTGAGGAGAATTCAGGCTTGATTTGATTTAGAAAAAACTTATGTGCCACAAGAACATAAGAGAAGCTATGTTGAATCAGACCATCTTGTCCAACTCTCTGTGTCACACAGTGGCCAAAGCCCAGGTGCCATCAGGAGGTCCACCAGTGGGGCAGAACTCCAGAAACCCTCCCACTGTTGCCCCCCAAGCACCAAGAATACAGAGCATCACTGCCCCAGACAGAGTGTTCCATCTGTAAGGTAAAGGTTCCCTTGCTCGAAAGCCAGTCGAATCCAACTCTAGGGTTGCGGTGCTCATCTCCGTTTCCAAGCCGCAGAGCCAGCGCTGTCCGAAGACGTTTCCGTGGTCATGTGGCCGGCATGACTAAACACCAAGGCACAAGGAACGCTGTTACCTTCCCACTGAAGTGGTACCTATTTATCTACTTGCAATTTCTTGCAAGGGTTCTTCATTCCTGCCCCTCATTTGTCTATCAAACTTGACAGGTCTTGAATCTGGTTGAATGCTGTTTGAGAAATCCGAATGGTTGCTATTCCTTTTTTGAAATAAAATAAGCTAGTCTGTACTGCCAAAGTGCATAACTCTTGCATTGGTCTGATGCTGTATTATTTACTAGCTCAGTGATCCAACGCCATTTGGGAGGAGTGTGTGTGTGTGTGTTTTAATGCGAATCATGTTTCTAGTCCTTATGGCCTTAGAGAAAAACCCAAAGTTGTAGATGACTTTTTGTTTTAGTTCTGTATCCAGAAGGCTGTTCTAAGAGTGCAGTCTCTTTGACAGTTCCATCTCTTTATCTCTAATAGTTGTTGGAGTGGATTAGTCCTGCAAGGGATAATACCCACTTCTGCATATCCTTATGCTCCTGCTATAAAATTTCTGCTGGTGATGTTGAGGGCGACATGCATTTTGCAGTGTTCCTTTTTTTTTTTTAAGCAAGATTCTAGCCCTTAAGGTGAAGAAGATAGGCTTGTGAGCCTATGAACATAGCTATGTGAAATTCCAGAACGAAGAGTATGCTTTTGAAGTGTCCTCAGCATAGTCCCCCTCTGATTAATAGATGCAGGATGGTTAAAAAAAAAAAAGGGAAAGAAAACCAATGTATGCAAGAATGCTTAATTTGCATAATTTACACAGCTAACAGAATCCAGCTTTTGTTTACTGAGGAATGTTGATTTATTGTAGCTGAACGGACACTGTCCCAGTGTGGAGTTTCTGACGGTTCTGGCACCAGTTTCTGAGAATACCTAGGCAAGTACGTAAATCAGCACATGGCTCGACTGCAGTTTCTTGGCCGTTGGTGATGATTTATGAAGTGCCTAACGGTATGCTTGGTGCCATATGACCAAGTCACAATGGCAAATCCCTGCCTATGGCTCACAGTGTATTGTGATGGCAGGCAAGGGAGATGACTCTGCTTTCTCTAGTCTTGCTCTGTTAAAGAGTTTTTAGTCCCCTTTACAATAGATTAAAATGCCTTCCTCAGTGGGTGCTGATGGCTTATAACTGTTTGTGGCTAGTAGCTATTGGACATACCTGTCAGTGGCAAGATGGGGGGACGTCAGCTGCTTGGTGCTGGAATGCTGCCAGGGAAGGAGAGAGGAAAACTGCATTTTTGCAATTTTATTTATTTATTAGATTTCTAAGCTGTCCTCCCGCAGAAGCGCCTCTGAGGCTCTAAAACACTGCTCTAAAGGCTAGTATGGTCTGGTTTCTTGACTTGACTTGAGGTGGTTCAAGTGGTTAAGACGCTGAACTGCAGGCTGTGGAAGGTCGGTAGTTCAGCAGTTCGAGACCCGAGTGTGCCGCATGATGGAGTGAGCTCCCGTCTCTAGTTCCAGCTCCTGCCAACCTAGCAGTTCGAAAGCAAGAAATTGCAAGTAGATAAATAGGTACCACTTCAGTGGGAAGGTAACAGCGTTCCGTGTGCCTTGGTGTTTAGTCATGCCAGCCACATGACCATGGAAACGTCTTTGGACAGCGCTGGCTCTTCAGCTTTGAAACAGAGATGAGCACCGCAACCCTAGTCGGAATTGACTGGCTTTCGAGCAAGGGAACCTTTACCTTTACCTTTTTAAGTAAATGGAGATTACCCAGAAGACAGTATAAGTTTCCAGTGCACTGGGGTACCTACAAACCTCCCCCAGGAAAGCGGCCTGCACAAAACCAGGCTTGTTAATGGAGACTCGGCTTTGGTCAGAGATTCTGATTGGCAGAGATGTTTTTTGTGGGTTGCAAGTAGAGAAGGAGGCTGTGCCATGAATGGCTACAGAGGCATCCCTGTACAGTTAGGGCAGTTGGTGGTTTTGTGTGCTAGCAATATCTTGGGTCACATTGGTGCAACCGTGCAAAAAGGCATAAGGCATTCGAAGGGGAAGCCCACCTATTCCAGCCACCTGTCCCCTTGAGCCTGCAGCATTCGGAACTGTGCTCAACAGCTGAAAATGCAGAAGGGTAATTGGCATCCAATGCCTAGTGCCAAATCCTGTGTTCTTGTTTAACTTCAGACTAGGTCAGTGACTCTTTGGGGTTGCAACCCAGCCAGAGGCAGTGCACTAAGTTGTGCCTCCATTTGTGTAAGATTAAAGTTCATGTTGTGGTTTTAAGGCATTTTGAGGGACTAGCAAACATTCCCGTGGGGTTGAGCTTCTAGCTACTGACATACCGATTGTAGAGGCTGGTAAATGGAGAAGACAAGTTCGTTGTTTTGGGGGTATCGTGAAAGTGGCGCGGAGCTTGGTGAACTGGCGGCTGCTTTGTGCCGAATAAATTTTTTGGACCAAGAGGTATTTCTGAAACAGTTATTTTTGGCTGGCTCCATGGTGTACGGGGAGGCATAAACTGAGATCAGCCTTTGGCAGTGCATTCTCTTTGGCAAAGTATCCTGCAAGATGCTCTACCATGGTGTGGGAAGTTGCAGTGGAGAGGTCTTGGCTCTGTCCTGTTATTTTATTCTAGTTTCAGTGCTGGTTGGGCTGGTGGGTTGAGGCTGAATGTCTCAGGAGCCCAGGTCTGAGTGCCAGCAAGGTCCAGCTCTGATGGATGGAGAGCTGCTAAGCTCCTGGGACAGCAGGCAGGTGGTTGGCTGGGAAACAAGGAGTGGCGCCCTCTATATAACCTGTGGCATTTGTATCCACAAGAGCATCATTATGTTAGAATTGCTTTGGTGGATCTGACCAAGGATCCATCTAGTCCAGCATCCTGTTTCCAGCAGTGGCCAACAATGCACTTCCAGAAACCCCCCATAGGCAACAGGCCTATCCACTTGCAGCCAAAGGCAGGCTGTCTTTGAACTTGGAGGTGCCATTTAGTTGACAGAGAGAACAGCCATGCCTTGATAAGACCCTACCACCACCATGCATTTCTCCACTTTACCATTGAAACTAACGTTCATTGGGCTTGTGGCAGAAAATCCCATTGGTTAATTTGAATGGTTTGCAGTTCCCTTTGCCAGCCAGTAGCCTTGGGGGTGTCCTCAGACGTGGAGGGCTGCTAGTTCAAGCCCCGTGCACAGCACCTGATTAAATGGACCAATGCTCTACTTGACTCATTGCAAATGGAATGGAACCCAAGCTGAAGCTTCCTGTTTGGGTACACTCTTGGCTTCCCCTCCCATGAACTCCTTAAAAGTCACTGCAGGTCCCTTTCCCTATAGGCCTAGAGAAAAGGTCATGGCAGTTGCACGTTCATACACAGGCTGTGTGTATGTGGTCCGCATTATGCTGAGCCATTTTCTGGGCCTTGTGGCTCCTCAACATTATTTTCTCCATGTTCTGGTTGATTTAGCGCATTGAAGGCACCTTAAGAGGTCATTACCAAAAGTTCTGAAGGAGCATAAGTGGAATGTGCAGGTACACATTGCTTGAAATGGAAAGGGCCCCTCCCAGTCTGAATATGAATAATGAGGAGTGTCTGGCAAGGATTCAGGCAGTGGGCCACCACTCCGCCCTGGCTGGAGGAGCGAGCTGCAGAGGGACCAACCAGAGCAGCCCCAAGACCTCCTGCACAGCATCAGGCCCAATGAGGCCACATGTGAATCCCTATCAAATCATCCGGCTGGGGCTTCCTCATTGGTATAAGCATCAAGGCATTTCTGCTTGCTGTGATAGACCACCTCTGCCTTGCATAGTATCCAGCTGCCTCAGCTTGTTTGCAGTGGATCTTCCCTTTGAGAATTGCGAAGCTCAAAAGTTTACATCCTTCCTTAGCAGTGGAAGCTGCCCTAGAGGCTATCATCCTGGGCTTTTGATTGCAGGGGCAAGATTAGTTTTGAATACTTCTCCCGTGTAAGGGAAATGAACCTTATATATTGTGCATGAGTGTGTTTGTTATTTATTTGCTTCATTTATACCCCACTTTCCCCCAAAATGGGGACCCAAAGCAACTTAAATGGTTCTCCTCAGTTCCATTTTATCTTCTCAAGGATAACAACCCTGTGAGGTAGGTTACACTGAGGGGGTGACTGTCCCAAGGTCACCCAGCGAGCTTCCAAGGCAGAGTGGGGATTCGAACCTTGGTCTCCCAGATCCTAGTCTGGCTCTCAGCTGTGTTTTTAGCACAGCCTTCTCCTTGATATGCTTCTGTACTACATGAAGAAAGCTGCAGTTTATTTTGAAAGGGGCCACCTTAAAAAAAAAACAAACAGCAAAAGAAAGCATGACCTCCACCTGCAGCGATATAGCCCAGAACTGTACAAGTCTACTCTTGGGCAGCTCATGTTCTTTCTCTGGCACAGGATATCTACCACCACCAACCTTGCAGTGTAGATGCTTTCTGCTTTTTTGTGTTCTCATATCAGGTGCCCTCAACTTACTGCATGCTTGCTCATACCAGTCCTTGAATTGTGATCCCATCTTCACAGACGTCTCAATATTTCTTAGGAAAGACGAAAAGGACCAAGGTGCAAGGCAGGGAGAGTTTATTTAGCTCCTATGGATTCCTACGCATTTCATTATGAGCTTTGTCAGGGGATCTTCTACAGGGATTTTTCAGCTCCCACCTTCGACAGGGTGGGAGCTGAAAAATCCCTGTAGAAGATCCCCTGATGAAGCTCATAGTGAAATGCATAGGGATCCATAGGAGCTAAATAAACTCTCCCTGCCTTGAACCTTGGTCCTTTTCGTCTTTCCTGCCCACCAGTGTGGTCATCATTTCCCCCCTCAATGTTTCTTATGCATAATTCTTTCCTGCACTGCTGGTCATGAGCACGAGTGCAGTCACCCAGTGCTCTTCTCCCTCCTGTCTGCTCATCACTATGGCAGCTGGGTCTGACACTTGACTGGCCATCAGTTTCCTTGGGCCAGCAGCCCCCCTGGGTTTGCTGCAGGGAGACATCTGGCATGCTTGGCCATCTGATTGCCTTAAAAATAATGGTAGTGAAGCCATTAAGGCACCAGGCAAGTCCCAAGAGTCAGGATAATACCAGAGAAAACAGAATTTTGCAATGAATCAGCAGCATTTTTGTGATCGCCAGCAAAATGCCTCCATTTTATTGGGTTTCTTTCTCTCTCTCTCTCTCTCTCTCTCTCTCTCTCTCTCTCTCTCTTTTGCAACTGAGTAATTTGCTAACACTGTCCATGCCATGCAATCAGAGTAAATGTGTTGGGCCTTGAAGTTAAGTTGGTGTGATATTTTTGCACTTCTTTAAAAAGAATACAACAAGAAAATTCTGGCCTTGCCACATTCTGTCTCTGGGGAAAATATTGCTCGTTTCTCTGTAATTGCACTATGAAACAGCACCCTTAGAACTAACAGCAACAAACTATTCTGACTACAGAGTTCACTGCTCCCTTTAAGCAAAGGATTTTTTTTTAAAGAGTAAGTTTAGGGTAAAACATGCAGTCACAATTAAATATAATGTGATGTTTGCAACCGATTCTGTCCTTTCTCCTGACCCACTTCACTGGCACAAGGGAAAGTGGCATGAGAATACTCGGAGGAAAGACCTGGCTGTGCTTTGGAACCTGCGACCCTTCCCCATCGAGAGAAGCCCTTCCCAAATATCCTCAGAAGAGCAATTTCTGAAGAGACACTTTCAATGCAGGAAGAAGGGTCATTATGACACTCTGAACAATGAGCTGGGCCAGACATGCTGTTCGGTTCGTTGGGAATCTCCAGTAGTCTCATGCTGATTGTTTTGAACTTGGGTTACTTGTTTGTTTAGTTAGTTTACTTGGGGGGGGGCATTTGTCTGTGTGCCCATGCCTGGAAGTCACGGTGACCTCTGGTGACTCCTTTTTGGGGCACGGAGGACATTCAGAGAAGTGGCTTGATAGCCTGCCTCTGGCCCTCCCAGCCCTGGTATTCTCTGGAGGTCTCCCATCCAAGTACTTGCCAGGGTTGGTCCTGCTTAACTTCCGAGATCTGACGAGGTCGAGCTTGCCTAGGCTATCCAGGTCAGGGCTAGTTAGTTTAATTTGATTGTGGTTTATTGTATGGCACCAGCATTGTATATAGGATGCTTTTATATATTTATAAATAATGTATATCCTGCTCTTCCATTCTTAATGTGAACCTTTGGGGTGCATTCTCAATAAGTTGAGACAATCACAGCATTACAATAAAATATTCTGGTCAACAAGCAGCTCCTTGTTCTCGCTTTAATCATACTGGGGGGCAAAAACGTATAATTATTTAAAACTGACAACGCTTAAAACCAGCATCACTTAAACTGCTTCAGAACGCATTGTAAATAACCCCTCCCAGCTCCCCCACTTCACAGGCTCTATTCCAAAAAGCTTCAAATCTCCGATAAGTGATGCTGGTTGGGGGTAAACACGTGGGAGATTTTTTTCTTCCCTTCTAGTGTGAAACTCCTAGACAGTTTGGCAGTCTAGCCCTGGGAAAGGATTGCCCTACCTGCTGACGGTCAGGGATAAATGAACAAAGAAGTACTTCACTCCCAAGTCCATCTCCTTCTGATATAGGGGGACATTTGGGGTGGGGAAGGTGTGCCTCTCCCTCACTGTGATTATGTAAGCTGTTATAAGCTCAAGCAAAGCCCATCCCTGTCAATTTTCCTTTCAGATTCTTTCAATGATGTGCGACTGCCCTCAACATTGCTCTAAGAGGGCACTGGGTATGCTCAGTATTAATCAGGCTGTTCTTGGACTCACCTCTACATTTAGAAATCAGCGTGTTCTGTTTTTCCTGGATGCTGGGAAATCTCCAGACTAAATCCCTATCTTGTTTTTGGCTGGACTGTTTTAGTCCCTTGCTGGTATACATGGGTTTACTAAGTTGGTGTTAGATGGAGTAGAACAGAAAGACAAACATTCATTGTGCAAAATGTACGTGTGTGTGTGTGTGTGTGTAAATGTATGGTGCTGCCTTGTACAGATTCAGACGATTGGTCCCTGCAGCTTAGCATTTCTTTACTCTGACTGGCAGTAGCTGTCCAGGAATTTCCTATCATCTGACAACTGAGGTGCTTTTAACTGGAGATTCCTTAGATTGAACCTGGGACCTTCTGCATGCAAAATAAGTGCTTAACTGCTTGACAGCATAAAGGTTGGCCCATAATGCACTGCAGTGGTTGAAAAGTGGCAAGTCTACATATGTTTCAATCTGTACTGGCTAGCAGGCTTGGAGTATCAGGTACAGGCCAGGCAGTCCAAAGGTCAGGGTTCCCGAAGTCAGGCAAGGCAGAGTTGGTGGTTGAGTGTCTATCATACACTTTGCGTCCATGCCTAACAGCCTCTCTTGGCTGGTTTTTATGGCCATACACTTAAGGGTTATGCTTGTAGCGAGCTGTTCAGGAATAATCCTGCAACTATTCATCTGTGTTATTGGTAAGCAGCTGGCGTCAGGCCAGGAGGCATGCACTTTGCCGTCTCTCCTGTAGCTCTGTTCTTAGCCTCCATCTGTGGTGCTCTAAGGATATGGGTGATACTGGAGGGCTGGAAACAGCCAACTGAGTTTCATCTGTTGAATCAGGGCTGGAGGGTGTTGGTGGCTCTGCATCAGCTGTTGGCTGTGAACTCTGACAAGACTGCCACTCATCTTCCTGCTTGACAGCTTCTGCTGACTCAGAGCTGGCTACACGGGGCTCCTCTTCTCCTGAGGAGCCCTCGCTATCACTGAACCTTGGCTGACTCATGACTCAACCATTATGTACCCTAGGTACCCAGTCTGCTGTGTCAAATGTCTTATATACTCTGTCAGTTTCTCTGCTGGGGAAGTGCTGTCCATGGTAGCTGCAGCAATTCTCTTGATTTGTCAGCTGTATGTTACACTGTATGGTCTTGCTTTTGGCCAGAACTCAGTAGTGGATCAATCTGTGCTGGATGTCTCTCTGGTTCCAAGTTCAAGGCCAATCTGAACTTGTCAAGTGGGCACAGAGAGAGTGATTGAGAAGTAGACAAACTGGGGGAATAGGCAGAAATACAGGTGACTGGAGGCATTAGGGGGCAGAAGATTTTTAGGTGCATTTTTTCTTTGAGTTCCGCAGTGCTGATTGGGAGTGAAACAATTTTTATAAACCTCTGCCTTGGCTGAGTTTAAGTGGTGGTGGTGAAGTACTGTCCCCTCAAATCAAGTGTGCTTCTAAAGCAAACTTTCCCTGACAGAGCATGGGAACGTCATTTAGGAACGGGTGTCGGCATGCATCTCTTTTCATTGCTTGGAACTGAGTTAGCAATAAGGAACTGGAAACCGGTCAGCCAAATGCTTATTTTGGCAGTGAACTGGATGCAGGAAAATCCATCCTTAAGTGGTGCTGCTATTTATACATGGCAGTCTTGATTTACAAAGTGCTGCACAATTCTGGATTCCTCCCCCACCCTTGTCAGGCTTGCCTGATGTAGCCACACTTTCCAGGGGTCCCCTAAGAGAGCCATGGCAGATAAATTAATTCAGTAAAGATTGGGCTGGTAGGGTAGAAGGTGGTCTTTGGTAAGGTATGGGTTGTGCAGTACCAAAACTGACCCGGCAACTCCGTAGATAGACTTCTGTTTGTCAGATTGTATCTTCTGGGTCTGAGTGTCTCTGAGTATGTGCAGAATACCTTTCCTTTGTAGAAGGGAATGCGTCCTTGCCTGTCTGGGCTGTCTGCAGGTTGTCTGTTTTCCACACAGAAGGTCCTGTTTTCATTTGCTGCCACTTACATAGTTTTTGGGAGAGATGTTGCTCCATCTGAAATCTTGGAGTGGATGAGACAGAGAAAATGGACTGGTGGACTGGTTAGGTATGTCAGCTTCACTTGTTTGCAGTTATACTGGTTAAGAAGTAGCCTGGGAACAAATACCAGGATTAGCTGGGTCGTCTGCATGGTTGCTGGGAAATGCTCTCTTATGTGCGCTCTCTGACATATGTACTTGCTGCTGTCTTGACTAGTGAACCCTGCAACATGGTGCCATGGTCCTGGTATGAAGTCCCAGAGTTCTATGTTGCAATGCAGTGTCCATGCAATGGAAATTCTTGGCACATGCATGGATGCTGCATGGCAAATACAGCCATTACCACACATAACATCTTCGTGCACAGGTGTGCACTATGTTAGGACATTTATACACACTCACAGTGGACATAGATTGGCTATGAGACCCCCCCCCCTTGTGTCTTCTTATTCCAGCAATCTAACAAATCTGTTTGAACCACCTGTCTGGCCGGGTGGCTGATGCCTAACGTGTGATTGTGCTAAGGATCATACCAAAGAGTCTCATTGCTTGGTTGGGCCTTGGGTCGCAGGCTGCCGGGTGCAGATTGAAGCATGTTGGCCAGCTATGTGGTTATGCTTCTATAAACACTGACTAAGGCAAAGAGATGAGCTTTCTGCAAATGGTTGGCCACAGGTCAGATTAAGATTAGCATTTACAAACAGAGGAACAGCCTGAAAACAGCTTTATCTGCTCTCCAGCCTGAAAAGTATGATGGATTGGAGTTCTTGACACTTCTGCTGACATACGGAATGTGATCTGACTGCAGATATTAAAATACCTGACCTATATCTCAATCTGGAGTGGTTTAGTCTGTTGAAATTAATATGGATTTATTCTCAAGTAGAACTGCTGGATTAAGTTGATTAATCAGCAAGGGACAATTTTAACCTGGAAGGCTTCAAGTTTAGGGTGCATCTGTTTGTTTTTAGAGACCGTTTTGGTTCTGGTGTGTTGTTGCAACAGGGAGTGAAATACTGACTGCATTAAAGGTGACCTTCCTTTTCCACAATGCATTATTTTTTATGTGGAAAAGAGGCTTGAGATAGAAGTCTTTGACAGAATTCTCTCTGGAGTAGTTAATCCGTCTGGGCTTTACCATTTCAGACTACTGGAGAGGGGGGATCATGCAACAGAGTACTCCTTCAATATCAGATTCCACCATGCATATAGAAAACTAGATTTTTAGGAGGAAGGTAACATGACTCCCTGGCATGCTAGTTTTCTATGAGCATGGGACTTATGTGTATGTCTCCGGAGAAGCATTTTCATGTCAGTCAGCCTGAGTGCAATTGAGAAACAGGTTTACTGCCTTGCCAAGAGCTGGGCCTTTGAATGTTAACATTTTCTGGCATCCCTAGGTGGAGGTCTAGATTTGAGACTTGGCTTCCTCCAAGAGTGGAGGGATCTGTCCATGGTCCTGAGCTTGCAAGAAGGGCTAATGATGATTTGCTCAACAACCTCAGTTTTTTCCTTTTCAGTTTTTGCCCTTTGCTGCTTTCCATTTACCTTTGTTCATTTTCATTAGGCTCACCTGGCTGGTCCACAGTGGAAACCTCTGTGCTCTGTAGTCAGTGGGGTTTGTGTGGGACTGAAAGCATTACTTGGTAGGTCGATCAAAACTTACGTTGATTAATTGGAAATGACCAATTTTAATCCATGGGACTATGCTTCAGAGCACGGTGGCTTGAGCTGTCGTAATTCAAGTGTCCTACAATAAAATAAAAATAGGACAGAAAAAAGTTAAAACCCTTTGTGGTTTTTGTCTGTTAAAAAGTGAACTATCTCATGTTTTCTTCAGTGTTTAAGAAGGGTCCCTGCACTGAGGTTTGGATACTACACAGTGGCTTTTAATGTTTTAGCAGACTTGCTAATTTTAATCATTGTTTTAATTGTTTGGGATTTTGATCTTTGGTGCAGTCCTTGCGGGGTGTTTTGAACCACTTCAGATGGCAGGAGAAAGTAGGGTGCGTATTCTTCAAGCAAAATAAGTAACATTTTAACTTAAATCAGTCAACTAATCATGTGCCTTTTAATCAATTTGTCAGTTTATCTGTTTTCATCCTGCCCTTCTTCCCCGAAGCTCAGAGCCATGTGCGTGGCTTCTCTTCTGCATTCGATCCTCGCAGCTACCCTGATAGACAGCCCAGGGTCACTCAGCAAGCTTCAAGGATTTGATCCAGGGTCTCCTAGGTCCTCCTCCAAAATTCTGATCAATGACACCACTTTGGCTCCTGTAGGTAAAAATGTAATGAAGCGGCAGCTCTGACGATCCAGTGATCTCTCCAAGTGGGGAGAGGGATTGCTTCAAACAGCGTGCAGTGTTGGCATGATGGGGGAGGGGGAAGCTGGGCTTCTGACACGAGGACCACCTCTCTGCAGCGTGGCTCTACTCCCCCTGCAGACAGAGGAGGAAAAGGGTTTAGAATGCAG
Organism: Gekko japonicus; assembly: GCF_001447785.1. Lineage (NCBI taxonomy): Eukaryota > Metazoa > Chordata > Lepidosauria > Squamata > Gekkonidae > Gekko > Gekko japonicus. The sequence goes on from NW_015164186.1 coordinate 1,478,269, forward strand.
GTGCCCCACTCTGCTTGCAAAGGGAGACCAAGCCAGTTCTGTCTCTTCTGGAGAGAGCGAGGGCACTGCTGGAGGGCAGAGCTCAAGCCATCATCTGCCTGCCTCTGGCTGTTCCTCTTGCAGCCTTAGAGGGCTACCAGCAGCAGTCCTTCAAGGCTGCCCAAGGAAGCAGCACCTCTGGCGTTGCTCCTTTCAGACTGCACAAAGGACGGGGGGGGGGATGCCTCCAGGCAGGTGCGTCTCCTCCAATGCTGTGGGGAGATGTCCCAGTGGTCCAGTCCCGGCTGAAAGAAAGCACTTCCCTGCTGTGGTCGGAGGTATTGGCTCCCTAATGAAGGTTCCCAAAATCCGCTCAGTCACCTTCTCTTGGGCGGGCTGGCAGCCCGTGTGCAGGAGACTGTCGGCACCTGAATAATTTAACAGCCTGCAGAGCGGCAATGCAGACCGGCCTGGCCCACCCCATGTCCCTGTCTAAGAAACACCCCTCCTGCCCGCGCTCCTCTCCCTCCAATCTATCTTTCAAGCTGTCAGTCAAAACAGAGGGAGCAGACTTGGATGGAACAAGCTGCGCTTCGTTTAGGAGTGAAATGCACACTGCAATGGATGCCGCTCCTTAGCATTTAGGAAAGAAAGCCCTGGGCCACAATGGGGGTGGGGCATGCATGTGGATGCTGGGTCTGCGTGGTGTGAGTGTGTGTGCATACCTGCAAAACAGCTCCCTATGCATTGCATCCCTTCTATGGAGGCTGGCTGTTGGCTATCATGAATTGCAGGTGGATCATTTTTCTATAAAAGAGTGAACGGCAGAAAAGGGGATGCCAGTCAGGTAGGGGCTGAAGTCCCATTGTGCCCTGGAAATCCTAGCGTTGGGAGAGAAAAGCAGTTTTGGAGACTCCTTTCAACTGTATCCTCTGACTTTGTCTCGTGGACATTAATGGGAACCCCTGAAGACCCTCTCCACATAGCCTCGTTCCTTCCACCTACTCAGCACTACGCGAGGTTCTGTTTCTTGGTGCAGTGTCGGAGTAGGACAAGCGAGGGGCTTCTGAGTTATGGGTGGGGAACAATTTGAAAGTCCTCCCCTCCCAGATTCTTTAAGTGAGTTGTAACAGATTTGTTTACTGCTGATAGCTCAAGGATCTTAAGAGGCCTGAGAAAGCTAATTCTTGTCCCCCTTCTGACTCTCAGCTGCTCTCAACATTCTGTGTTCCGGGAGCATATTCAGTCCCAGGGACTTTCTACTTTTGTGTGTGCTTGTGGGTGGTTAATTTTAAAAGTCCCTTGAATTTGTAGAGACCACATTTCTGGATAGTTTTTGCTACTTTCATGATCCTAATAGGGGCTAACCAGCTTATTGTTAGTTATCAAGAGGGGGGAGGGGGCATTACAGGATGTCAGAGTTATTGCTAGGAGTGTTGAGACAGAGGCGTAATGAATCCCATAGCAGTAATGATACCCTCGAAACAGGACAAATGATCTGTGTGGTTCAATCTCTGGCTCCCGGCGGTCTTAAGTAGGAATAAAGGATGGCAGAGGAGAGCTTTGCCAAAGTCCTAGCATCTTTGCTTGTCTGTGTAGGCATTGCTGAGCTTGATGGACCAATGGTCTGCCTTGGTGAAAGGAAGTATCTTCTGAAATAAGAACCAGATGGCGTAGCAGTTTCCACACAGGCTGCAAGCTTGTTTCCTGGCAGTGGACAAGCCATTTATGGGGGCAAATATCCTTTCTGCCCTTCAGTTGCTTATCTGGAAGGGGTTGTGGCTTGGTGGCAGAGTGCACACTTTGAGTGCAGAAGGTCCCTCAAAATGCAGAAGATCCCTCAGTCTTTGGTCTCTCCAGTTTCAAGGATAACAGGTAGCAGGGCTCTCCTAGGCAAGGTGGACCAGGGGTCAGATACTTGGTCTGCAGTGGCTTCATATTGAATCCACATTGAATATATTGAACGTTCTATAGACTTCCAAGTTGGATCAATGCTGTTTGGTTGAAGTGTACTTTCTTAATTGGTTCTTATTTTGTTATTTCTCCAAGGAGCTCAGGTTAGCACCCGTCCCCCGTTTTAGCCATGTAACAGTACTGTAAGGTAGGTTAGGGTGAGATACAGTGATTGGCCCAACGTAATCAGGACTGAGTGGGGATTTGACCCTGGATCTTTCCAGTCCTGGCCTGAAATCCTGACCACTGTGCTACGCAGGCGGCTCTGATATTTTACTGCAATGGGGAACGAAGAAGGAGATGATGGAAGGATGACCATAGCTTAAGGGAGTCACAGGACAGTCCCAAGCAGAGGTCCACCTTTCTATGTTAATTGAAATCAATTAGCTTAGAAGGATGCAAGTCTCCTTAGGTTCGCGTGGTTAGTGTAGCATAGTGGTAATGAGCTAGAGAAATTGCTGGGTCCAATATGTTCCCGAATTAAATCTTTAACTCTGAGTGAGACTTCAGGTAGTAATCAATTGCTGTGCTCAGTCTACAATGCAAGAGTAGCATTGCTGGCCTACCTTACAGGGGTTGTTGGTAGGACTGACATTTTGGCGTGGGTGAGGTCAGCCCCTCCCATGTGCTTCCTTAGAACTTTAATTACTTAGGAAATGTGTGTGCAGCCTCTCCAGAGACCTGCTTTAGATGTGACTGTGACAGGCCCATGTTCAAAAAGAGGGCTCTGCCATGGATCTCTTGTATGTAGGATGAATGTCTGGCCTCCCTACAATGTAGTACTGTTGGCACACCTGGGCTCAAGCCTCCATTTGGTGAGATCCTAAGTGTGTGTGGTGTGGGGCCCACGTGGGGAGTTGGGCTCCCAGCAGGACTGGGGCTAGAGCAGGGTAGGGAGCTAGGGCACTTTAGGGTTGCCAACCTCCAAGTGGCTCCTGGAGATTTCCTGCTGATTATGGGTGATCTCCAGATGACCAAGCTCAGCTCCCCTGGAAAAAGTGGCTGCTTTGGAGGGTGGACTCTGTGGCCATTATACCCCACCGGGGTCCCTCCCCTTCCTGATCCCCACCCTTCTCAGTCTCCACCCCCAACATCTCCAGGTATTTCCCAACCCAGAGCTGGCAACCCTAGAGTAGTTCCGTTGCAGAAAGTCAGTCTGGAGGCAAAGGCCCTGGGCTGGCCAGGAGCTGAGCCGGGGGTGGGGTGGGGTGGATGGAAATCCAGGCAGGTAAGTGGATAGGGCAGCTGGAAGCCTGTGGGGTGGCAGTGGGTAGGCAGGGACATCAAGGAGGAAGAACTGGGATGCATCAGAAACAGAGATATAAACTTTCTGGGAATGCTGAAGCCATGGGGGAAATGTACCATGTGTGTTCCGGTTTCCTTTAGAAATGAAATGACCTAGTAGAGGTGAGAGCTGCACGGTCCAGTTCTGGGATTAATTTTAGAACATACATCTAGCTGAACCAGAAGGCACAGCCGGGCAAACTCCCAAAGCATTAGAAAATCCCTCTGCCTAAGGAAGAGGTGGATTGACAGGCAGAGAGACCTAAGTCTGGGATTTCTACCTACAAAGGCCACTGATGTTCTGCTGGGGAAGGGATCAGAGAACTGGCTCGGGCAGGTGCAGCAGTGTTTGCAAACAGAAGATGTAGTAGAGACAGGCCTTGAGCTCATATCTCTGCATTACTAAGTGCCATGGGACAACGCTTGTCCAAATCCAGCCAATACTTCAAAGAACTCGGGGTGGAATGTGTGGTCTTTTTCCACTTATCCTTACAACAGCCCTGTGAGGTCGGAGAACCTGAGGGGGAGAATAATGGCTCAAGGTCGTGTGGTAAGGTTTGCATCTGAGTCGAGATTTAAACCTGAGTCTCTCCAAGGCCTAGTAACACATTACATTTTCTTTTTTGGTCTTGGTATGTCCTGAGTTGAGTCACAGACGCCTTTTGGGAATTCCGTGCTTTCCAGGTATGTAGGGGGCCTGATCTGGATGTGGGTCATAGCAGTTGGGCAGAAGATGCCTAGAACTTTCCCTTTGCCATGCTCCCGACCTGAAATGGCCCTGGGGAGCTACTGTTTGCTTCACTGGGGGGGGCGGGGATGGCTACACATGTAGTGATACAGCTACATGTCGCTTTCCCCAAATGAGCAGCTAGGGTCCCCTGGGGCAATTTCGGAGTTGTAGAAATGGCATGGGGAGTGGTGGGAATTTCTAAGCCACTTCCAGATTGGGCTCCCATGTGCCTGGGAACCAGGGACCTCCCAGAACACATCTGTGACCTGACCCAGACACTGACCCGGGAAGAATGTAAGCTGTAGTTGGACCTTACTGGGCAATGCTGGCTCAACAAGTGTTTTCTGTGCAGTCTTCTCTTAATGGCTGGATGCTGATCCAAGGCAGGGGAGGAAGCAAAACAAAGTTCTGTGCGGTGAAAGAATCAGGAGCCCCAGTGGAGATGGGAGCCCCCCTCCCACCCGGTCAAAGAGCTTTGCTGCCCAGCGCACCCCGTTCTTGTTTTGAGCTGCAGAAATAGGTTACCGATTCCTCCAGCTGCAGCATCCTTTTTTTTGGATGCTGGCAAAAACTGATGAGTCGCCAAAATACCGAAGAGAGATCCATAAATATCCGTGGAGGAGAATGGGGCCGCTTTGGCTGTGTGTGTGCTTGAGATCTGGGACTTCGAAGCACTGCAGCCCTTGGCTTGATGAGGCAGGCATAAAGCACCGAGTGTGGAGCAGAAGTCTCTGGGTCGGCAGAAGGAAAAGCAACAGTGAGAACAGCCAGAAGGAGGGAGAGCAACCAAGGCAAAAACTGGACTGGGGTGGGTGGGTTTGTGCTGGCAGACGGCTGTAGGTGTGTGAGTGTGCACAAGTCCGTGTGTATATTTCCATATCCAAGTGGTATATGTTCTTGGGACTGTGTCCAGGTGATTGCACGGGCTCTGGTTCAGGCAGCTAAAGCACTGCAGTGAGACAGCACAAGAGAAGGCAGGACCCAGATTTGCTGCAGCGGTAATGAAGCTCTTGTAGGACTGCTTATGTGTCGGCAGCCGGGAAAGGGGGCAGGTTTGACCTGGCGCCTCCTGGATGTTACAGCAAAGAGCCGGGACAGTTGCCAGATGATAATGCAGTAATGCAAAGGGGCTGGGGGCTGTCCGGATCATGCACATTTCCCAGGGTCTCTTCCTTGCTCCCTGAGGCAGCCTCTCTGGTCTGCCTTTGCACCAGTAAGGCTTGCAAAGAGCAGGCTGGAGCGAATGCAGGCACGGCAGGGTCGGCTAAGGACACCGGAAGGTGAGCTGAGGGCTGTGTTTCAGCCTTTACACTGTCCTCCCCATCTTCCCTAAAGTGACGGGAATAAAGAGCTTCCCCCCCCCCCCCCCCGGCCACCATATTCACACACTGCAGTTTCTGCCAAGGAGAGATCCTGGGATGCCCATACTGTGAAGTACCGCAACACGTTTAGCGTTTGTGTGTGCTTGCCAGTGTATGCCGCGAAATGGCTCCAGGCAGCAAAACATCTAGTCTGTCGAGGGTTTATTCCACATTTATCACCTTGAGATCTGAGGCTCAAAGCCAGCATGAAAGAGACTGTATTCTAGGGCAGCTGAGCCATTGGAGAATTTGTTCAGATTTCCTGAACAGGGATTACTTTTGAGAGGGGGGGGGGGGGGGCCTGGGAATCTGCAGACATTTTGTTTAACTTTCAAAACATCAAGAAGTTACCAGCCCTCGTGGGGTTTTTTTTTAGAATTTTGTGGGCATTATGGTTAGAAAGCGAAAAAGCTTGCACGCTGGGTGTTTTGGTCAGTTCTAACAAAACACATGAAATTTTGGGATTCCCCCCCCCCCCCCGGATTACAGCCTCTGCATAGCATCCCCAGAAAACAAACCCTCTAGCCCTTGGTTGTTTAGAGAGACAAACTGCCCTAAGGCCAGACTCTGATAGTTGGCCATCCCAGCTGTTATGAATGGACCCATCAGACTGGTTTTGCCCATAGACCCCTTGTCCGGTGGTTGACTGGGCATAACAAAAAGACATTTGTGTTTTCATAATGAGAAACCTACTTGCAGGACGGAGTCTGAGGCCAGTGTCCTGCAGAAAGGGGGCATCTACTCGTCCGTGGGTACTGGACTATCACTGTACTGTAGCGTTATCACTCTGAGTTGCCTTGTCTATGTAGGAAAATTTTCATCATGAAGCGCTGTTATAGTGGAACCTCATAACCATGTGTGGATTAGGCTTGCCAACCTCCAGGTGAGGCTTGGAGTTCTCCCAGAATTGGAACCGATCTCCAGGTCCTTTGGAAGGTGGACTCCATGGCATTATACCCCACTGAGGTCATGGCCCTCCCCAAACTCCTTCCTGCCCAAGCTCCCCCCCCCAACCCCCAGGCATTTCCCAATCTGGAGTTGGCAACCCTAGTGTGGATGTATCTATGTTGTGGTGTGAGAGAACAGCAGGTTTTCCGTTTGAATTTGGGATGCAGCAAAGCTGGGAGGTTTTGGCTGGAGTTACCTAAAATGGTTCTTTGGGAATCCAATGGAAGAATAGTAGTTGTGCAGCCTGTTCTAAGAACTACTGCCTTGTATAACTGCAGATAAAGAGATATTACCAGGGCATCACTGGTCTCCAGTGCTTTCTTGCTGAAAAGGGATCTGAATTTTGTAGCACCATCCCTGGATTTCTCGCCTCTCTGGGGAGTGCATACAACAGTGTGGGTTAAAGGGGCTCAAAATATCAGACAAGAGCTATACTGAGTTTTTATGACGATGAATCAGCCCCTATGAGAAGTATTTTGGACCTGGAAAAAAGATATTTATAGACCATCACTTCTGCTTGGATTATATTTTAAAACCATAAAAAGGGGGGGAAACTGATTAAAATGAGTAATTCAAATACACTTTCCCATTGTACAGTTAATATAATGTTACAAGACCTGATGTGGTATAGTGGTTGGGATACCAGATTAGAATCTGGGACACAGGTTTAAATCCTGATTTAGGCATGGAAACTTGCTGGGTGACCTTGGGCCAATCATATACTCTCAGCCTAACCTACCTAACAGAATTGTTATGTCGGTAAAATGGAGGTGAGGAAAATGATGTAAGCTGCTTTGGGAATATAAATGAAGTAAAATAAATATTTTACAGACAAACATGTACGTATGAATACACACAGATCTGCCTTATACTGGATCAGCCCACTGGTCTACCCTGATTTGCAGAGGTTCTCCAGGGTTTCAGGTGGTGGCCTTTCACATTTACCTGCTACCTTGATACTTGTAACTGGAGATGCTGGGGGACAGATCCCAAGACCTTCTGCATGCAAAGCAGATGTTCTGTCACTGAGCAGTGGGCCCTGTTATTCAGTATAACAAGGCAGAGACAGTGAATTGCAACAAACAGAGAATTTATACAACCAGGAGGAATCTCAGGTTTTTTAAAAGGTCTTTCTCTGAAAATGCAGCCGACATCCTTTGGTACTACAGAATTGCCTGCCTTGTTTAGGGATAAAAGTCTTCGACACCAGGCAACACTGCAGACTTGAAGACTGAGCATCCACACCTTTCTAGAAACAGAGGGCAGTTAATTGCTGGCTGAGCAGTGGCCCAGATCCAATTACAGTTAGTTATGAGTGACTGAGGTCCTGGTCACACGAGCAGGATGATCTGCTGCTGAAGGGAGGCAAATTAGAGCCGGGAGCAAAAAGAACTGCGGGAGCACGATCTGACGTGCCCCTGCGGCTCTGTGCTCCGGCAGCCGATCACACGTCGTGCAGCAAACCGGCAGTAGCACGATTGTGCACATGTGTGGGACGGGGAATGGCGCTGGCCGCAACGGGCTACCAGTGCTTCCCTGACCAGACACCTGGAGTTGCCGCGCATCATCCGGAAGGTAGTGCTCTGTTGCTATTACCTTTTAAATGCGCGTTTTCGGGCCGAAGGGACGGATCGGGGACGGGTGCGTGATGCTTCCCAGATGTTGCGGTGTGATTGCGCCCACTTGATGTGCCCCCGATCCGTCCCTCTTGCGGGGCAAATCCTCCCATGTGACCGGTGCCTGAGTAGATCAAACTAGCCGTGATATGGCAGAACCTCCCTACTGTGTGTGTTGAAAGTTTTCTAGCAGATACTTTGAACATTGGGAAGAGTTGCTTTGGAAGGGTGTGCTTAACTGTTGTCTCTTGTGCTTCCCCTAATTTAAATTGGCCCCTAAAATTATAGTTAGCTCAGTGGAGGGGGGGGCACTGGCATTGTACTTCTTGCTTTTCCTCTGTGGAGCTAATTGCTGGGTGGTGTGAGGGCAATTTAAGGGGAGAAAAAGTTAACGCCTCCTCAGCGACCCTACTGCTAACTTCAGAGCTGCCCCTTGGGTCTGGTAATGGGGCTGAAGTAGGGCTTCCCACTCTGGGTTGGGAAATACCTGGAGATTTTGGGGGTGAAGTAGGGATGCCCACCTCCTGGGGGGCACAGGGGAATCCCCTGGAAATACAGCTCATCTCCTGATGACAGAGATCCTGTGAAGAAAAGTGATGCTTCGGAGGGTGGACTCTACGGCATTGTACCCCACAGAGGTTCCTGTCATCCCCAGGCTCCATCCCCAAATTTCAGGGAGTTTCCCAACCTGGATCTGGCAACCCTACCCCCACATCCCCTGCCAGTGGCCAGGGTGAACCTGGCAGCCCTGAGGTGAGTCCTCAGGAGGGTGAGGTTTGGGGAGAGAAGCCACCAAAGCAAGGTATCATGCCATAGAGTCAACCCTCCAAAACAGCCATTTTCTCCAGGGGAACTGATCGTGATCATCTGGAGATCAATTGCAATAGTGGGGGGGGTCTCCAGGTGCCGCCTGGAGGTTGGCAGTCCTGGGCTGAAGGCTCAGTGGATTGGAGCTGGTATATGTCAATAAAAGGCTTTGGATTGGATTGGATTGGATTGGAGCTGTAGTGCAGTGTAGCTCAACTGGTGCTGTAGCTCAACCTCTGCTTTGCATACTGAAGTTACCAAGTTCAATCCACAGCATCTTCAGTTAAAAGGATCAAGTGGTAGGTGATGTGAAAGACCAGGGGCTGAGACTCTGGAGAGCCACTGCCAGTCTGAGTAGACAATACTGACCTTGACGGACCAGGGGTCTGACTCAGCCGGTGCGTTCAGACGGGGCGTTTCTGCCGGCATAAACGCGATCACACTTACCTCCATCTTCCAGATCCCTCCGGTGGACGCCCGCTCACATGCTGCGGGCGTCGGCGTGTTTTTTTTTAAAGCACAGTTTGAGCATGCGCATAGGCAGCCATTCACAGAATGGCGATTTTTGTGCATGCTCAAAACCCCCCCCCCCATTACATTTAAACTTTAAAGGTAAGGACTTACCTTTAAAGTTTAAAGCCCAACCTGGCCTCCCTGTAGTCCCGGACTCCTCCGGGAAGTTAAACTAAGGGCTTTACCCCCCCCCCCAACAAACGCTCGGGGCGAAGCTTCGCCCGAGCACATATCGCTTACTTTTTTAAAAAAATGGCGGGGGAAAGCCAGAAGCCTCAGGCTTCCGACGGAAGTGTCTCTGCAACGTTGGAGAGCGATCAGACGCCGGGGTGCACCGTTTACAACTGTTGTACTCTGGATACCATCACTTGGGGACCTAGTGGCAGAGTACAACGGTTTAAAGGGCTTTACACCGGTTAGGGACAGGAGGCAGATGTTCGTCTTGTGAACGCCGGTGAGTACACCGGTTGCAACCGGAACCCTAACCGATGTAAAGCCCCCGTCTGAACGCACCCTCTGTATGACAGCTTCATGTGTATGTGGTAATTTTTAAAAAGTACAGGATATTTTATTTGGGGCTTTCTCATATCACGTTGATTTGGATTGTAACTTCTTTTTGAAAGCAATAGGACTTAATTTAGTTAACTGGCTTCCTTGGAACATAATCAGCATGAACTGCAACTAGATTGGGGCTGCTATTTCTTGCCGAGGTGAAAACCGAGGGCGTATGTTCAGCTGTCATTTGATTTCTGTGGGAGGCCTTCCAAGTGAGAGTAATTCCTTTGCCTCTGTGCCCTCCTATCTTTGCTGATTGGTCAACAGGTCAGGCATATTTATAGCTGGGCCCAATGACAGATGACCTTGATAATAAGCAATATTCAGTCACAAGACCACATGACTGATTATGTCAGATTTATGAAGTTTTGACCTCAAAAGCAGTACATTTTGCCTCAAGGTTTTTTTATGCAGAAAATCAGGCTTTAACTAAAGGAGCATGAGCTCTGTTTTCATATATAGACGGTAACATGTTGGTTTCTGTCAAAGGCAGTTTGAATCCAATATTTTCAGAAAGAGAAATTTCATACAGCTGATTTAAAATAAAAATAGAAACAAAATACTGGTTTAATTTATAAAAATAAAAAAGAAATTTAAACCTGTCCTTCATTTTATTTATTAATTTATTAATAGCATTTGTTGAGTATCTTTCCTTTGAGGCTCAATATGGTTTCCTTTCATCATGCAAACATCCATAGACAATGCTGCCCATTTAAAATCTCCATACAATTCACATCCTGGCCTTCGAACCAATCAAATGCTGCCTACTGTAAATCTAGCAAAATCACCAGAAAACCCTCTGAAATAATACTGCCTTAGAGGCGGAGCTGAAAATGGAGCTAAGACCATGCAATCCTCACCTCACATGCCAATCTGCCTGACAAAAGGGAAGCCGTCACTAAAAAGGCACTGAAAGTGAGTAGCTCTAACATCTCTAAAACAAGGGACAGTTTGCAGGAAAGAAAACGGCACATGGGCTCACAGGGTCCTTCAGATGCATTCCACTAATTTGCTTTGGGCTATGCAGGGCTCTGGGAACATCTGTAGGATAGTGGCTTCTGGTGGCATAATTCTCCCCCTTTTCTCTGCTTTCCCCTTCTCTTGTGTCTAGTCTCTTAGAATGCAAGCCTGAGGGCAGATCCTGTGTTTTAGTTTGATTTATGTGGTGTCTATTTACTGTAAGCCTGCTGGAAATAATAAATGGAGGAGGAATTGCTCCCTCCTCCTCTTTGTCACCAGGAAAGTTAACTGGGTTTCCTGGAAATGAAGGGAAAGTATCTGGGGGCCAAAGTAGATGTTTCCTTTTTTAAAGGGTTGGGTCCAGGTTCCAACTTGGGACCCAACTCGAGGTCCCCACAGCCACACAACAGCTGCAGGAAATGGCTACTAAAAAATAAAGCAGAGCCGATTTCAGCTTGGTACACTGTTGAAGGGCTGCTGCCTCCCCCCCTCAGTCATTTTCTTGTGTCAAAACAGTGTGTGTGTGTGGGATTGTCGTGTAGTGGGTTAGCCGCATGGACGAAGGACAAAGACTGGCATAATGCATAGCACGCTTTATTGGTACACAACACGAACTGTTGCTAACGGCCGGCAGGCAAACTATATACACTCTTGGGGACACACCCCTGGGCCCCGTTGGTGGGTTTGAATCTCCCGCCACTGTGCCCATTGGTTCCCCAGTGGAGGGACTAGGAGCCTAGTCCCTATTGTTATCCCAGAGTCAAGCTCTGGGATATTCGCTGGCCCCTGGTGGCGGTCAACGGACACAACCGGGATGTTCTCTCATTTTTGCTGCTCCAAGTGGAGTATTCTATGCACATGGAATAGCAAAAAATAGGGAAATAACCCCCCCCCCCCAGCACTTTTTCAGTGCAGGAAGTAGCTGTGGGGGAGGAGCTCTTTCTCCCCCTGCAGTGACATAAAGGTAAAGGTAAAGGTTCCCTTGCTCGAAAGCCAGTCGAGTCCGACTCTAGGGTTGCCGTGCTCATCTCCGTTTCAAAGCCGAAGAGCCAGCGCTGTCTGAAGACGTTTCCGTGGTCATGTGGCCGGCATGACTAAACACCAAGGCACACGGAACGCTGTTCCCTTCCCACCAAAGTGGTACCTATTTATCTACTTGCAATTTCTTGCTTTCGAACTGCTAGGTTGGCAGGAGCTGGAACTAGAGACGGGAGCTCATTCCGTCATGTGGCAGCTCGGTCTCGAACTGCTGAACTACCGACCTTCCACAGCCTGCAGTTCAGCGTCTTAACCACTTGAGCCACCGCAGCTCCATAGAGTGACATACAGAGCCCAAATGGGCTCTGCTTTTTTTAAAAAATAGCCATTTTCCCAGATGCTGTGTGGCTGCAGAGAACTTGAGTTCACTGAACCCAATTCTTAAAAAGAAGCAAACATTTAATTCTGCGCTGAGCTGGGAGAGACCTTGCAGCTTTCCCTGTCATAAGAACATAAGAACATAAGAGATGCCAATGTTGGATCAGGCCAAAGGCCCATCCAGTCCAACACTCTGTATCACACAGTGGCCAGAAATACCAGGTGCCATCAGGAGGTCCACCAGTGGGGCCAGGACATTAGAAGCCCTCCCACTATTGACCCCCCCCAAAGCACCAAGAAGACAGAGCATCACTTGCACCAGAGTCCCTATCTATACACCTTGTGGCTGATAGCCACTGATGGACCTCTGCTCCATATGCTTATCTAATTCCCTTTTGAAGCCGTCCATGCTTGTAGCTGCCACCACCTTCTGTAGCAGTGAATTCCATGTGTTAATCACTCTTTGGGTGAAGAAGTACTTCCTTTTATCCGTTCTAACCCGACCGCTCAGCAATTTCATGGAGTGCCCATGAGTTCTTGTATTGTGAGAAAGGGAGAAAAGTACCTCTTTCTCTACCTCTTTTAAGAGAGTGCCAGAAGTGTACAAAGCTCAAGATTGTAAGGGACGCTCTGGCTAGGTGGCAGAGTGTGGCAGCGCAGCTACCTGCTGTGGGAGGTACACAGACTAGAGGGCGGTTTGTGTGGCTCAGAAAAGAAGATGGGATTGGGCTCTAAAAAGCAGGGACCACCCAATTGGAGGGTGGGCACACCTTCAGAGCCACGGACAGATTAACAGAGCAGCTCTTCATTATTATAAAGGTGGCAGCAGCTAAATGGAAATTGAGGAGGGAGGCCCCATGCCCTCACTAGAGGGTGTTATAAGTCAGTGGCAGAGGTCTGGGGAGGGAATATCTCCAAACGGTGCAGACGGATGGCTCTTGAGTGGCTGGCCGAATTCCCAGTATGGGTCACTCACTGTCACGTGTCTATCGCCATGGAGCTCAGGGTGGAGTAGGGGTTCTCTCCTCTTCCTGGCAACAACTCTGTGAGGTAGGTTATGCTGTGAGAGAGTAATTGGCCCACAGATTACCAAGTTGAGCCTCAGTGGAAGAGTGGAGACTCGAACCCTGGTCTAACAATAGCCCTGTGTGCCAAACATAGGTGTAGGAAAGAAGCACTGATTATATAGCCTGCCACAGTGCCTACAAAGTGTGAGTGGCTTAATTCCCCCCCCCAAAAAGGGCTAGCAAAATTTTCATTCTGTCTGGAAAGCTGCTCAGTCTAGGGTGTTTTCAGCCTCAAGCTGGGGCCATCTGTTGGGGTGGGGAGTTTGTGTGTGCGTGTGGGTGCGTGTGGTGGTTTCAGTGCGGCTAGGCCATCCGTTCTTTCTCCGTGTAGTTCCCTCTAGCTTGTGCATTTGGAGCAGGTTGGAAATCTTGGCTCTGTTTCCATCAAGCTGGTGTTTGGGGGCAGAGAGAGTTAATTGGCTGCCTCAGTCGTATCATATTTTTAGAGTTTTTATTTTTATATGTAGATTTCAAACGTTATGGCCGTCCTGAGCCTTTGGAACGGGGAGGAGTTCAAAAACTTAAAACCCAATCTTAGGCTTTGGCTTAGGGTTGCCAGCTTCCAGGTGGTGGCTGGAGAGCTCCAGGGATCACAACTGATCTCCAGGTGACAAAGTGCCCTTGGAAGGTGTACTCTGTGGCATTACACCCCAGTGAAGCTCCTCCCTTCCCAAACTCCGCCCTCCTCAGGCTCGTCCCCCAAAATCTTCAGACATTTCCTAGTCAGGAGCTGGCAACCCTGCTGTGACTGGAAACGTCCTGTTCCAGCAACCTAGCTGAAGCTTAAACAGGTTGGGGCTGCTCACTGCCTGGATTAGTGATCACCTGGTGACACTTCCCACCAGTGCGCCCTCTAAGCTGTGGAGTCTTGTCAGCAAAAATCACACTTTGTGAACTACTGGTATTAGAGTTGTGAGCAAGCGACTTCGCTACTGCATAAATTAGTTTACTCTGGAGCCACCCTTCCTGAGCTAAGACAAAAATGTGTGAGCCAGAGGCTGAAAAACTGTGAGCTAGCTCACACTAACTCAGCTTAGAGGGAACACTGCTTCCCACGGGTAGCATTTTGAAACAAAAGTGGTCTCTTCAAGGAATAAAAACTGAGAGATGTTGGTGCCTTCTCTGCAATGGAGCTTCACAAGAACAGTGTTTTTTGCGTCTGGTCTGATTCTTATTGCTGCCCTAAATTCAACTCTGAACAGAGAGAACTTTATTTTTCTTCCCTATCCTATAATACTAAAACTTGGGGGGTATCCAGTGAAACTGATGGGCAATAGATTCAGGATGGGCAAACAGAAGCACTTCTTTACTAAACAAATAATTAAATTGTGGAATTCACTGCCTGTGGATGTACTGATGGAGACATGCATAGATGGCTTTAAAAGCAGATTAGACATTCATGGAGGGTAGGCCTATTAGAGGCTGCTAGCCATGTGTGCTAAAGGGAACCTCTGTGGCCACTGTTAGCCAAATTGCTTTATTTACAGCAATTGGCAATTTATAAATGGGTGCTTGCCAACTATACCAAGGTCCTTTTCCCACCAAGGGTTACCAGAGAAGGAGTCGAGGCTGGTGTTGTTAAAATAAATGTCTTTTACTTAAGAAAATAAATCTCATACAAACAATACTGATGCACTCACACATTCAATCAAGTTCCTTAGAAATACAGTATTAAAATAAGCACAGTTGCATTAGCAGGTAGGGTGATGATGGGCAATACTTATCTGTCTTCGCAGCTTTGGTTGTTCCAATGAAGAATAGAGGGGAAGAAATGGAAAACTAAGGAAATTCACACACGACCAGAACCAGCCAGAACATGTGGGCAGTAAAGGCAAGGGTTTGGGATAGCAAGTGGGACTTAAGAGGGGTTAAAAGCAGACAGGGGTTGTTGCGGGGGATGCTAGTTGATCAAGTAGGAGAGAGAAAGAGACCATGTGACTGGTTCTCTTCTTTTAATGGGGGATCCAGGAGGTGGGTGGTGGCCGTGCCAACCTCCTGGCCCACCTCCCTGTTAGTCCGTCCCAAAAACAATCCTATTGGTTGCCTATAGGAGTGGGAGGTTGCCTATAAGGAGTGGTCAATATATCCCTGATGGATTAAAGTACCCTGGTCCTGCTCCTACATTTAAGAACATAAGAACATAAGAGACGCCAATGTTGGATCAGGCCAAAGGCCCATCCAGTCCAACACTCTGTGTCACACAGTGGCCAGAAATACCAGTGCCATCAGGAGGTCCAGCAGTGGGGCCAGGACATTAGAAGCCCTCCCACTGTTGACCCCCCCCCAAGCACCAAGAAGACAGAGCATCACTTGCCCCAGAGCCCCTAGCTATACCTTGTGGCTAATAGCCACTGATGGACCTCTGCTCCATATGCTTATCTAATTCCCTTTTGAAGCCGTCCATGCTTGTAGCACCCACCACTTCCTGTGGCAGTGAATTCCATGTGTTAATCACTCTTTGGGTGAAGAAGTACTTCCTTTTATCCGTTCTAACCCGACCGCTCTGCAGTTTCATGGAGTGCCCACGAGTTCTTGTATTGTGAGAAAGGGAGAAAAGTACCTCTTTCTTTACCTGCTCTTTCCCATGCATAATCTTATAAACCTCGATCATGTCACCCCTCAGTCGTCTTTTCTCCAAGCTAAAGAGCCCTAAGCGCTTTAACCTTTCCTCATAGGGAAAGTGTTCCAACCCTTTTATCATTCGAGTTGCCCTTTTCTGCACTTTTTCCAAAGCTATAATATCCTTTTTAAGGTGTGGTGCCCAGAACTGCACACAGTATTCCAAATGAGGTCTCACCATTGATTTATATAGGGGCATTATTATATTGGCTGATCTGTTTTCAATACCCTTCCTAATAATCCCCAGCATAGCATTGGCCTTCTTTATTGCAGTCACACACTGTCTCGACATTTTCAGTGAGTTATCCACTACAACTCCAAGATCTCTCTCTTGCTCAGTCTCTGCCAGTTCAGACCCCATCAATGTGTATTTATATTTAGGATTTTTGGCTCCAATGTGCATCACCTTGCACTTGGTCACATTGAACCCCATTTGCCATGTTGACGCCCACTCGCCCATCCTTGACAGATCCCTTTGGAGTGCCTCACAATCCTCACTGGTTTTCACCACCCTGAACAACTTTGTATCATCCGCAAATTTAGCCACTTCACTGCTTACTCCCATCTCCAAATCATTAATGAACAAGTTAAAAAGCAGTGGACCAAGTACTGATCCCTGCGGTACCCCACTGCTTACCACCCTCCACTGAGAAAATTGCCCATTTATACTCACTCTCTGTTTTCTATTAATTAGCCAGTTTTTGATCCATAAAAGGACTTGTCCTTTTATCCCATGATTTTTGAGCTTGCTTAGGAGCCTTTGATGAGGAACTTTATCAAAAGCTTTCTGGAAGTCAAGGTAAATAATATCTATTGGATCCCCCTTGTCCACATGTTTGTTCACCCCCTCAAAGAACACTAACAGGTTAGTGAGACAAGATCTTCCCTTACAGAAACCGTGCTGAGTCTGCCTCAATAGGTTTTGTTCATCTATGTGCCTACTAATTCTTTCCTTAATAATGGTTTCCACCAATTTACCCGGTATCGACGTCAAACTGACTGGCCTATAATTTCCTGGATCTCCTCTGGAACCCTTTTTAAAGATGGGACTGACATTAGCTACCTTCCAGTCCTCCGGAATGGAGGCAGATTTTAAGAAAAGATTACATATGTTTGTCAGGAGATCCACAAGTTCACATTTGAGTTCTTTCAGAACTCTCGGATGTATGCCATCTGGGCCTGGTGATTTATCAGTTTTTAAGTTGTCTATCAGTTTTAGGACCTCCTCTCTTGTCACCCCAATCTGACTCAGGTCTTTCAACACCCCTTCTGAAATCAGCGGTTCTGGAGTGGGCAAGCACTTCTCATCTTCCACAGTGAAGACAGAGGCAAAAAATGCATTTAGCTTCTCAGCCATTTCCCTATCATCCTTCAGTACTCCTTTTACCCCTTGGTTATCCAAGGGCCCCATGGCCTCCCTGGCCGGTTTCCTGCTTCTAATGTATTTGAAGAAAGTTTTATTGTTGGTTTTTACATTTTTTGCTATATGCTCCTCATATTCCCTTTTTGCCTGCCTGACCACAGACTTGCATTTTATTTGCCATAGCCTGTGTTCTGTGTTCTGTTTTATCAGCCTCACTGTGACTAGCTTTCCACTACTTAAAGCAAAATATCAAGTTCATTCTCTAACACCATACTCAGGAATACCAGCGCTAGGAGGTATTCTTTCTAGTGCTAGAAGGCATGAATACCTATGCTAGGAAGCAGGGTTGCCAACCTTCTAGTGGCACCTGGAAATCTCTGCTATTACAATTGATCTTCAGATGACCAAGATCAGTTTCCCTGGAGAAAAAGGCTGCTTTGGAGGGTGGAGTCTCTGACATTATACCCTGCAGAGGCCCCTCACCTTCTGAAAACCTGCCTTCCCTGGGCTCCACCCTCAAAATCTCCAGATATTTCCCAGCACAGTACAGGTAGCCCTATTAGAAAGTGACATCAGGGGGAGAACTAGCCCTCTGTTTGTTGGCTGTCCAGGGCAACTGGTTGGCTAGTGTGTGAAACAGAATGCTGGACTAGATGCACGGCTGATCAGATCGGACTTAGTAGGACTTCTCTTATGTTCACTGAAAATTGTCACCTGAACTTTTCTCATGGCAGGGACACTGCTGACAACCAGGGACCCTAAAAAGAGAGGCTTGCATTCTGCCAACATGGTCCAAATGCTTCCTGGACATTCTGAGATGCTGGATGGGCACATTCCAGGACGACAGCAAAGACATTTCCAAGGTCCTTCATTCTACCTCTGCTGATGTAGAGAAGGGCGTAATGGAGGGCTGGCTCTGAGTGCTCCGAATCCCCAGCGGTTGATGAGGACAGCAGGCGTTGGTTGGAATCTAACCTAGAGAGCTTGGCTGGGCGAAATCTAGGACAGAGCTGATGCTAAGAATACTGCATGGGCTTTGCTGCAGGACCTAGTTCCATTCGGGAACCATGACTGCTTCCAGTCTGGAGTAGGGAAGAGGTTTTTTGCTGCTAGCCAGTGGTCATAGCTGGCAGAAAGAAGCTGTTTGCAAGAATATATATATTTTTAATCCCATGCTTTGAATAAATTTATGCATCGGAATCGTTTATGCATCAGAAAACCTGCTGTATTCATATTCAGTTCTCTGTGATTTTCAAAGGGCAAATCAGTGATAGGAAAGAGAGAGAAGAGAGAGAGAGAGAGGAATGACTGATAGATACCTTTCTAGACCTTTAGTTCTGCCTTATGTCACTTAAACCGTCATAGTTTCCCCAAGGAACCCTGGGAAGTGTAGTAAAGTGAGGGTACTGGGAATTCTCTGTTGGAGGTTGTTAGCCTCCTTACTTCCCCAGTTATTCTCTTTTTCCAGGTTCCCTGGAATGTGTTGGAGCCATTATCCAAAAGCTAAGCCTCCTTTTGTCCAGCACATTTTATCGAAGGAACTCAGAGAAATACACACGGCTTCTCTTTCCACAACAAACCTGAGAGGAAGGTTAGGCTGGGAGAGTGGGGCTCTCTCAAGAGCACTCAGCGGGTTCTTCTCAGAGTGGGGCTTCAAATAAGACTCTGGCTCTCTCCTTTAACCTGAATGGCCCTAGCCAACGGTTTCATTACGGGCGAGGGGGGCCAGCCTGATGCATAATGCTCAGGTACATTCACTTTAGGAAATGTGAGATGGGCTTGGAAGCATCTGTTGATGAGCAGCTTTTCACAAAAAATGCAATTTTTCAGTTTGTTTGCAACTGCAAAGCTGCAGAGCATTCATTGATATCTGGAATGATGGAATTTTACCTTCTGGTTATTGCTTTTCTCACTGTAGAGTTTGGGGCTTCTGCTTATTTGTTTTTAGTTTATTTACTTCATGTATACCCTACTTTTCTTCCCAGTGGGGACCTAAAGTGGCTTACATCATTCTCCTCTCCTCCATTTTATCCTCACAACAACCCTGTGCGGTAGGTTAGTCTTAGACTGTGTGACTGGCCCTAAGTCCCCCAACAAATAAAAAATAAAAAGTGAAACAAATAAAAGTGAAACAAACAAATAAATAAAATAAATGAACAAGCTTCTGTGGCAGAGTGAGGATTGGAATCCTGGTCACCCAGCGCCTAGCTTGACGCTCTGACTACTATACTGGGCTGGTGGATTTTATAATCCTGTGTTATTGTTGATCATTTTGTGGGCCTGTTGGGCTAGAAAGCAGGATAATGATGTTTTAGATAAAGGAAAGCTGGTGCTGTGTGTGAGGGTACACACACCCTGAGATGATGATGATGATGCATAGGAGCCAGGTGGTGTTGTGTTGCCAAGTGCTGTGATGGTAGGGTTGCCATCCCCCCAATGAGGGCAGGGTTTTCCCCACTTTTGGGCCCCCCAATCCGCTGCAGGCCAGCTGGCCACAGGGAGGAGCCTTGTCCCTGAAGAGCCCCGGTGTGCCCAATATGCCCAGCGTGATAACGACACCTGGAGGTCGGCCATGTTGTGCAGGGAACACTCTAGCATTTGGGTAAAAACTCTATGGTTGATGTCCATAGAGGTTTTTTTTTACCCAAATGCTAGAGCGTCCCCTGAAGACTCTGGGAGCCAGGCTGGAGCCCCCTGCCGGGACACAGGTAAAACCTGGCAACCCTATGTGGTGGAGGTGCCTGTGGGCTTTGTTTCTGGATCATAGTGCCTGTGTTGGACTATACAAGGTCTATAGTGCATCTATATGATCAGAAGATCACCCTACAAGGGGACAGCTGAAGGACTGCTAGTAAGCATAGTTAGATTAGGGACTTCCCACAGTTTCAAATTACGTCCTTCCTGTCTCCTGATTTGCTTCTTCAGAGACTTCCTGCTCCTGCAGAGCTTAAGTTGTCGTTGTTCCTCCTTCAGCAGTTCGGTTAGACAGTTAAGGTTCTCTCTCTTCTATGTTCTACAACAGTTTGTTCTTCTTTATTAAACCTACTTCTTTTTCTCTAAACAGTCAGTGCTCCACTTCCTTTGCCTATTTAAACTCTGCCAACATCCTGGTGCCTCAGGGAAGCCAGCAGGAGCTGCTGTGTTGCACAGGTAGAGACTATTGAGTAGCCACTGTGCTCCCTCTAAGCTGTGGAGTCTTGTGAGCAAAAATTCTACTTTGTAAGCTACTGGCATTAAAGGTGTGAGTGAGTGATTTGGCTACTGCATAAATTAGTTTGCTCTGGAGCCATCCTTCCTGAGCTAAGACAAAATGTGTGAGCCGGAGGCTAAAAGACTATGAGCTAGCTCACACTAACTCAGCTTAGAGGGAACACTGCGGGACTTGGGTAGCATGTCAGCTCATGCACACACTGCTCTGATCCAGCTAGAGGTCGTGGGAGGATATACTGGAATCTTGTGTGGATGTTTAAGGGGAGCTGCTGTACCTGGGGCACTGGCCTGAAAAAGCTGAGTACGATGGAGCCAGAAGCGTCACAGGCAGAAGGAGATGCTCGGATCACCAGGGAACAGGAGAAGACTAAGCTCTCGACGTCGGTATCAGGCCTGGGCCACTCCAGAGGCTTAGGGTTGCCAACTCTGGGTTGAGAAATACCTGGAGATTTTGGGGATGGAGGCTGGGGAGGGGTGGGAACTCAGTCAGGTATAATGCCATAGAGTCCACCCTGCCGGGCAGCCATATTCTCCAGGGGAACTGATCTCTTTTGCCTGGAGATCAGTTCTATGTCTGAGACATCACTGGGTCCCCCCTGGAGGTTAGCAGCCGTACAGAGGCTTCATACTGCCTGCCAGTCACAAGGGCCAGGATTGCATGTTGCTGTTCCCTTTTGTGTCCAAAGAGGGCTTTGAGACCTGACCCTAAACAGTCCCATGTAGTTTGCCAGAGTAGACTGCCCACAATCCTTCGGGTGTGAGGATCCTTGTTTGAACTGCAGAGTCTTTGATGATGATTTACCTATTTGGAGCTAGAGTTGTCATAGGAGGATACTTTGCCTTGTTGCACATCAAGCAGATTCTGGCCTTGGAGATCTTTTATCTTGACTTCTTATTTACACACAAGGATCGTCTCTGGGTGCTTTACTCATTACGGTTGAACATATCATTCATATTGCAAAGTGAAGGATCACACAATTTTGCCTACTTCCTTCGACTATACTCTTAATTGTCAGTGGTACTCCAGGATTTCTGAAATACAGCATTTCCTAAGACCTGGCACTTGGAGATCCAGGTATACAAAGTTTCATATATACAAAATTTCAGCTCTACCTGCAATTCCTTGTATTTTACACAGCCTTGCAAAGAAGTCCTTCAAAATACTAGTCTTTTTTTTTTTTTACTGAACAAACTGTCTTTACCGAAGTCCATTAGTCATTGCAACAAAAGAAGAAGGGAAAGTAACCAACCTCAGTAAAACTTGCCTTCTTGGTTTCTCTGCAGAGTGATTCTTTTTTTGCCACAGGTCGCCAGGCAAGTAGCTGTTGGCAAGTCTGATTCCAGAGCACTTCTGAAAAGAAAACAAACCAGGATATAGGCAAGTTGACTCTCAGGGCTTAACTGTTCATTACATTCTGGCCCCTCCTCTGGTTTGCCACAGATTCTGACAAACCAGGTGTGCACTGGGAGTTCTGTATTTGGGGTTCCCGGCAATTTTTGAAACTTATTTCTTGGGCAGGTGAAGTCTCCTCGGACCACGGTATGCAAGGAGAAGACACTTTAGCCTTCCCCCCATGCTGTTTTCCCAACCTGAAATTGCCCCAGGTAGGGTGCCAGTTCTGGCTTGGGAAATACCTGGAGGATTTTTGAGGATGGAACCCAGGCAGGGTTGGGTTTGGAGAGTGGCGGGACCTCAGCAGGGTATAAAGCCATAGAGTCCACCCTCCAAAGTGGCCATTCTCTCCAGGGGAACTGATCTTGGTCATCTGGAGATCAATTGTAATAGTGGGAGATCTCCGGGTGCCACCTGGAGGTTGACTACCCTAGCCCCAGGAACCAGCATTGAACACACTTCTGCTCATGGGGCAAATAGTGGTTCCTCAAGACCTGGAAAACTGCATGGGTGGAAACTTCCTCTCCCTGCTTACCGTGATCCAGAACCAAATCTGGCCCTTGTACACTTGAGGGTGTTTCCAAAATGGAACTCCCAGGACATTTTGACACAACCTGGGACAGATAAGGAAACAGTGTAATGTGTAGATAGGCTTTCACACACTGACAGCTACAAGCTGCAAGGGATCTGTGCCGTTTCCCACTGTAATCCAGTGCTCTCAGATTGCATACAGCTTCGCTGGATCTCCCATTGAATTACAACTACAATGCAGCTTTTTATTTGGAGCCCAAACAAGGTGGTACAGTCAACTTGAAGTGCCAAGGGCCACTTTAGATATGCTGCAGTAGTTCTAGGGACAAAGCGGGCAGTTCTCAGTAGGACTCAGGGGTAGTTTCGTAGAAAAAGAGCTAGGGGAACTCATTAGCATAACTCATTAACATATGCCACACCCCCTGACATCAGGGGCCCGGCGGTGGACCAGCAAGGCTGGCGGCGGTAGACCTGCAAGGCCGGCGGGAGTGTGAGGAAGCCCCGCGAAGGCCCTCCCTGGCCCCAGGCAGGCAGGGGTGGGGAGAGGCAGGGAGGAAGCAACTTACCCTCCCTCTTCTCCTGCCTCCTCCTGGCTGAATGAGGGCCGGAAGCGGGGCAGCCGGAAGCAGGGGGCGGGGCTTCGTTGTGTGCCCCCCACCTCACCCGGGGAAACTGCGACACCCCCAAATTCGACCTCTGGTAGGACTGCATGCTGCTTTGTTGGAGGGTGACCCTAAAAGCCATTTTATACGTGCAACAGAAATATAACGGCAAGCTTTTCCTGGACTGTCCCACTTCAGGCTGGATACGGGGGTGCTTACCACAGAGAAGTAAACTGTTCTCATCAGCACTGTAGTTTCGTATATGAAAGAAGTATTTTCCTCGAGGGAGCTGCCAGACATGCCAGGGGCCACCTCCCACCCCCTGTGTCCTGAAGTGGTGCTTTCCAAGAAAAGCTGTTTATTCTGGTTCTGCTATGTGTATAACCTGGCCAGATGGCCTTCCTGTCGGTAGCCGTGCCCTTTCCGTGTTCTGTACAGCGCCTAGCACTCCTCTGGCACTAGATAACTGTTGTACAGTACAGGATGGGCGAGTCTTCTCTTCTGGCTTGTAGTATCTTCATGGGAGGCCTTATACCTGGGGCTGTTTTGGCTGCAGGATGTGTTGGAATGAACAATGAATAAACATGGGCTTTGCCTTTTGATGTGTGGGACTTTGCTCCTGGGCTCTCCGAATCAGACTCCCCTCCAAATTTAGATGCGGCCCCGGAGGCCTGCCGCTTCCCCCACTGGAAGGAATGATTAAGTCCCTGAGGTTGGGAGGAGCCAGGCTAGCCCAAAGACAGGGTCTGTTTCTCAAAGAGCTCCAGGGAGCCTGGCGGCTGAACAGTTGCGGGAGGTGGTGCCTCCTCTGATGGGGGGGAAGCAGTTCCGCAGCCAGTCCTGTTCCGAAAGCCTGAAGGTGCCCTTGCTGCGCAGCTCCTTCCCTCTCCAGAGTTCTTGAGTGGAGATCAAGAGCGCTCTTTGCTTGCTGCTAAAGAGGATCGCTGCTCCTTTTCAGCTCCTTCCCGTTGCTCCTTCCCTTTGATTTAGAGGACAAGTGGAGGCAGACTGGGATTGCCAGCTCCGGTGTGGGAAATTCCTGGGGGCCGTGCCTGGGGACGGTGGAATATGGGGAGGCGAGGAAGCTCAGCACAGACACGACACCACAGAGGCCGCCTTTCAAAGCTGCCATTTCTCCCTGGGATCTGATCCCGGTAGTCTGGAGCTCAGCTGTAATTATGGAGAAACTCCAGGCCCCACCTGGAGGTTGGTAACAGACTGATGGTGGGATTACTGTGGCTTCCTGTATCTTCAGATGGCTCCTGGAGGGCCTGAGCAGGGGAGGGAATTTAGATTTCCACCCAAAGTGGAAAGCAGCAGCTGATATAGGGTTGCCAGGTCCCCTTGCCTTTGCAGCCAGGGGGAGTTTGGGGGGCATTCTGGGGGTGGGTGGGACATTGTTGTGCAATGTCCCCATGCAGTGATGTCACCTGGAAGTGACCTCAGTGCATCAGTGATATCATGCTGACGCTCTGGATTTTGGGCAAAACCTCTATGGGTGTTTTTGCTTCAAAACCGTAGAGTTTGCCCAAAACCCAGAGTGTTGTGCGTGATGTTGCTGATGTGATGATGTCACTTCTGGGTGATGTCATCACATCGGGGGGGGGGCATCGCCTGACAGTGTCCCTATTTGGGGCTGGGGAATGCAGCCCCTGGGGGCTGGCAGCCCTAAGCTCATACCAGACATTGAAATGTGGACTGAAGCCATGTTAGACCTGTTGTTAAAGAAACAGTTCCCTTTGACAGGCAGGAAGGGAAAAAATATTTATTCAGAAGCTTATGTCCCTCCTTTCTCCACAATGGAGACCCAAAGCAACCGCATCATCGTTCTTCCCTCCCCCGTTTTGAACTCACAACAGCTGCCCTGTGTGGTAGGTTACGCCAAGCAAGTGAGACGGGCAGGGCTTTCTTTGTAGAAAAAGCCCAGCAGGAAGTCATTAGCATAATAGGCTACACTCAACAGCAGATACTCATTAGCATATTAGGCCACACCCTTGACAGCACAGCACATTATCATATTAGGCCACACCCCCATGTTACCAGAAGTGTGGTCATCCAGCCACACCCACCTTTTGCTTCTCATTCTCTTTACCTTGTTGTCAAAACCCAGAGGTTTTTTTTGTAGCAGGAACTCCTTTGCATGTTAGGCCACACACTCCCTAATGTAGCCAATCCTGATGAGTTTCTGCTGTTGGGTGTGGCCTATTATGCTAATGAGTTCCTGCTGGGTGTGGCCAACTTGGGAGCCAGCCGGAACTCCGTTCCTCTGCGTTCCTGCCCAAAAATAGCCTTGGAGACGGGGCCCAAGGACCTCCAACAGGCATCCACAGCAGAGTGGAAATTCCAACCTGGGTCTCTCAGATCCTAGTCCAGGACTCTAAGCACTGCACCACACCACTGTACAATCTCAACACTGAATCCAAATCCGTGAATCTGCTTGTATGTTGTAAAACCCATTCACCTTCGTTTCTTTCCCTTTTCCTATAAGCTGTGCTTCCTTTTTGCCTGCTTCGCCTACCTCGATTTGTAATTTCATCCATCCTGCCCCACTGTTTTTCTCCCTGAATGTGTTGTGTTGGAGTTTATAAAAAGAAAAAGTCTAAGAGACTTCCAATTTTAAAAAGGAAGTTGTGCGCTGAACATTTGTACACAGTTTTACTCTGCACTTGCTTAGTTATCTGGCAGTGCTGTACTTTCAGGGTCTCTGCTACTCATGCTCTGGCCTAGATGGCCAGGCTAGCTTGATCTGATCAGACCTTGGAAGCTAAGCAGGCTTGACCCTGGTTAGTATTTGGAGGGAAGACCACCAAGGAACTCCAGGGTCGAGACACAGGCAAGGGCAAACCACCTCTGAACATCTCTTGCCTTGAGAACCCTGTGGGGTCACCATGAGTCAGCTGTAACTTGACCCCCCCCCAAGGCAGGATTAGGCCTGGGAGACCACCAAAGAAGACTAGCACCATAATTCAGCTTCAACTAGACGGTACTTTCCACCATCCACCGCCTTGCCATTAGGAGCCTTAAAAATGTCAGCAAAAGTTAATAGCCTTTACAGGCTTCTACCTGCTTGTCTGGTAACCATTTGTTGCTTAAAAGGGCTGAACTTGGTAAATACTGGCTATGCAGAGATGATTCTTCTGCAGGTGATTGGCCTGCAGTACTCGTTAAATGGGATGATCCCATTAAATTACATTTTTAAACCGTTCTGAGAACAGCCCCACCTGGTATCCTCCCTTCCTTGCTGAAAAGAGCCAGTGGGAGCTGCTGCAGGTCACACCCCTGTGGTTTGCAGAGCAGGAAGTAGCCACACACCTGTGATTGCTTCTCTGCAGTTACGGCTTCCTTGAGAGGGAGAGCATGCAAGCCCAGCCAGGTGCAATTATTATTATTATTTAATAAGCAATTCCTGATGCAGCAGCTATTATACAGCAGCTAGCTGGACACCATTGCAGATGTGTTTGCAGACAAAGTATTATGTTGAAAGGCCGAACCGGCATCAAGGGTCAGCCTGGTGGAGCATCTGCCAAGGCCTGTAGCTCATCAAAGGGTTCTCTACTGACCAGAGCTGTGTGGCACATGCACTGCTTTTGGGAATGGGAAATTGAAATTGCGGTGTTGCACGGATGTCTGGGGCAGTCTTCCAGTTTGTTTTGGGAGAGGTATCTGAACGGAGTGAAGGGCAGTTCTTTCATGCTCCTTTTAACAGAGGCAGTTTGGTTAATGGGAAAACCCCTGAAATGCATCTTATCCAGAGGCCTGAAACATACCTGGACTTCACTATGAAGGGGGGGGGGGAGTTTATCAGCCTTGAATTTTTCTTCTTACGAGTGCCTCAGCTTCATTTTGTTTGAAATGGCTAAAAGGTACCACCACTGTAAACTTCTTAAGCCTTCCAATGAACATTTTTTCTTACAGACCAAAACTGATTGGGGTAGACAACCATCACTGCAAAGGTTCCAGGTCCCCTCGCTGTGTCGGTGTGTGTGTGTGGGGGGGTTGGGAGGTGTTCCAGGACATCAGCGCATCACTCGGAAGTGACATCATCATGCTGGGAACATCGGGGGGGGGACACTCTGGGTTTTGGGCAAAACTCTATTGTAAAACTGGCTTCAAATCATAGAGTTTTCTCCGCAAACCAGAGCGTCCCCGTGCATTGGGAACATCAAGCAGCCATGTCACTGTTTGGGGGTGGGGTTTTCCCTGCCAGCCAGCTGGCCAGCAGTGGGCAGAAGCCCCCAAAACTGGGGGAACCCACAACCGAATCTGGGGACTAGCAACCCTAGTCCCTGCTGGTGTCTTCAGCAAAATGTGCCCCAAAGATTGGATCTGATTTTCTTCCAGATGCTTTGGTTGTGGAATTTCTACGGCAATGTGATAGCAGAACTAAAGAGGAAATGAAACCCTGCCATCTAAAGCAGCTGCACTGGCACCCGCAACAGTGGAAAGAGAGGACTCAGATCTGACTGTTGATTTAGGCTTGGGTTGTCTTACCAAAATGCTGGTGTTCCTGGGCAGGGAGAGTGCAATAGATGTACTGCTGGAGTACTTCAATAGAATAAGCTGCCAGTTGGGAATTGACAGCTCCCTCTGAAGTGGGAATTTGGAATGAGGCTTACTTTCAGATACCTGGAGTTACCACCACACCTTTCAGCGCTGGGCTGGCTGAAGAAGTTTTGGTATCGGGTGTGCAAAGGCCAGTTGATAGACGTTCCTGCTATTTAATGTCAGACACAATCCCTCATGCAGTTGTCCGGGGCAAATCTCACTGAAAGCGGCTCCTGTTCATTTCAGTGAGGGTTGTGTGGGAGAACTTCCCAGTAGATTCTGTTGCACGAGTCAGATAACGCCCATCTCCCACTCTGGTGCTCCTAAATGCACCCCAAATCCACCATCTGGGCTGTATCCTTGCCTCAGTGGCTGTCTCCTAAGTGCTGAAGTCTGGAGGTAAGAGAATGAAACACTTTGCACTCTCGTTTTAGGCTCTCAACCCACTGTCAGCACAGTCAGAGGAGTTTGTCTCTGAACCTTCTTCCCTCTACCTTAAAAGTTTCCATAGGTAAAACCCTGAACTGAGACTGAACTTCAGACACACATCACTCAGTGCGTGTGCTGTCATATGTCCTCCTTACCTATCTTCTCTACCATCATCCATCATCTACTAACCCTGCTTAGCTTCCAGATCTGACCAGATCAGGCTATACCAGGCCGCCTTCTCTCTTGGGTACATGGAAGCCACATTAAGAGTGTGTGTGTGTGTGTGTGTAGGTAAATATAAAGAAAGAGGAGGGAAAATACTTCTTCATACTGTGCTCAATTCATTTGTGAAACCTGTTGCCACAGGACGTAGTGATGGCCAATAATTTAAATGGGGAATTAATAATTGTATGGCATTGTATGTAGAATAGCTAGAAGATCCTAAGATTATCTGGCAGCCAGAAGTTCTACCTCTTTTAGCGTTATGCACCACTAGGTGGTGAGCTAGACTGGTTTTTAAGGCAAGAGACGTTTCAGAGATGGTTTGCCATTGCCTGCCTCTGCGTCACGACCCTGGTATTCCTTGGAGGTCGCCCCTCCAAATATTAGCCTTGGGTGACCCTGCTTAGCTTCCGCGATCTGACAGGATTGCACTAGCCTGGGCTATCCAGGTCAGGATGGCATAATCTGAGAGTTCTGAAAGAACTCAAATGTGAACTTGTGGATCTCCTGACAAAAGTATGTAATCTTTCATTAAAATCTGCCTCCATTCCTGAGGACTGGAAGGTAGCTAATGTCACCCCCATCTTTAAAAAGGGTTCCAGAGGAGATCTGGGAAATTACAGGCCAGTCAGTCTGATGTCAATACTGGGTAAGTTGGTGGAAACTGTTATAAAGAAGAGAATTATTTAGGCACATTGATGAACAAAAACTATTGAGGCAGACTCAGTATGGGTTCTGTAAGGGAAGATCTTGTCTCACTAACCTGTTAGTATTCTTTGACAGGGTGAACAAACATGTGGACAAGGGGGACCCAATAGATGTTGTTTATCTTGACTTCCAGAAAGCTTTTGGTAAAGTTCCTCATTAAAGGCTCCTAAGTAAGCTCAATAGTCATGGGATAAAAGGACAATTCCTCTTGTGGATCAAAAACTGGCTAATAAATAGGAAACAGAGAATGAGTATAAATGGAGGGGGTGGTGAGAAGTGGGGTACCATAGAGCTCAGTACTGGGTCGGTTGCTTTTTAACTTATTCATTAATGATATGGGGCAGGGAGTAAGCAGTGAAGTGGCTAAATTTGCAGATGACACGAAATTGTTCAGGGTGGTGAAAACCAGGGAGGATTGTGAGGCACTTCAAAGGGATCTGTTGAGGATGGGCGAGTGGGCGTCAACGGGGCAAATGGGGTTCAGTGTGGCCAAGTGCAAAGTGATGCACATTGAGGCCAAAAATCCTAACGTTGATGGGGTCTGAACTGGTGGAGACTGACCAAGAGAGAGATCTTGGAGTCATAGTAGATACCTCACTGAAAATGTTGAGTCAGTGTGTGACTGCAGTAAAAAAGGCCAATGCTATGCTGGGGATTATTAGGAAGGGAAGTATCATTAATGCCCCTGTATAAATCGATGGTGTGACCTCATGTGGAATACTGTGTGCAGTTCTGGTCACCACACCTCAAAAAGGATATTATAGCATTGGAAAAGTGCAGAAAGGGGCAACTAGAAGGATAAAAGGGGTGGAACACTTTCCCTATGAAGAAAGGTTAAAGTGCTTGGGGCTCTTTAGCTTGGAGAAACGACAGCTGAGGGGTGACATGATTGAGGTTTATAAGAGTATGCATGGGAAAGAGCAGGTAGAGAAAGAGATACTTTTCTCCCTTTCTCACAATACAAGAACTCGTGGGCACTCAATGAAATTGCTGAGTAGTTGGGTTAGAACGGATAAAAGGAAGTACTTCTTCGCCCAAAGAGTGATTAACACATGGAATTCACTGCCACAGGAGGTGGCGGCGGCTACAAGCTTGGACGGCTTCAAGAGGGAATTGGGTAAGCCACAAGGTTTAGATAGGAACTTTCAGTTTGGGGCAAGTGATGCTCTGTATTCTTTCTGCTGGGGGGCAACAGTGGGAGGGCTTCAAGTGTCCTGGCCCCACTGCTGGACCTCCTGATGGCACCTGGTATTTTGGCCACTGTGACAGAGTGTTGGACTGGATGGGCCATTGGCCTGATCCAACATTGGCTTCTCTTATGTTCTTATGTGGGGCTTTAAATTGGGATTTGAGACATGCATAAAGGTTAGTTTCATTAATGATGCTAGATGTGATCCTGAAATGGAACCTCCATAGTCAGAAGCAGTAAATTTGTTCAGTTGGGAGGGCAGCGACAACAGGAGAAGGTCTTGGCCTCCATGTCCTCCTTTAGGTTTCCCAAGAGGATTTGGTTGACTAATGTGTGAAGCTGGATCCTGGACTTAGAACGACCATTGGTCTTGTATCCATAGTTGCTCTACGTAGTCGGGCAAGTAGCTCGGTTATCTCAGCTCTGTCATCCCTGATTGACTCTTGAATCCATCTAGTCAGGAGAAAAAGAAATCTCTGCCTTTTGGATCCCTTAACTGGAAAATGCTGGGGTTGCACACTATTTTGGCTCATCCGTGCAATTTATGCCCTTCCACATCAATGCCTGCCATTGCTCAAAAACTATGACCATTCCCTCCACCCCTGCTTGTGGGCATTCTAGCACCTATTGTGGTCTGCAGATCTTCTCCCGGCTAGATGGTGAGGCATTGGTGCCCCTGGTCCTTGCTGCGGACCTGGTGCCTTGAGTATCCAGAAAGGCTGGCTTCTCTGCTTCAGTTACAGCCTGATGACAGAACAGGCTTGGCTTACGACCCAGCTGTTCCCCTCTCACTGCTGTTTCCAGCAGACTGCCTCCTGCAAGTTCTGACCCGTCTTGTTCAATACATGCCATCTAGGGGGGGGGGGGGGGGGGGGGGGCATCAGACTGCAGTTCATGGTAGGCTTGCAAGCTGAACCATTCCTTGTGCAGGTGTTGTGCATGTGGGGAGAAGCCAGGAGGTGGCAGACCGAACACACAAGAGGGTCCCCTGGGGAATCCTCTGGCAGGGCAGGGCAGGGCTGAATCTCACATGGCATGGAAGGTTTTGCCAAGTGCCAGTAAGGGTAGCCCCTGCCAGTCTGAGTGGGCTGCCAGCCCTCTAGGGTTTCTCCCTTCGCTTTCCAAAGTGGATACGGCATCCTCTCTTTGACAGATCTGGACTGACTGGTCAGCAGTTTGAGCTTTTGGTAGATATACCTCTTTTCCAAATCACTTAGGGGCGAAACAGATGGGACCGTGGCGTTCTGTGATCAGATCTGACCAGTGTTTTTTTTTTACAAGGCAGCCCAGAAGGGCCTTTATTCAGATTGGGGTTGCAGCAATAACCATTTTGTCCTCCACACAATTTTGCTAATCAAAAGTTACTTTCCCCACATTATTGTTAGTTGTGGAAGGGGGGGGGGAATAGGCAGAGAGCGTGTCTTTTCCTTTCCATGACTAACAACAGCAAAAGGGTATCAGTTTCGACTGGCAAAGCCGTTAACTGAGGAAGGGTTCAACTGCCCCTCTCCCACACGCCATAGTCCTTGTCTAAATCAGAGCCCCACATCCAGCTGTTAGTGCTTTCAAAATTCTGGGGAAGATCTGATCATAGACCGTAGATTCAGGTGGGTAGCCATGTTGGTCTGAAGCAACAGAATGGAACAAAATTCAAGTTCAGTAGCATCTTTAGGATAACAAAGCTGCATCTGTTAAACGTCTTCATTATGTTGTATGTTAATTTGCTGCTTCCCTGCTATCTATCTATCTATATATATATGGACTGATGACTTGTTTCAAAGTATCTGAAGAAGTGCATGCACATGAAAGCTTATACCTTGAATAAAACTTTGTTGGTCTTAAAGGTGCCACTGGACTCAAATTTTGCTTAGGTTATGCAGATGTTCACTGCTACCACTCAGTGTTTAGGATGCCAATGTGGGAGAGTGGTTAGAGTGTCAGACTGGAATTTGGGAAACCCAGGTTCCAATCCTCAGTCTGCCATGGAAGCTCACTGGGTGACCTTGGTCA
Organism: Gekko japonicus; assembly: GCF_001447785.1. Classification (NCBI taxonomy): domain Eukaryota; kingdom Metazoa; phylum Chordata; class Lepidosauria; order Squamata; family Gekkonidae; genus Gekko; species Gekko japonicus. The sequence goes on from NW_015164186.1 coordinate 1,510,219, forward strand.
GATCACACACTCTCATCCTAACCTACCTCACAGGATTGTTGTGAAGATAAAAGGGAGGAGAGGAGAATGGCAGAAGCCGATTTAGGTCCCCACTGGGGAGAAAGATGAGGTATTTCCCAGGTTGCTGCTTCTGCTTCATCCTTCCTGAATTGCATGAATTGAAGTCACCCAGTGAGGGATCACAGGGTCAACAGGACGATGTCACAGTGAGATATCTAACCCAATGACATCACTGAAGGTCAGTAAATAAAATCATGTCCACTGATGTAACCCTTCCATTGTAGCTTTGTGATTATGTCCTTAAGGCCAGTTAGAGCAAAGGCAAGTGAGCAATGTAAATGGTTAAGCTAACAGTCTTGAAAAGAGTATCAAAAATTGCGGAACCAGGGAGAAAGGCCAAGCAAAGTGGTGTGGGTTCAAATTGTATGTGTTTGTGTGTGCCTAGAAGTCATGGTTGAATTCTGGTGATCCCTAGTGAGGCCTGGATGTTTCAGAAAGGTGGCTTACTATTCCCTGCCTCTGCCTCCCTCCCAGCCCTGGTGTTCCTTGGAGGTCTCCCTTCCAAGTACTTCCCAGGGTCGGCCCTGCTTAGCTTACAAGATTTGATGGGATCGGGCTTGCCTGGGCTATCCAGGTCAGGTCGGGATTTAAACTTTTTGTTCTCATTTAAAGTTTGAATTGTATATTAGCATAGAAGTTGGGGTATTGTTCCTAAGGAGTCTCTTGGATTTTATAATGGCCCATCATTCTTGCAACTTGGTACTGTTCAAGATTAATTATATGTCAGTCCCGTTGAAATTCAGCAGGGCTTAATTCTAAGTCAGCATGCCTTAACTGAGTTTTGATTAAAAGGCAGAGCGATGCCTGAGGTTCTTGAGGCTTCCTCCTTGGGGCCAGTTCAGACAACTAAATTGGCTTAACTGTGATGTGAGTTGAGTGAGTCTAGGAAGTATTCAAACATGGTTGTGTGAAAGCAACATGAGCTTAAGTTGCAACTCAATTTGCCTTTGCCACAGGAACCAAGAGCTGGCCGAGTGGAAGTGTGCTAAATGCATGCTGAGTTGAGACTGGCATTGGATGTGGTAGGAAGCCACTGTACGGCCATTTTGCCCTCTGCCAAACTGTGTGCTCATGTAGCATAATACGTATTCGTCTCAAACCAGATTGACTTTGTCAACTGGCCTACGACTGCTCTCCAGGGAAGCACGTGAGACCTGTGAAGTAGTCAACAAAGCCATGTGGCACTTCTCTGTTTGGATGCAGCAGAAGATGATCATTTTTCAGCATCTTCAAATCAAACTGCACCATGTATTCAGCATCTATTTTATTTATTGTATAGGTCTGTGTCTCTCCTCTCCCATGGAAGGAATGGCTGTTCCTCACTGGAGGCCACTGGAACCATCCCAGTTCAGTTCAGCG